>NC_053444.1:10163603-10495711 GCF_007990345.1 Gossypium hirsutum
GGATCTAAATTGTTTTGTTTTGTTTTTTTTATCTTTGACTTTTGCATAATCTAATATCTTTGTCCTAAAAGGACGAAGGACATTGATAAAAAGCAAGGTCTCTACATCCTTGAGTCTAACCAAAATCAATCAACATTGTTTCAATCTTCTTCCATGTCTTTTTTTTTCTTCTTTTACCAATGTTCTTACTTAAATTTGTTCTTCTACCGATATTTCTACTTCAATTTGGCACACTCGACTTGGACATGCATATTTGTAGAAAGTGAATTAGATTTCACTTTTTAAAATTATTTGTAAAAAGCACACTATAGATTGTTCTATTTGCCCAAATAAGTTTGTTCACACTTTCTTATTAGTTATTCACAGGTACAAGAAGCTTTTTCACTCGCACACATTGATCTCAAATGTCCTTATATTATTATCAACACATAGTGGTTGATGATTTTTTTTGACCATTTTATGTAACCACACTAATATTACTTGACTTTATCAATTTAGGTGATGCCATTGTTTGCCTTAAATAATTTATTTCTTTAGCACAAACAATTTTTTTGTTCTCATCAAAATCATTAGGATTGATAATGACAGTGAGTTTTTCAACATTGAGTGTAACCCTTATTTGTCATTCCTTGGCATCATTCATCAAAGCTCATGTGTTTGCACTCCACAATAAAATGGGATAACTATATAAATGTAGCTTGGGCTCTTATAATTAACTCATAGAAGTTATACACCAACTTAGGAAATTTCTAGATGCTTGTTAGCTATGCATCAATTTTGGTACCTACACTTTGATGCACATCTTAGTTATGAACCCTGGATTCATCAATGACTAGAATAAATTGCTAAGTTTGATTAACTAAATATTTATTAACCACTAATTAAAGATTTGTTAACCACTACACCACTACAATTTTTCCTTGCACTTGTTTATTTTTATGCTCTTAGTTAATAGTAGATTAGATTAGATTTAGTTATACTTCCTCTTGTTTGTTTAATTAGTTTTAGTTGATTTTAGATTTAATAATTAGTTAGTTTAATTAATTAAGTTGAGTTGTATTATTTATTTATTCAGTTCGGTTATTAATTTTTTTGTGGGTTTAATAAAATTATTTCGTTGTAATTTATTATTTGACAACAATTTTGTATACTTGCAAGTAGTTGGCAAAGTGGCAACAGTTTTTGAGTTACTATTTTCATCACCACCTTTTGCTATACCACAAGTCACAGAACAAATGTATTAGTATGCAAGTTGCACTTCACATAAATGTTAAACTATAAAAAAATCGATTGGACTTCTCTTAAACTTGGATAGGTGAAGCTAAACTTGGATGGTATTGTGAAAAAAGCCTCAACTAGAGGAGTGTTTTGAGATACTAATGGAGCTTGGGTAATCAATTATGGTAGGAATGTAAGGGTAAGCAAGGTTACCTAGGTAGAATTATGGAAAATCTTTAATGGCTTGAAGGTGGCATAGGATAGAAGAATTTGAAAATTCGTACTGGAATGTAACAAATCCATTGTAGTACACATGCTCAATGATGGATTTAAACAAGTGAGTCTATTTGCATTGGTTCTTAGCATCAAGGAGCTATGTCGGAGGAATTGGGAAGTTCAAGCTAATTCCATTCACATAGAGGCAAACTTAGCTACCAATTTTATGACAAATTTAGTTGCATCTCAAACAACTAACGTGACTAGCGTGACTCGAATCCAGGTCACATCTAAGGTGGTGAACACCCTTGACCATCATGCTGTCACATGGGGTTCTAACTTATCTAATTTTTTAAAGTCAATTGATAGGGATAGATAATATTTTACTAAATGATATCATAGGTAATTATTACGACTTTACCTTCGTCTTTGCAAAAAAAATAAAGAAAAAAAAAGAAAATAATTATAATAATTACAATAAAATCTTATCCTATTTTGAATATCTTATTAACTAGATGTCCATCAAGATCACTATAAGTTTTGATGTACTTTAAATTCTAATAGTCATTAGAAGTAGATCTCTACTTTATTTATACTTCTTATGTAATATCCCGAAAATTATTATAGTAAGAAAGTAGGTATCCTTGATAGTAAAATAAGGAAATAAATTGACAAAAGGAAATTTTGAGTTATGTCAACATTTGGAAGTATATTATGACATATTAATTCAAGAAAGGATTAAATTGCAAAAGTGAGAAAAGTTTTGTTGCCCAAGAGTAAATACTCAAAATTTGAGGGGTTAAAGTGTAAATATGAAAAATTTGAAGGACCAATAGTGTAAATATTTTAAGGGTGGAATAATCTAGAAACTAAGGAAAATGGATGAATTAGGACCAAATTGAAAATATAAAGAATTTTGAGGGACTAAATTGCAATTTTACCAAATTAAGTGATGACTCAAGGATGGAATTTCAAAAGATTATAAAGGGCAAAATGGTCAATTAGAGAGAGAGAATTCTAGAAGGTAATGATGATGTTGGTGATATTTTTAATTAATTAATTAGATAAGTGTTATTTAATTAATATTTTATTAAGATTTTTAGTATTATTTTATTATTAAATAAATAATATAAAAGGGAGGAAAGATGAAAAGAAATCATCATCTTTCTCATGCATTTCACGTTAGAAGAGAAGAGAAGAAAGAAAGTTTTGCTTTATTTACAATTTAGTCCTTCCACAAAAAATTTACCATTTTCACCTAGAAATCAAAAGAATTTCCATAGCTACCAAGAGAGAGAAATGTTAAGGATACTATGGGGAGCTAGAATATCAAGTTAGATTCAAGAAATAGAAGCTGTAGGAGAGAGAAAATCAAGTTAAAGATTGAAATCAATAGCACAAGGTAAGAACATCAAGATTTCAATATACTTTTGAGTTTGATATTATTGAAAAAAAGTAGGAAATTAATGTTAATGCAGAGTTTCATTATATAAGGTTCTATATTCTTGTTATGTTAGTAAAGGGAAATAAGAGGAAGTGATGGAAAATATTGAAGAGAAAGGAAAGGAAGGTGTTATAAATTTAGTAATCAACATTTTGCACTAAAACAGTTTTGGACAGTAGCAGTAGATTAAATTTGAAAAATCACCATAAATCATGGAAATCGAATTAGAGTATGAATAAAATATGGAATTAAACATTGTTGAGTCTAGTTTATCATAAAAGAAACGGTGTAAGTAATGGAATTGTAAATCATGAGATATAATAAATTTTGTGAGACAGGTCAGAATGAATTCGGGTTCCCCTGTTCTGAATTGGAAAAATCATTAAAAATTGTACAAAAATAATTATGAGTTATAATTTATATGTTTAAAATCCTTAATTAGTATATTTTCAATATACATAAACGGAGACATCATCCGAATTCTGTACAAACAGATAATTAATTTTTAGTGAAGAGGGGTCAGAACTGTCGAACAGTGAAAAAGGGGAAATTTTAAAGAATAAAATGTACTTATTGGCTAAACCAAAAATTCTGAAAATTTTATGGTAATAATATATGTGCGTCTAGTTTCATATAAAATTTTCAGATCTCAATTCGGAGTTCTGTAGCTTAAGATATAATTTATTTAGTGACTATGACTCAAGTGAATAGCTTGTTATGAGTAAACAAGTAAATAGTGGTATTATGTATATATCAAGGATGTGGAATGGAGAGGAGGAAGAGGAAACATATATGTGAATATTCAGCTGATATGGTTTTATTTTTAAAATAGCTAATTTATATGTTTTAGGTTCAGGGACTAAATTGAATAAAAGTAAATTTTTAGGGTAATTTTTTAAAAATGTCAAAAAGTGACCAAATTGCATGAAATGAATTGTTTTATTATTTAAATTAATAAATTGAATGAAATATTAATTTAGATCAAGACTGGGTGGAAATTCGATGAAAATGGAAAATTATCAAAATATCCCTGAATTATGGTATTTCTGCAATTTAGCCTGGTAAGTTCGTATGAACTATATTATGTATAATTTTAATTAAAGTGAATGTTATTTGGTGATGAATATCATATAAATATGTGTTTTATTATTAGAATTGAATTATTATTGGTAATATGCATAATTAGATGCATTGAAATGATTATCGGAAGCTCGATTGGGTTGGAAGCTTGTCGGAGATATATTACACTATCCATTGGTACTATCGGTAATTTTGGATGATTTGATTCTGGTTATAATGGCATGTATAAGTTAAATTGGCCAACATTAGCTCATTATTGTTTTGATTTTGATTGGTTATAAATATGAATGCTTGATGAAATGAAATGTCTGTAAATTAATTTGTAAACTCCGGTAATACTCTATAACCCTATTCTGGTGATGGATATGAGTTAGGGGTGTTACATCTTATGCCTATAAATAGAGACTTTGGATAAGTTTTGTAAACATCTCAATTGATCAATAAAATTACGCTCTCTCTTTGTTCTCCCATTCTTTTTGTTTTTTGTTCTCTTCTTTTATTTTATAACATATCCTTCATTTTCTTTTTGGTTTTTCATTTTTTTCCACTATTTTCTTCCTTTATTAATGAATCTAACAAATAAATTATTAATTATTAAAGAAAATCAAAACATAATTTTACCAATTACACCATATATGTTAGATCAAATAAAATCAAAACATAATAACAAATTACGTGTTAAAGCTTTGTTTTCTAAATTTTAGTTGGATACCAAGTTCAATTTAAGAGAGAAAAGTAAAGTGTTCTATTATATTGTCTGAGTTCTTTGGTATGTTTCAAATTTTTAAAATTGAGATTTATTTTCTTTTAATTTATAGTATAAAGTACCTTACTTTTTTTTTTCTGAACTCGCCATTTCTTTTCTGTAACTTAACTACTAATTGATTGCGTTTTAAAGTAAATTTTAGTTATGAAGTTTTAGATTTTTAAATTTATGATACAAAGTGTTATTCTTCTCCAAACCCACCATTTCTCACCATTTCTTCTCTCAAATTTCATGTCAAAATTGTACTTCCAGTTATAAATATAACATATATATATATATTATTTTTAATGGTCTAGGAAGAGCGAAGTTGGCACTAATCTAAATTTAAAAAAAAATAAAAAGGAAAAGAAATATGAAAATAATAGAGTGTAAAACAACAAAACAAATGAAAAAACGAGGAGGATCTGAGTGAATGGTTATTTAATTTTTTTTTTTTTGTGAAAATTCAAATACTGTGATTATTTATATGATTTTTTAATATATTATTTCAATATTTTTACAATTTTTTTAAAAAAATTTTAAAAATATCAAAATCAATTTTTTAGTTATAACTTAGGGATCAAATTAGCTATTAGTCCTTTGAATTAAGGTGCAATGTTATTTTTTTTAACAAAAGTTAATAATTGAATAACAAAAAATATAACAATTTAATAACATTAGTGGCTATTACATAATTTTTAAAAGTTAGGTGACTAGAAATAATTAAAAAAAGTTTAAACACAATTAATGTTATTTTTTTATAAAAAAAAAAGAAGGAAAGAAAAGAAAAGCAAAGAACTGTTTTAAGAAATCCAGATTCCAGCATTTACAAAATTAGCCATAAAGTAGGAGGATGGTCAAAGTCAAGAATTCCCTAAAATTCAAAGCATCATAACAAACCAACAAAATTCAAATCTGATTTTTAAAAAATAAACTACTAATAATATATATTTTATTTTAAAAATATTAAATATTAAATATTTAAAAATTTAACCTTTTCTAATATATATTAAAAACTATTTCATTATATATATTATTATTTAGTATATTAATTTTTGAATCTACATAATTTTTGGGTATATAACAATTAAAAACAATAAAAATAAAATTATTTTTATCGTATTAGATATATGAACGTTAGCCTTAGCACCGATCGGCGCACTCTTTTTAAATTCCCATCGTCAAAATTAGCCGTTACCCTTTTACTTTTCTGCTTCTTTCTCCCCTTTCGCTTTTCTCCTCCAATAGCCATGGCTGCTTCAGTCTCTGTTGATAATCCCTCTCCACCTCCTCTTACCAAGGTTCTTTTCTCTTTTCTACCCTTTCTTTCCCTTCTTCTATGCTTTAATGGGGTTCTTCTTCTTTTGTCTCTCCATTCTTCTAATATATCATTTTCTTTGGTTTGTAATTTGAATACATTTGCAGGATCCCACTAGTTTAATGGCTGCTTCTTCTTCATCTCCACTCTTCATCCCAGCTTCAGAAAAGCGTTTTTGGAGCACCCTCCGTAGCCGGGTCGATGCACTCATTGGTGACCGGAATGCCAAGATCTCCATCCTAAATGTGGAACCTTCTTTCCCTACGGAGATTGTAAGTTTTTCTTTATTTTTCATCTTTTTGAAGCTAATTGTGCTATGCTATGAAAATTTGCTTGTGGGGGTGATGTTGAATTGATAAGGTTTTTGCTCCGTTATTTTCTTTGGGGTTGCAGAATTCAAGAGAATCCAACAGAGCTAAGCGATTGAAAGAGGATTCAATGCTTTTGCTTAGAGGGTTTGATTCCATCTCACAAACACTCTCTCAGCTATCTAATAACCTCGACAATGCTCTTCAGGTAATTTTAAACAAATTTTATTCCAAATTTAAAGCAAAACGCCCCTTAGATTTATGTTCATGAGATTAGCTTTGTAGCTCAAATTTGCTAAACTTCTGCTCTGTTATAAAGGGAGCTAGAGAGCTGGCTAAACCTCCAACGTTGACCGATTTGTTTCATAGTAAACTGAAGAATTCAGAGACTAAAGAGGAAGACCCAAAGCAAAAAGGTAACCAAGAAGAGAGTAAGATCGGTCTGAAGAGGAAGTTTGATTACAGTGAGTGCTCAGATGATAATAAAGGAGATGATGGTTCACAAAAGGAGAATGAGCAAAGCCCCCAAAACAAGAAGATGATGAAGAAAGCCAAAAATGTAAACTTCTTACTTTGCTTTCACTTGTTCATCAACTAATAGGCCAAGCTCTCTCAAGTTTCACTAACCCTTTTTGCTTCCCTGCTTTCAGCTTGCAATTTCGATGGCCACCAAGGCAGCTTCACTTGCCAGAGAGTTGAAGTCCATAAAATCTGATTTATGTTTTATGCAAGAGCGTTGCAGTTTGCTAGAGGAAGAGAATAGAAGGCTTCGAGATGGGTTCACCAAAGGGATCCGACCCGAGGAAGATGATCTGGTGAGTTTCTTCTGTATCCACTTACAGACAGTAGTTTCCCATCTTGGCAGATTGTAAATCATTGTTTGCTTTTTTTTGGGACAGGTGAGGCTTCAATTGGAAGCACTGTTAGCAGAGAAATCAAGACTGGCCAATGAAAATGCAAACCTGGTGAGGGAAAACCAGTGCCTTCACCAGCTTGTAGAGTACCATCAAATGACTTCCCAAGATCTATCTGCATCATATGAAGAAGTGATAAGAGGAATGTGCTTGGACTTCTCATCTCCCATTGCAGAAGAAGAGGAAATCAATGGAGGAGGGGATAGTGATGATGCTGATAATAGAGTTACTCAAACACCTCAAACTGATATCTTTGGCATATCCACGTCCCTTGATCACTACTTTGATGAAGAACAGCATTAGGTCACTCGCAAACCAAATTAAGAAATAATTTTGTTAATTACTGTGTCAAGTTTGAAGTAGGTTTTAAGATTGTATACTTTGCTTCCACTTCCATCGATCTTGGTGGAGGTTATCAGTATTTCCTTCTCAATTGGAGATGGTTATCATTGTCCTATGAATCTCAAATAATATACAACTCTTGTTTTTGCAGAATTTGTCATCATTTTTTTCTGCCTAACTACCATTTGCATTACACAACAAAACAGTGTTTTCCATCTGTACAAATTATTTGATGAATATCTTTCACATGCTGCAAGAATAACAAGATGCTATGAGTTTGCATAAGAGAAGGGTTTAATTTCTAAATTCTACAGTAGAAGCACCACCATATACTGTACTTTTCTGAATCATGACTAGTTTTAAAATAGGCCTAGAAAGCAACATAAGAACTACTCAAGTATGGCAAGCAAAACAATCTCAAGTGCTATCGTACTAACATATCATCAGATGGCCCTTAGTGTAAAGGTCGGGCTTCTGCAAGAGTAAAGGCTTAAAAAATCATATAAGCCCTAAGTGTATGGGTCCTTTACCCAAAAGAGATTGTTGTTCTGTTGATTTTAAGATTGTGCTTTGCAGGATGGAAGACTAGGTACCCATTTATCTGTTCACATTCGAATATTAACACCATTTCCAACCTACCTGCATAAACTGTCCACGAGACATACCTTGCATTCCAAAGGCTTCGCCAAGTATAGGTGGGTTCCTACCCACAGGGAAGTATCTAGCTTATAGAACTTTGCTTACCAATGATTGAGGTTTTGTAGTATTTCACCAAATTTGTTTGGCAAGCATAGCTAAATTGCATGCATGCATGTCCCTAAACCCCAATCCCCCACTAGTTTTTGGCATGCAAAGTTTTGACCACTACAACTAGTAGATACCCCGACGTTCCTCACTGTTGCGCGGAAGCGTGTGAAAGAGTAAAATTATTGTACTGAAAAATCACACTAAGTTCAATTCCCAGGAAAGAGAGGTGGATCACGAGGATCGCTTACATACCAGATCTTTCCTAGCCAGAATATCCCTCTATCGTAATTTAATAGCACAATAAATCACTACAATCACATTCACAAAATATGCAAAACAAATAATAAAGAACACCAGAATTTTAACGAGGTTCAGAAAATTTTGCCTACGTCCTCGGGCACTACCAAATATATTTCACTCCAAAAATTACAAGTGAAATTTACAAATAGAGAGAGAGAATAATGCCTTAAGTAGAGAATGGCAATTATGGGATGAAGAAAGTAAGAAATGGTTAGGCCTATTTATAGTTGAGGTTCAAGGATCAACTTGCAATGTCCCTATACAATTAGGGACCAAAATTGCAATTATCCCATGCCAACTTTTAACCCAACTTGCCAACCAATTTTACTTTCTACTTTCGGTGCCCACCCTTTTTGACTTTTCAAACAATGGGTGGGTTCCAATAATCTCCACATTGAAGATTTGATTAGGATAATCTTATCTTCACACGATTCTTTCTGCCTTTGACAACAATACTTGATAGTGCCTTCTTCAACTGTTAAACTTGCAGGATATTAATCAAGTTCAAACAATGTTCGAACTTGGTTGATGTTACCACCTTGGTCATCATATCTGCGGGATTATCTGTAGTCTTGATCTTCTGAAGACAAATTTTCCCCTCTTCAATAATTTCCCGCACAAAATGGAATCGTACGTCGATATGTTTTGTACGTGCATGATAGACTTGATTCTTTGCTAAATGAATAGCACTTTGACTATCACAATACACGTTAATATGCTCCTGAACCAACCTCAAGGTTTTAGCCATACCTTGTAACCAAATAGCCTCCTTTACAGCCTCTGTTACAGCCATGTACTCGGCTTCTGTGGTTGACAATGCAACTGTAGACTGTAGTGTAGACTTCCAACTTATTGGTCCTCCAGCAAGTGTAAACACATAACCGGTGGTTGATCTTCGCTTGTCCAAATCACCGGCATAGTCAGAATCAACGTACCCAATAACACCTTTACCAAGTGTATTATCCTGCTTGAACAGTAATCCAACATCCACGGTCTTCTGAATATACCGTAGAATCCATTTTACAGCTTGCCAATGTCCTTTTCCAGGATTATGCATATACCTGCTCACTATACTAACTGCCTGTGAAATGTCGGGTCTTGTACACACCATTGCATACATCAAGCTACCCACTGCATTAGAATACGAAACTTGAAACATGTATTCTCGTTCCGTATTCGTCGAAGGAGATAGTTGTGCAGAAGCTTGAAATGAGAAGCCAACGGGGTACTTACAGGTTTTGTCTGCTCGTTCATGCCAAACTGCTGTAGTACCTTTTTCAAATACTGCTTCTGAGACAAGCTAACTCTATCATGAGCTCTATCTCTCCATATTTCCATACCGAGAATCTTTTTAGCTTCTCCTAGATCTTTCATCTCAAACTCGAGATTGAGTTGAGTCTTCAATCTTTCAATCTCAACTTTGCTCTTAGATGCTATTAGCATATCATCAACATATAAGAGCAAGTATATGAAAGTTCCTTCTTGTAGCTTCTGAAAATACACGCAATGATCAAATTTACTTCTTGTGTACCTTTGCCCTTTCATGAACTGATCAAATCGCTTGTACCACTGCCTCGGAGATTGCTTCAATCCATAAAGCGACTTTGTCAGTTTGCAAACCCAATTTTCTTTTCCAGCAACCTTGAATCCATCTGGCTGAGTCATATAGATTTCCTCTTCCAAATCACCGTGTAAAAACGCGGTCTTCACATCAAGCTGAACTAGTTCAAGATCATATTGCGCAACCAAGGCTAGCAAAATCCGAATAGACGAATGCTTCACAACTGGAGAAAACACTTCATTGTAGTCTATTCCTTCTTTCTGAGCGTAACCCTTTGCTACTAATCTAGCCTTGTATCGAATTTCATTTTTATCAGGAAATCCTTCCTTCTTTGCATATACCCATTTGCATCCAATTGCCTTCTTTCCCTTGGGTAGTGTCACCAACTCCCAGGTCTTATTTTTATGAAGAGACTGCATTTCTTCATTCATTGCTTGCTTCCACTTTACACCATCAGGGTTACTTATTACTTCTGTGTAAGTAGAAGGAACATCATCATCTGTAATTGGAAGTGCATAGGCCACTATATCATCAAAGCGAGCAGGCTTATGAATCTCTCTTCTTGGCCTTCTATATGCAATTGAATCTTGTTGCTGTAGAGATTCTTGGGTAGGAACCTCTTTATCATTTGTCCTTTCAATATTAGCTGGATCATCGTTAACCTTTTCAAGCTCCACCTGCTGCAAAGTACTACTGGTTTTGTCATCCTTTTGTGAATCCTTGTACTTCAACATGGTTGATTCATCAAAGTCACATCTCTACTGAAAACAATCTTCCTTGTATCAGGACACCAGAGAAGATATCCTTTTACTCCATCAGTTATACCCAAGAATAACGCTTTCTTTGCTCTTGGGTCTAACTTAGATTCTTTTACATGATAATATGCAGTGGAACCAAATACATGTAAAGAATCATAATCAGTAGCAGATTTACCAGTCCACATCTCCATAGGAGTTTTTCCATTTATTGCAGCTGATGGCAAACGGTTAATTAGATGGCACGCATATGTAACTGCCTCAGCCCAAAATTCTTTGCCCAATCCAGCATTGGACAACATACATCGAACTTTCTCCAGTATAGTTCGATTCATTCGTTCTGCCACCCCATTTTGCTGTGGTGTATCCCGAACAGTGAAGTGTCGCACAATGCCCTCATCTTGGCATACTTGTAGAAATGGATCGTTTTTGTACTCAGTACCATTATCTGATCGAAGTCGTTTGACCTTTCGACCAGTCTGAGTCTCCACCATCTTCTTCCATTTCAGAAATGCATCCAAAACTTCACTTTTTCTTTTCATTAGATACACCCATACTTTTCTTGAATAATCATCAACAAAAGTAACAAAATAGTGCATACCTCCCAAAGAAGCTACTTTGGTAGGTCCCCACACATCACTGTGAACGTAGTCCAGAATTCCTTTCGTATTGTGAATTGCTGGACCAAATTTTACCCTCTTCTGCTTGCCCAGAACACAATGTTCACAGAATTTCATTTTGCAAGAATTTGCACCTTTCAATAAGCCTTGCTTCACCAATGTCTGCAAAGCTTTTTCACCAGCATGTCCCAATCGCATATGCCATAATCTGGTAGCCTCTGAATCTACATCTTTTGTAGAAACTGTTGATGTTGATCCAATAACTGTACTTCCATTTAAAAAATATAAGTTATTTCTTCTTGTGCCTTTCATCACCGTCAGTTGCCCAGCTACTACTTTTAATAATCCATCTCTCAAAGTGATTGTGAGCCCTTTAGATTCTAGGGCACCTAATGAGATGAGATTTTTCTTCAAGCTAGGTACGTAGCGAACATCTGTCAAGACTTGGATTGAGCCGTCGTGATTCTTCAATTGGACTGTACCCACTCCCATTGTCTTACAAGCACTATCATTGCCCATAAGAACAATTCCACCTTCTAGCTCTTTAAGACTAGAAAACCAGTCCTTATTAGGACACATATGGTAAGTACATCCTGAATCCAAAATCCACTCATCCGTTTGACATGCCATTGCCATGCCAACCAAGCTAAAGTCTGACTCATCATCATGCTCCGCTACACATGCATTAGAAATAGCCTTGCCCTTTTGTAGCTTAGGATAATTCTTTTTCCAATGCCCTTTTTCACGGCAAAAGGCACATTCATCTTTGGCGGGTCTCCCTTTGGACTTTCCCCTTCTACCAGATTTGCTGCTGTGTGAACGACCTTTTACTGTTAAGACTTCTGCGGTTGTATCTTTGTGATCTCTTTTATCTTTCTTTCGAGTCTCAGATCTATACAACGCACTACAGACTGCATCAAATGTGATCGTGTCCTTCCCATGAAGCAATGTGGTGGTAAGATGATCATATTCATCATGAAGGGAATTCAACAACAATAATGCCTTGTCTTCATCTTCAAATTTCTCATCCAAATTTAGCAAGTCTGCTAAAATTTTATTGAATGAGTTCACATGGTCATTCATCGACATACCGGGTGCATACGTGAATCGATAAAGTTTCTTTTTCATATAAAGCCTATTTTCAAAACTTTTCGTTAGAAACTTTTCTTCCAGTGTATCCCATAACTTCTTCGCTGATGTCTCCCTCATGACAGAGTACTTCTGCTCTTTGGCCAAACATAGGCGGATTGTACCACACGCCTGTCTATTGATCTTGGCCCACTCCTTGTCATCCATCTTGTCAGGTTTTTCTTCAAGGGCTATATCTAGCTCTTGCTGACATAAGACATCCAGGATCTCACATTGCCACATACCAAAATTATTGGTACCGTCAAATTTCTCTACTTCAAATTTTGTATTTGTCACAGTAGTCCTTGCTGATGAGGATGCTGCTGCCATTTTTCTCCTCAATCCCAACTACTGTATACGTGAATAGTACCATATACGTGAATAGTGCCGTATACGTGAATAGTACCGTATACGTGAATAGTACCGTATACGTGAATAGTACTGTAAACGGTCGTATTCCCCAAGTACGAACCTGGCTCTGGTACCAATTGTTGCGCGGAAGCGTGTGAAAGAGTAAAATTATTGTACTGAAAAATCACACTAAGTTCAATTCCCAGGAAAGAGAGGTGGATCACGAGGATCGCTTACATACCAGATCTTTCCTAGCCAGAATATCCCTCTATCGTAATTTAATAGCACAATAAATCACTACAATCACATTCACAAAATATGCAAAACAAATAATAAAGAACACTAGAATTTTAACGAGGTTCAGCAAATTTTGCCTACATCCTCGGGCACTACCAAATATATTTCACTCCAAAAATTACAAGTGAAATTTACAAATAGAGAGAGAGAATAATGCCTTAAGTAGAGAATGGCAATTATGGGATGAAGAAAGTAAGAAATGGTTAGGCCTATTTATAGTTGAGGTTCAAGGATCAACTTGCAATGTCCCTATACAATTAGGGACCAAAATTGCAATTATCCCATGCCAACTTTTAACCCAACTTGCCAACCAATTTTACTTTCTACTTTCGGTGCCCACCCTTTTTGACTTTTCAAACAATGGGTGGGTTCCAATACTCACGCATTGCCTTACTGGTTTCAGCACACAAACAATTGTAATTCAAATATGTAGGAATAGATTGAAGCACTGACTTGATAAAAATTCCCTCACCACTCTAAGCAGTCATGCACTCCACTGGTTCTCTTTAGCAGCAATGCACTCTGATTCCAGTAAATGCACATTTTTTGTTCCTTCCACTACTAATGTAAGCCCAAGGTATCTATCTGGTCCAATCGTAGATTCCACCTAAAAAATATTTGAGATAGAAGCTTTAACATGATGATTTGTAGTATTAGGACTAAAATAAATGATGAAATTAATAACTTGGCAATTTGCAAAATTTCCTTAATCTCAATTGAGGCTCTGCGAAAAACCTGTTAAGTATTTTGGACCCTTAGTGTAGCAATTTCATCATATTTGATAAATTATTAAAATGGTTAAATTATTTATTCATGAAAATAAACAAATTTCATTCATTATATATGTTAGATAATACTAAATGATTTTTGCTTTTAAAGTAAAATATATAAGTAAATATTTACTCATTGATTAATTAAAGTTCAACTAATGTTAAATTGCATTATATGGTCAAATTATAATGTGAGAAGATAACATATATTAGTAAGTAATCTAAATTGCCTATAGTTTAAAGAATCAAATTGAGCAAATGATTTATTCAAAGGACTATTATATCGTCTATAAATCCGATTGGGGAGATAATTTATCTTGGCTATCAGAGCAGAATTGGCTTCTAGAAATAGAGTCATAGATGTGATTATTTGGGCTCACAATATATTAAATAAGACTCAAGTTGAATTTATTCTAAATTCGTTTACAGATTTATTCATTTGTAACGTTTATGGTATGATTGGCCTAAATTGAGTATGCGAATGATCATGTACTTTGATATGTTGAAAACTTACGATCTCATGGCAGGGGGCCAAAAGTCAATGGTATCCTCTCAATTGTATTGTATGAATTATGAAAATGGAACAAGGTTAATGGTATCTATTAAGGACAAACATTTTTATCATTATTATTATTGATTTGATTAATGATAATTTTCGTCATGGAAGAAATAAGGGTGACTTTGAGATAAAATGGATTGAATTAGGTGAACGAATTTAACCTAGAAGGATCATGGATATTTTATAAAGGTAACACACATATGATAACTAAAGTTTAAAATCAGTAGCTTTCATAATGATATATAATGTGGAGCTCAATCATGGTACCTTTAGTAGATTGAATCCATGACGAAATAACTATGTAATTAATAAATAAAGAGTCAGAACTTGATTACATGTTATTTTAGTCTTCAATATATATGTTCAATTGCTTCCTTTACTACCTCAACATAACTCTTTAAGAGATTGCGTGTAATATGAACACTTGTATGGAATAATAAATGATTGAACAAAGAAAAATGATTCATTGGTTTTACTTATCAAGAGTAATAAGTGTTTTTTTTTAATTTAATGATTAGTTTGATATAAGGTTAATTTAATCACTTTGGTATCCGGATTGAATGATAAATCCTAAGTGGAGCTAAATTAAAAATAATATTATCTAATTATTTGAAATGAAATAAAATTAATTTAATAAATTTATGCATGCATTTTAATATGGTAAAATTGACATGACTTGAACATAATTTTTTTTTGAAATAACACAATTGGAGTATATTAATAAATAAATAAAAATAGTCCAACAACCATAACAAATGGAAAATAAAACCCCATAAATAGTCAAACCTAATTTCCTAAAAGCAGCCTAATAAATGGACTTTGCCATTTGAAAACGCAAATCACAATAAAAAAAGTCCATTTCCAAATATTTCCTTTCCCAAAACCAGATCCTTATGGGTCTCAAAATCAGAAGTCAACAATGGCCTGAAAAACATCACTATCTATTTTCTCCTCCTGACTCTTACTTCCCTTCACTACTACTTCCCCTATCAGTGAGTAGCCCAACATTACCTTGAACCCGATTTTCATTGCACAGTACCAGAGATATTCCCTCCAACCGTTCCCCTTCAATCTTTCTCCACCGCCTCATTTACGAAATCTGGCACCCCGTCAAGAAGATAAGTATTCCTTTCCCCCTTAATCCTTCAGGGGCCAAAAGATGACCCACTTGGTTCCCCTACCTCTGAATATGCGAGAATACAAAGTTTTTAAATCTCTTCCTAAAAAAGTTTAGCTTTGAGATGTAAGTATTGATGCATGAATCATCTTTTCTATTTGCCTGCAGTTTCTTTATCACCGTAAGCGAATCGCCTTTGATCATCGCATCTTGAAACCCTAAATCAATGCCCAATCAGACTACTTGGAGACATGCAATAGCTACCGCAGCGAACCCCATTGGTATGTGATTATTAATATTTTGTTGACCCCATAACAACCCCTTTTGATTTATGATAACAATCCTCGAACATTTTTTTAGAGAGTGAGCTTGAAAAGCCCCATCAAAATTTATCTTTATGAAAGCGTTCACTGGAGGCCTCCATCTTACAATCTCAACTCGGGTAACAAGTAACAGTTTGTTTAAGGCATCTAATTCTTCTAATTGAGCTTTAATCATTTCTGCTATTGCTTGAGCGTGATTTTTAATCCCATCATGCACATATTTATTTATTTCAGTCCATAACACCTAAAGGGCACACCCCACTATCTTGCAAATCTGGTTAGACGAGGTAGAAACTAAATTATCAAGTCAATCCTAAAAGATAAGAACAGTGAACTCCATATGATAGTAAATGTTTAATTTGTTCCACACTTCTACTACGATGATACAATCTTGAAACGAGTTCCAGATTATAATTTTTATCTTTTCCGGCAGGTTAAGTTTCCATAGCTTCTTGAAAAAATTGTACAATTTATTTGATTCTAGTAAGGCCTAGATAAAAATGAATTTTGTATAAGAATGTTGTACCCACTACGAACCGAGAATACCCCAGACGCCTCACCTTGCTAGACAATTGAATCCACCTGAAGTGCCTGTGCTAAAGGAATACATAGAATTTTCCTTGCTTTCTTAGCACTAAACATACTGGTAATAAACTGAAAATTACACTGCCCAGTTTGTTGATCAATTAAATCAGAAACATTTACTATATTTTGGCCAGTATATCTTGTCTAAATTCTGTGCCCTTTTAATCTAGGAACTCACGCCTCTATCCAAACATTAATTTTGGAATTAGTACCCACACGCCAGCACAAACCCTCTTGAAGTAATCCTTTGCAGACCATATACTCTTCTAGGTATAAGATGTGTAAGCTCCCAAGTTTCAACTCATGAAATCCGACTTTGGGTAATACTTTGCTTTTAGCGATCTTACTAACAACGTGTTTGTATTAGTCATTAAACGCCAACATTGCTCTGCCAGAAGCACCAAATTAAACTTCGTTAAACTTTGAAAACCCATTCCCCCATTATCTTTGAGATCACATAAATTCAACCACTCACACCAATGAATCTTTTTCTTTTCCCCATGCTTTTGCCACCAAAATGGACTAATAATTTCTTCCAACTCTAATTACAGGGACTTCGGTAAAAGAAAATGACATAGCATAAGTAGAGATGGCCTGAAGGACACTTTTTATAAACACCTCCTTACTTTTTTGTGATAATGGCTGCACACACCAACTCTTAATACAACTTAGCATACGATCTTTCAACAAATTAAAAGTTTGTTTCTTTTTTCATCCCATCATATTAGGAAGGCCTAAATATTTTTTTTAGGTCTAATGAAAAACGTACCTCTAATTCTTTAGATATCATTCTTTTTTGTTGTTCTTGTATGTTTGAACTGTAAAAAATAACTGATTTATCAAAGTTAACACATTGACCTGAACTTCTCTCATACTCCTGTAAAATCTGCTTTAAGACCAAGGCTCCTTCTTTTGTGGCTTCACAAAAAAGAATATAGTCATCGGCAAATAATAAATGAGATATTTTGGCCTTCGACGACAGATTTTTGCCCCTTTTAATAAACCATCCCTCATCGCTAATCTCACAAGGGTTGAAAGACCCTCACCACATATTAGAAAAAGATAAGGGTTAAGTGGATCACCCTGTCTAAGGCCCCTAGCTGGTGTAACAACCTCTCTCATTTCCCCTTTAATCACTACAAAATAAGAAACTGTACTAATACATTCCATAATGAAATTGACCCAACCAGTTAAAAAACCCATTTTTTAGCATTACTTCCTTCAAGAACATCCAATCCACTCTGTCGTACGCTTTACTCATATCCAGTTTCCATGTAAAAAAGCCTCTTCTTTCAGTTCTTTTTGTTTAAAAGCATTCAAAACCTCATAAGCTAAAAGAATATTATTTGTGATTTATCGACCCGAAACAAAAGCACTTTGTGCTTCATCGATACAATTATTCAACACTTTCTAAATTTGATTTACCACTGTTTTCGAGATAATTTTATAAATGACCGAAAATAGACAAATGGGTCAAAAATGCACTAACCTGGTTGAATTTGCAATTCTTTGAATAAGAACAATGTGAGTACGATTAATCTCCAATAAGGAAGTGCCTTCATTAAGAATATCTAGACAAAATGGACCAACATCTTGGCCTACAATATGCCAATACTTCTGATAGAAAAAAAATGGGTATATCATCAAGGCCTAGAGCTTTAGTTGGGGCTATATTTTTCAACGCAGGGAGAATCTCCTCCTATTCATATTTTGATGATAAGATCCTGTTTTGCTCCTTCATTATACACCGTCTCATCCCTTTCAAAATATGATCTGAGTTGCCAGAACCTTGAGATGAGAATAGATTAGAGAAATAAGTATTCGCTATATTTAACATACCTCATTGCTCCATTATAATCCTTCCATCCTCGCCTTGTAACCCCCTAGTCTGATTTGTTTGACGACATTGAGATGTAAACCGATGAAAAAAATCATATTTCAAGCCCTTTGCTTCTAATAACATTCTTCCTTGTCTATCTCCAAATTGAGCGTCAATTATGTATCCAAAAGCTTCGCAATATTCATCTCATTTCTAATCCCCAAATTCAAATCACCTAATTTACTTTGAAGCGTTTCTATATTACCCCTATTTCTCTTTTTCAACGAATCGGCCCACTTCTACAAACCTAAACGTAAAAATTTCATACGCTCAGGAACAGTGCCCCACAACTTACGAATCTCAGGGTTACAAGACTCCTTTAAAGTCCACCATGATTCAAAGTGAAATTTTTACCGTAGTTTATGTTGGAAAAACAAGTTTGAAAAATACAGTGGAAAATAAATTTAGGGAAAACCAGAGTTTTAAAAATTTTCTAAAATAAGATATTGGTTGTGATATCTGAAGTAATAAACACTTGATCAAAATTGTACCTTTTCGATTCCTCTAGGATGAGCGCTTCGACCGAGTAGTCTTCTCCGCTATACTCAAGCTCAAGTTTGCCGAGTGTGGGCTCGCTTCGAATCAGAAAATTTTTCACAAACAATGAAATAATTTTACAATTTCTCTAAACTTTTGGGTCAAGTTGTGAATTAGAAAAATATCTATAGAAATTTTTTGGAATAATCTCTTCAGAGAATTTTCTCTCTACAACTTTCTCTTGAATTCAAGTGTGTGTAAATAATGATCTAATGCTCTCTTTATATACGGAGAGTTTAGAGAGTTCAACTATGATTAAACCTAATTACTTTAATATTAAATTAATATAATATTTATCAAGATAAATATTAGATTAAATTTAATATTAAATCTTATTAAAATAATAGAATGTTTATCTACAAGATAAACATTAAATTAAATTTCATATTAAGATAATAAATTTAATATTAAATTAATAAAATACTATTAAGATAAGTATTAAATTTAATTTAATATTAAAATAATATTATTTTTGGAATAATTAATTTGAAATCAAATTCTCTAGTAGAATTTCAGTGGAAATGTAACTCTTCCACTGCTCAACCACCGATGACCAACCGCTGTTGGCCACCGGGACGCCGCTGTTGCAGCCACTTGCACCGCCGTGTTCGTGATACAGGTGCAACACCTTTACTGCACCTCGAGCCGATTCGACTGTTACCTGTTCGGTCTAGGTCAATGACGACCCGATTGATCCGGTCTAGCCACTAGTTGGACCGTTGGCCCGTTTTTACATACTAGGCCAGATTCAACCAGTTTTTGAGTCTCGGTCTCGGTTTGGGCTCCTGGGTCTAATTTACGATCTCAGGTCCAATTTTCAAGTTCAATTACCCATTGGGCCTATTGTCTGGCTTGAAAATTAATTTTTAAAAATATCATATTAATTTTAATTAATTTGATTAATTTAATTTTACTTAATCAAAATTAATTTTTTCCAACAATCACTTAGATTTTCCAAATTAATTTTTCAAGAAAATTTTTTAATTAAATTCTCTAGCTGAACAATTCTTACGACCACATAATTTAATTCCATATCGAATAAATCGACTCAATTAAATTATTCCCAAAGTCGTATAATTTTCTTCTGATTCAAATGCAATCCAATCAAGCTTTTGTTAAGCTAGCAGATGGATCAATCGGACATGCAATTAGGCTCTAGTGATTACAATTATGTCCAGAAGCATCATTCCGATAACTCGCAATTAATTAATCATGGAATTAGTCTACAAAAAGTACCATGATTGAAAACACCTTATTGTATACTATTTACGAAAACAATCTATCCAACTGCTTTGTCCAATGACCTCGTCATGTGTGTGTTACCGTCATGTGATATCCTTCATTCCTTTGAGTTAAATCCGTTCACTCAATACAATAATATTTTATCTTATTGTCACCATCGTGTCTTTTTAATGATTAATATGATCACTATCAACAAATAATTGTAATAAATTGCTCGTTCGAGAACAAGCAACTCATGGTCACGTTCCATATTTATCAATCCACACAATGCCAATAAGATGATATCATTAACTCTTTAATTAAGCTATGAATTCCGCTGTTACTAGTAAATTCATACCATACACAAGTCATGTACCCAACATATCGACTATGGGCTCGATCATCTTTAGAGCATAAGCCTCCACTTATATCAAACCATATGAGTTGCATACGTATGGTTAGTTACTAATTGAGGATTTAGGTAAATCACACCATGAACGTCACAAGTGAATTAATTCACAAATGGATTTAGAATTAATTCATCTTGGGTCCAATCCAATGTATTATTCTATCATTGAATACATCTATGTCTCTACTCGTGGAGCCAATTGCTCTAATAGCCAAAACTAGCCATCTCCCCAATTGGTTGTAGACGACATAATAATCCTTCTCAATATTTGAATCAAATACTTACTTTGATCCTTTTACGGGATTACAGACTCATTTAGATTATCTACTGAAGTAAGTTGTCTTTTTCACAATGTAAACGTTCTTTACAATGCCATTTATCTTTAATTTGAATTTTAGACAATGAATGAGCTAATATTTGCTTGTCAAAATTTTGCTATGTATGCAAAATATAAAAGACAGAAAATACAAAAGACATAATAGTGGAATGTGAAATTAACTTTATTTATTTATTCATTGTTCAAATAAATAGAAAACAGTTACATGTTTACTACAATATGGAAACATTTACCAACAGTTTCATCTTTACTACATCATCTAACCTCTCTCTAATATTTTTTTCTGCAAAAATTCATCTTTCCCATGTAAACCATGGTCTTTCATATCCTAGATCTTCTAGCTGGCACTCAATCAAAATATCTCAGAACTCCTTCACACAGCCTTGCTCCCATGGTAACCCACAATTCTTCTTATAAGAATAAAGAATCTCATTAAAATCTCCTCATACCATCCAAGGCAAACTTTGATCTTGACCCAAGCATTTTAAAATATTCCAAACCTCTAATCAACCCCTCTCCTTTGAAGAGCTATAGAAACTCGTCATCCTCTATTTTTCCCTCTTTGAGTTTTCCTGAACCTCCATATTTATGTAATGCTTTGAAAAATTCCTTAAACTTATGGATACATCTTATTTCCATCCCAAAAAAGCCCACCTCTTATACCCTCAGCTTGTACATCAATTTCATTATATAACCCACATTTTCTACGAACACCTTCCATCCTTTGTGAATCCAGCTTCGTCTCTATAAAGAAGACAATTTAGGAATGATTAAGTTTCAGTGTATGCTAAAGCCTTCTAATTTCTCACGGACTCCTCAAGCCGCGAACATTCCAACAGAAGAGTTTTATTGCTATCGGTCGGCTTGCTCTTTGGCAGTCGTTGATAATTTTGAGTGAAGAGCCTGCATACTCTCTTTAATTACCACCAATGAATCTGAACTACCAGAACCATTTGCAGTAGAAATCATTTGTCTCAGTCTCTTTTTGCCCTCAAGACGTGCTATTGGATTTTTCTCTAGATTGTATGCCATCAAATCCTGTCCATGCCCAATTAACCAACTCAATCGATCTCCGCTTTCCATATTCAGATTACCTTCCAAATTTATACCCAATATTGGGTTAATATGCTTTTTATAATCCAATAGTATAGTATCCCTACCATTCGATCCCAAGAGAACATTCCGACTCTTTTTCCCCAATTTTCCATTCCCTCATCCTTCCTTAGCCAAATACTCGGTGTCCCTAAACCCTAGTAATTGCCCCCTTGTCTTAGCCCATAGTGAAATATCCCATCCTATATCTTCCTCTTGGAAATCATTATTCAACCGAACTGGATAGAAACTATCCCCATGACCCAGACGCCCATATAAGAAACAAAATAATGTGAGTTTCTCATTTTGGAATTTTGCATAAATAAAATTACCAAGAGAAAGTTAAAGTTTATTTTTACTTTTTAGTGGCAAACGTACATCAATCTTCACCCGAATACGCATTAATGTTTCAACCCTCTAATAAATTACCTTATATCGTACTCTTCAAACACCCAAATAAAATTACCGAACTATTTTGCAACCACTTTAGAGATGAATTTTGACGGAAGATCATGAATTTGAACCCAAAAAATGAATAAATTAGCCCAACTTGCATCAGATCTTCATTCCTTTCCATATTGTGAAAAACCAATAAATGATTATTAAACGTCCACGGTGCACAATTAACCACTCGATCGATATCCACCCTATTATAAAATTGAAACAAATAGCGCTTCTCCCACTAGATCTGAGATCTGCACCTTCAAAGGGTGCCGTAGATTTTCCAACGTATTCCTCATTGTAGGGAAGTGAATAACACTAGCCGTAAGAAAACATCCAACCAAAAAAAACAAACATTTGTGCCTGCACCTCAGCTCCATCCTAAATTTGCCATACCTCATCTTCTTCATTGTAAATATTCAAACCCTCTATCGCGTTTTCCATTGATTAAAGCCCTTAAGAATTTAACATTAAAGACAACAATTTGTTACTTTTTCCTTTTTAAAAAAAATCCTGATCGATAAAACAAAACAAAAGAACCCTAAAATTAAAACCTAGAAACCAAGAAATGTGCCACAATAGAGCAGACGAAAAAACAAAGAAAACATGCCATATTGGCAGATTTCTCCAAAATCTTTATCTCTTTAACATAATTAAAATAAAGCTTTTTTAAATTATTTAATTAGATAATTAATTTTAGTTAAAAAATTAATTAAGAGTTTAAAATACATATATAAGTTGACTCAAATAGGGTCATAAGGTGGTCGACTTATATGGGAAGCACATTTGCTGCTCAAGCAATCATAGATTGTGGAATGAGAGTCCTTATATGACTAGGATTACCACCTATGTTGTTAATTCGCCTAGGACTTTTTTATTTTATTGATAATTCCAAATAAATAAATTCATAATAAGGTCTCTAAATATTTAATATTGGCTAAAAAGAAAAGATTCATGAATTAATACAAATTAGAAAACTTTAGTTGTCAATTTACTCATTTAATTAAAAGAGAGAGTTTGTTTGAAACCATTTTTGATGAATTTTTGAGTAAGTACTTATGTTTGCATTTATAAAAATACCCACTATTCATTCAATTTATGAGTTAAAGAATAGTAGAGAAGATTTGATTAGTTAAAAACAATGATTTAAGTTATCTGAGAATTCAGAATTAATCTGATAAGATTCCATGGAGTCAACTTCAACTAAACTTTTCAAGTTGTTTTGAATAATTTTTTGCACAATTCTAGTTCCTAAATCATAGGTCTTTGAATTATTTATGAAATGGTTTTTGAATCACCTGATTTTGAGATATGCAGTTCAAGATATGGTTGTTTTAGTAAAGTAGTATAGTCCTTACAGGAAGTTTGAGATTAATCAAAAGATTTCACAATGTTAACTTTGACTAGGCTTTCTAAGATCTTCTAACTAGCTTTATGTGAAAAGATCTTTGAGTTTTCTTTGTAACAATTTTTGAATCACCTAATTTTAAGTTTTTCAATCCGAGATATGATTATTTTTATAAAGAAGTGCAATTCCTTGTGGGCAGTTCAAGATTAATTTCAAATCAACTTCTTTAACTTGTGAAAGCATATTAAAATACATCAATGTATTACATTATTGATGATTTCTTATTGTTTAACTAACCAAGTTGAATCTAGATTGTATTAATTTCTTTTAAAAATTTCGCTAGCACTCATTTCTTGTTTTTAGACAAATAGGTATTGTTGTAAACAAAAAGTAATGACAAAATAGTTGGACTTGTTTGACTTACCTGTAAATTTTGAAGACTCTAAATTACTTTATAAATTGGACAATTTTTGTAAACAAAATATTTAAATGATGATTTTTACCGATATTTTAGATATATACTAGACTGAGTTAATTAGCAAATTAGGTCGTTTTCCCCAAATTTAGGGAAATATGTCGATTTTGGAGAGAAAAATATGGTCATTTGATCCAATGATAAAAAAATATAAATATATCAACTTTTTCTCAACTGTTAAAATTTTAAACGGCTAATTACATTTTTGCCCCTGAACGACTATTTCATTTTTTATATAAACCCTACTTATTTTCTTTTTTCTTCATTCAATCCTATTCTCTCTACTGTTTTATTCTCATTTTTTTCATTCAATTCCTCTCAAATTCTTCTTGTCTTAATTTTATATTTCGTAATTTCTTTGATTTTATTTGATTTTTATAATTTTAAAAATATCAATGCTTCTTATTTGTTTGGATGACAAACACATTTTCGACGTCTAATTACAAATGGTAAAAAAATATTATTAATTTTTTCTTTTAATAATATAATTATTAAGTTGTTAACATTATATAATCAGACCAAAGATCGAATTATCGAGACATATATGCATAATTTAAGTGCGAAGGCACTGTGCGTTATTGAACAACACTTGCAAGAGGCGGGATTCATGCACGTGTCTCGTATGCTCGGGGGACTAAATTGGAACCCACACTTATCAACGCTTTGGTAGAAAGATAGAGATTCGAGACACGCACATTATCACACCCCAAAAATGGGCCTAGAAGAATTGTGTTTGTGAATCAAGAGAGAATGGTCACGCCCTGATTTTTTATTTTATCTGTGCATTTTTAAAAAGTAAATTGATTTGGTCTAGTGATTAAGTGTTATGGATTGTATGCTTGAGGTTTTGTGTTTGATTTCCTTTCCTTGAAAATTTTTATTAATTTTGTCTCAATATCTGGATTAGCACTCATAGGTCATCTTTAATTTTTGTTTGCTCATTATCAAGAATGAGCTTGTTGGTTTAATGATAAAATTTTAGCATTCCCTAAGATCCCAAGTTTGAATCTTGTTATGTGAAAAAGTTATAAATATTTTTGTTCTTCCCTTGTTATGTCGCCCTTGCTGTTAGAGAGTGGGTCAAATGCAAACTCTAAACCACCAAATTGTGATAACAGATAAACCTGATAGGTTAGGATATTGTTTAATATATTTTTTAAAAAATTGAGAATTATTCCTTAAAACTCTCCTTTTTTTGTCGTCCCACTTCCCCCTCTTTCTCCATTTTTTTGCACATTGTTTTCTTTTTTTGCTGTAGTTCACCTTTGTTGAAATTTTCAGTGTTTCTTCTTCTGGCTATCTCTTTTTTTCATTTCTTGTTGCTCTATCTGTAATAGCCCGAATTTTGGGCTAGTGAATAGTGATTTTGGGACCACAAATTCGACGAGAAAATTTTTATTCTATTTTTATGGTCTACGGTTTCACAAAATAATTTCGTGAAAATTTCGTTCGAAAATTTTGACGTTTGGGCACTCAATTTAGTCAAAAGGACTAAATTGTAAAAAGTGCAAAAGTTGAGTTCTACATCTTAGAAGTGTCTAATTGTTATGAAATTTTAAATTAGAGGTCCTTAAATGGTAATTAGACCATTGGTTAACTTGTTGGACAAAAATGGACAAGAGATAAGTGAAATAGAAAATTTTTAAGTTGGGGGCATTTTGGTCATTTAGTAATTAAAAGAATTAAAAGCCTAAAATAGCCAAAAATTAGCAAGGGGGAAGCCATATTTAGGGTTTTCAAGCTTCCAAGCTCCATAGTAAGTGATTCCAAGTCCTGTTTTTAATGTTCTTTACGTTTTTAGAGTCTCGATAACTTGATTTAGCTTATTATAGCAATAATTTAATCTAGGATTCATATTTGGAGAAATACTCATAGGTGAAATATGTTTATTTTGATTTTTTATGGTATAATATAAAGCTTGAAATTATGTTAAATAACTTTTTCTGGCCGATTTTAAGTGAAAACAAGTAAATTGACATATCGGTAAAAATATCTAATGTTCATAAGTAAGTGTTAAAGTCAGAATTTGATGTTGCCATAGAAGGAAAAAAATGTTCAGCATGTCATAAAACATAAGAAAAAGGAATAAATTTTAATTTTCGAGCCTAAAGGTAAAATCGTAATTTTGTGAAACTTTAGGGGTAAAAATGTAATTTTGTCAAAATGTGATTTTGGATTGGATTGAATACTGTGAGTGTTAAATAAGTTAAATGTGTTATTATAAGTCAAGAAAGACAAGGAATTGACATTGATTAGTGAAAAAGGAAAAAATGAGAAAAAGTGAAAAATTTCCCGGTTGACCATTCGGAATAAAAAGGGATACGAATGAAGTGACAGAAATGATCACTTGCGTGGCATGGACTGTGTGTAGGCCACTATGTGAAAGTGAAAGTGATGGCCACGTGTGTATTACTATGTGCAGGCTACTACGTGTACCAAAATGATAGGTCGCATGTGTAGTACTATGTGTAGGCTACTATGCGTATCAGATAGCTTCGATCACGTGTGTAGTACTATGTGCAGGCTACTACGTGTATCGGATAGTGATGGTCACATGTGTAGTACTATGTGAACCGGTATCATTAATTATAAGGTGGTTGCTATGTGCTGATCCCACCGGATATCATTGATTACAAAGGGTGGTTGTTGTGTGCTGAATCCACCGTGTATCTGTTATTATTCTGAAGTGCTCATCGGGAAATTGGCTAAGTGAAAATACATGAGATCATGTAACGTTTAAGTGTGATTGAATGATGAATATATGTGTGGAATTGAATTGAATAATGATTGAAAGTGAAAGTGAAATTATGAAAAAGTAAAATTAGCAACAAAGCAGTTTTGGACAGTAACAATAGTGTGACTTTGAAAAATCACCAAAAATGATGAAAATTGAATTAGAGAGTGAATAAGATATTAAATGAAAGCTTAATGAGTCTATTTTTACATAAAAGAAACAGAGAAAGAAAAAGAGTTATATATTTTGAGATATTTGAATTTTAGTGAGGCAGGGTAGGATTGATTTCGGAATCCCCTATTCTAACCTTGGAAAATAATTAAAAATTTTAAAAATATAATTAATTTATGTTATTAGAATCCTTAATGAGTCTATTTTCAAAGAAAATAAACGGAAATATCATTTGAATTCTGTACAATGAGATAATTCTTTTTTAGTGAAAAGGGGTCAGAGATGTTGAGGAGTGAAACAGGGGTGACTTTAAAGAATAAAATGTACTAACTGGCTAAGCCAAAAATTTTGAAAATTTTATGGTAAGAATATATAATTTGGAGCTCTGTAGATCCGGATAAAAATAATTTAGTGACTATAACTCGACTAGATAGCTTTGAATTTAAATATAAGTGAATAGTAAAATTATGTATAATGCTATTTAAGCATGTTATATACATAAAGGATGTGGGATGGAGAGGAGGAGGAGGGCAATAAAGTATATGAATGAATTGTGTATAATTGGTTAAATGTCTGATTATAATCGATAAATGTTGAAATAGGAGTGATGCTTATATTGGTGCATTACTGGTCATGATAAGCTCATGAGAGAAAATAAAGTTTCATAGCATATGCGTGTGGTATATTTGGCATGAAATGATGTCATGAGTGGCTAATGAATTAACTCATATTGATAAGTTGATGCATAATTATAGTATTCATATATATATTTGTAATATTTTGCTATGTGATTCAGAAAAAGGGGAATAAATAGCATACTGAAAATTCGACCATGGTGCTAGTTTATGTTAAAGGAGTGTTTTATGGCATATCTTAAGTAATGGAATGTTATGAATTTTGAGATTAATTTGCTAGTCAAATAAATGACAAATGAATTGATTACGTATTCGTAATTTTAACATATGCTTGGTATATGAAACGTAATAATATATGCTTGAATAAACTTTAAGTATTCGAATGACATGGATTTGATGGTGATAAGATTCGAACATTGAATTCATGAAGCACAGGTGATGTATTATTGTTGTGTGATAGCTTGGTTCGAGAAATTGGTCAGGTAAATGGTAAGTGAAAGCATTTATGGATATAGAAGAAAATTTGGAGTGAATATGAAATTTAGCTCAATTAAATGATTTCATCAATTAAACATTGTGTATACCAGAATGTGTTAGTGAATTACATATTCGTAAATTAACATTCAAAGTTCAGTTAGTGATATATGAAAATAATATGAAAAGATTTATGATTGTGATTAATATTGATTCTGACTTAAAGTGGATTCTTCAATATTGGATTGATTTAACGGATATATTGAGCATATGAATAGGTATGTATTGGGCCTCGTAAACCCTAATTAGCGACTCGAAGATAATAATTTGAAAGTTTTTAATTTGGATGAAATTTTATAACTCGGTTTAATATGTTTATAAGTGTATTTATTCTGGTAATGCCTCGTACCCTATTCCAGCGTAGAATATGGGTAAGGGGTGTTACAATGTGACATCACCAAATTCAGCCCTAATGTTTAGGTCGGGTTTGAGGTGTTACACTATCTTCTGTATTAGTAGTCATCACATTCTTTGCACGCAATCGGCAGCCATTGACAGTCATTGCATCTTGTCGCATGCAATCGATAGCCATCACAATCTGTCGCTCATTGTGTGCCATTAGCCGACAACAGTAGCAGCCCTTTGGTGACCCGTAGTTATTTCTCCCAATATTCGACAATCCTTATTTGTCGCCCCTAGCCATCCTCTACATAGATTAGGTGGGGGTCTTAACCTTTTGTAATTCGTATATGTGCGTGTCTTATTCATAAGTGAATTGTGTGATTTGGTGATAACCGGATGTATGTATAGATAAATCTTGTTGAGTCATATATGTGTGAATCCTAACCCTATGTGATTTATAAGTGTATGATAAGAATTAAATGATGTTGTGTTTTAATTGATATCATTCAGTTGTGACCTATGTTTTCTTCTGGCAGAGGTTGAATGTGAGTATTTCCTCTAACTGTAAAATTTGGTGTAAGTTGATTAACTATGGGAATGTTTCATTTATGGCCAAATACGGGTAAGTGAGTTGGGTGACATGATTAAAGGTGAGTATGCTCTAATTTGAGTTAGTCGAATGCGTATGTGTCCCTTTTGTGTTGCTAAAACTAGGGGTGAGTAAAATTCGATTCGACTCAAAAAAATAAAAAAAATTAAATTTCGAGTTAACCGAATCGAGTTATTCGAATTAATAGAATTATTCAAGTCAGCTCAAATTTTTTTCGAATTTCGAGTTTGAATCGAGTTTAGTTTTAGAATTCAAATAATTTAAATACCAAACTATAATATTTTACATTTTTACCCCAAACTCTCAAACCACTCCACTTTCCCACAAAACTTTTTCTCCCTTTCTATCCCACTCCCCTTTCTACCCCCTACCCATCTCTTCCCTCCTCCCCAATTTTTTTTGAATATCCCCCCAAATTTTACTCCCCTCAAAATTTTCCTCCTTCAACCCTAAAAACCTTTTATTTTCCCCCTAAACTTTTACTTTTCACCTTTTACCCCCAAATTATTAAATTAAATTAAATTTTATCTATATTTACTATTTAAATTATTATATTAAATTTCACATTTTGTACTATTTATATTATTGAATTGTTTAATCCTATTAAATCTTTATAATTTTTTGTTAAAATAGAAGTATTAATGATGCCATAAAATATTCATGTTAAAATTTTATGTTGGTATCAATTTCACATTTTATCTTTAAGATAAATTTTATTAAAAAAGTCACATTTTTTACATTTAATATATTTTATAATGTCAAAATATATAGTGACAAGAATCATATAAGATAATTGAAGCAACTAAGCAAGCAAAGAAGTTAACCCATATATAAAATATTAATAAATAAATTATGAGGGGATGAAAGTTAATAACAAATTTGATTACGGTGGGCAAATTTGATTACGGCGAGTGACAGTGATTACAAGGACTCAAAATTATTTTTTAATTTAACTTGAAAAATATATTCGATTCGAATTCCATTGCACTTGACTCGATTTGAGAAAATTTCAAATTGAGTTAGGATGATAAAATAGGATTCGTCAACTCGATTAACTCGAAATTTGTTCATTCGATTTGATCCAATTCAATTAAGCGCTCACCCCTAGCTGAAAATGATACTTGCCTGTTTTTGTGATGGTTGAATGTGCCAATAGCATGTTTTTGATCTATTAAACTATATGTGCAATTAGTATGTTCTGATAAGTTTTATTTGAATATGTCAATAGCATGTTTTTGATCTATTAAACTATATGTGCAACTAGTATGTTCTGATTTGTTTTATCTGCATATGGGAATGTCTAATTCAAGTATGCTCAATTATGTTATATCATGTACATATGCATTGGGGTTGGGTTATGTATGATTTGGATGAAGTTCTGGCAGATTACTATATGCGATTCTGGTAGTTTACTCGTAAATTCCAATTTGGCTGTTAAACTGCATTATCTGTTTCTAGCGGTGTTTTCGCAATAAATCTAGCAGCTTGTCTGCATAATTTCTAGTGGCTAAAGACCATTCTTTGGTATGTTGGGTTGGAAGGGCTTCTAATTACCCTAATTGGTGTGTTAAGTTGACGGAGATGGTGTGTAGTGGATGGGGGTAAGATTTGCTCTGTTGATACTTTGTATTGCATCATTTGATCATACCCATGTTCATGCACTGGTTGATAATTTCCATGCTTATTACAAACTTTGTATTGATGACACTGATTGATGATGTGCTATGTATTGTTATTGACATTGTGTGGATGGTTATTGTTTTTCTGAGAACGACTTTATAAATGAAATGTTACTTTTTTACTCAAACTGAGCTTCTTAAAGCTCACACCCTAATTTTCTCCTTTCAGATAATCCTCAAAGTTAGGATCAGGCACGACATTTGGAGGGTTCATCTCGGTTTTTTCTAATTAAAGTATTTTAATTTTATAATTTCATAATTAATTGAGACTGCAAAATTTTTTACACGAACTGTGGCATGGGATTGGACTTCAGGTTTTATTTTGATTTAGCATGCATGTAACATGTTTAAATAATTGGAAAACCAAAAAATTGATCATATAAGTTTGAAACACGGTTTTAAATAACAAACTAAAGTCATCGTATTTTTCTGCTGCAAAATCTGTACTTGAATTTCTGAAAAGTAAATTATAAGTCAAATATTTTTCCAAAATTAATAAGAAATTTTGTTTAATTGGATCTTTTTTTTAAAACTTGGTAACATTAATGTTTTTATAAGTAAAGAAAAGCACAGTACGGTTTTTCGAAAAAGAAGCAAACACTTACAAAAATCAATTTCTGAAGGCTTGATTGTTTTTACTTAGCCATTTCAGTGGCCAATGTGATCTCCAGAATTGGGTTGTAACATCTAGGCCGGGTTTGGGGTGTTACACACATTCCATATTTCGTGTGGTGAATGTAAAATCACACTCGAGGATGTAACATTACAATTCGTTACCGGGGTAGTGGGCGTTGACGATTGGAGCGCAATTTGCGACCAACTATTAGACAATGTGTCAGACAAGTTTACTGATAGCCGGATAGAGATGAAATGATTAGAAGAAAATTTCTCATATATCGACAACTCCGCTAGTACCGTTGAAAGACAACAACACGTGTGAGCATTCATACCGAGGTTAATCTGGGGTCTTCTAATGCCTGATAAATCTCGAAATCTAGTACATTTAAGGTGGCTTCTACAACTAGTCGACTTAAAAGAAACGGGGCGACTCAATTAGGGATCAACTGTGTTGGTGACATTGTAACGAGAGATGTGTTGGGCAGCTAAAGCACAAAAAATTTAAAAAAAGATGGTTGCATACTCTTTCTTCAATCATGGGCATGGTACCACCTACCATTTTTACGTCCTTGAGTAAACGCCCTTTATGAATTTCCACTCATAATAAGGTAAAATTCATTTAATAATATATTTATCTTAATATTTTTCTATTATTATATTTTTGAAACAACATATTATTTGAATAAGTGGAACAATAACGCGAGTCATGTGGGTATATCGAATGAGCTCGAAGATACTTGACTATTGTTAGATCAACGATTAGAAGTCGATATTAGTTTTTGAAATTTTCAATTATATAATATTTATGTAGTGATTTGAAATTTAATATTAGGTAAGTAATAAAATTTATAATTTTGTACTGTAGTTTGAAAGGATGTCATATTCTGATCCAAGAATTCAAGAATGCATCCAATCGAATTTTTGGTGAATTGTAATATCTAGCATGTCAAAATGTCATTAATCATTTTTGCAACGGTTGAGATGCACGAATCTGATCGAGTGATGCGCCAATTCAAGTTTACGCAAAGTATTCTTTCGTCATCTTATGAGGTCGATGAACTTCACAAGATCAACTTATGGGGGAAAATCGATGAGAACTGGCCTAAATTCCATGCCAAATATATCTACATCTAGGAACATATGTACAATTTCATACCTATGTTCAAACCAATTGTTTGACCAAATTTGGCGACCTCTTCGGATTACATGACATAGTTTAGAGTTTACGTTAAACCATATTTATTGCCAGAGACCCACATGAGTAGGCATTATCGTCGTAGAAGGCCAAGAAGGCCCCACACGAGGCCTCGAATGGGATTACGTGTCGACCTCATCAACATTAACTCCAATCCTAAATACTATATCAATGGGTGTACCACCTGCCAATCAGTATGATTCATATTTTTTTGGTGCTTTCATAAACCCCATTTTTTTACACAAGCACCATATTATGCACCATCACACCATGCATCAACACCTTTTCCAGGAATATTTTTTGCACCACCTCTATCCCTAGGGTCATATTACATGCCACTGCCGACAACAACACCAATGTATCTGCCATCACCTACAAGTCCAACATTCTATCCACAATTGGGTTATTTGGCACCATATACTTTTCCACCGATAGTGTCGCAAATACTCCTAACATCATCTACAAAGTTAGGTCATCTTCACATCTATCTATTAATACCATAGACAATATACAATGGGAATTTAGGACACAAATGCAATCTAGCATGGAGGAACGCGATGAAGATGAAGATGAATATCAAGATGGAGGAGACGGTGAAGACGATAAGCTGGAACCTCAACTACGACGCAATCCTCCTTAGATTTTTATCATCAACAATCTTATCATTATGCAAATCTCATTATGAAAAGAAATCTGCTCGAAATTTCAATATGAAACCTCATTATGACAAGTTTAAAAAATGCTTCTAACAAAAAGTTTTTTCCTGAAAAGTTTTTAAAAAACGCTTCTGGATGTAATGTCTAAAATGTTAGAACCATTTGTCTAAAAATTTTTAGATGTGATGTTTGAATTTTATTCCAGATTCTCAGGCCCGAGAATCCTAGTTTAGGGTTAGGATTCAATAAGGAAAATAATGTCTTTCTTAACCCAAACCCTAACAAGAAATCTCGTGATAAAATTTCATAATTCAGAAATCCCGGGATAATTTTAAAACATCCCATCCCAAGAATCTTGGACAGTCATTAATGAGTTTTTTTAAAGAATAAAGCTAACACTATGTTGACAAAAGAAATGGTTGGAATAAAAAAAATTCTCTTGACGTGTGTAAGCACTAGACCTATTAATGGGCTGGGCTACCCATCAGAAATTTGGGAGGGTTTGGACAAAAATATTCGGCCTGAAAAATGGGCTTAGGCAAAAAAATTAGGCTCGCTTAAAATAGGGGCTAGGCTCGGGCTTGATCATTTAATGCTTGAGCCCGACCCGACCCGTTTTAAGTTTATGATACTTTAATTATATTATTTTGATATATTATGTAATTCGAACACATTAAAAAAACCTATGCTAAATATATAATATTACTGTAATGTAAACATTAAAATAATGTTCAGATGACTATATAAAAAAATTCAATAAATAAAAAATGTATAAAATTATTAAATATTAAAATAAACTAAAATAAATATTTTTAAAAAAAATTAAAACTAATATGGGCGGGCCTAAATTGGGATTGGGTTAGTCGTTTGCAAATATGGACAGGTTTGGGTAAAATTTTAGGCCTACATTTCGCGCCGGACTGGGCTTGGGCAAGCATAAAGTATATTAATATCATGCTTAAACCTAGCTCGACCCGACCCATGAAAACCTTTAATAAACTTTCTTTTCTTAAAAAAAAACATTGGCACCCTAAAATTTGTAACCCTTAGATTTTTAAAGTATCTAAAAATCAAAGGTTAGAAATACGTACTCTTTTCTCCATAAATAAAAGACAAATGGTGGAAGTTATTGGATGTAGTTAAGAAAATATGAAGGAAATCATGACTGCTTTTTCGTTGTTCTTCAAAAATAAAAAGATCCCATTGACCCTCTACTTGGTTGGTGAGAGAGAGTAGTCTATATATGCCCATTTCGGGTTCTACTTTAGCATTACCAAAACCCAGTTTACTCTACCTTGAAACAAGAAAATATGGAGGCATACATATACAGTAGTCCATCATCATCACTAGAAATAGCTTTTACTATGAAAGAAACCCTTAAATACAGGGGAAAAGCTTTGGTTCTGCTAACCCTATTTGTTGTTTCTGTGATTTTAATTATATACAGCTATAGGTGCATCAAACGTCGAATAAATGGTTGTTACGTCGATGGCCATTGCAATGGAAACGCTCCGAGAATCGAGTTGTCTGTGTTGAAAAACTGATCATGAATGAAAAAATACTCTGTGATATCAGTAAGTACAGTAAGTGTCTTAAACCATAATTACAAACTTATTGACCTTTTATAGATTATTTGCTAACAGACTAACTATATTAACAATAAAGATAACTACTCAAACTAATTATCAACTGACTACTCAACACTCCCCTTCAAGTTGAGTGGTGAAATAGATCTTTAACCCCTAACTTGGACACCAAATATTCATGTTGTTCGATTCCAAGTGCTTTAGTCATTAAATTCACAAGTTGTTTAGTTGTTTCTATGTGCTGGATTTGAATCAAACCTTCTCAAATTTTATCTCTTATAAATTTACAATCGACCTCTATATGTTTGGTGTGTTCATGAAATACAGGATTGGCTGCAATTTGTAATACCGCCCGACTATCTAAAAATAGTAAAGAAGTGTGACACTGATCAAGGCAAATTTCTTTCAACAAGCCATCCAACCAAATAACCTCTGCTACTACTGATGCCATACTCATGTATTCAACTTCTGTTGATGAATGAGACACAATAATTTGCTTATTTGAATTCCATGGAATGAGAGAGCCCTCAAGCTTAACACAAAACTAGTGACTGGTCGTCTGGACATGGGACATGAAACCCAATCTAAATCACAAAACGTAACAAGTTGTGGTTTATTAGATGCAATCAACAAAATACATTGGCCATGATTTTTCTTTATATATCAAACTACCCGAAAAGCAGCTTCCAAATGAGATTTCTTTGGTCTGTGCATGAATTGGCTTAAGTGTTGAACCGCAAAGGATATGTCTGGTCGTGTGTTGGTCAAATAAAGCAAACTTCTGAGAAGTCGTTGATATACTGCAATATCTGAGACCAGCTCATCACCATTGACAGTTGGTTGTATAGTTTCGTCATATTCAATTAAAGTAAGTTTTTGATTTTGTTCAAGAGGTGTACTTGCTGGTTTTGCTTTTCCTAACCCAACATCGGCTATCAACTCCAACACATACTTTATTTGGCTTAAAACAATACCTTTACTTGACCTTATAACCTCTATACCAAGAAAAAAAATTAGTGCACCCAAGTCCTTCATCTTAAAGTTCTAGTGCAGAACCGTTTTAAGCTCATTGATACACTAATGTCACTTCTTGTGATTAACAGATCATCAACATAGACAAGTAGTATGACTACGTTACCTCCCTACCTTTTTGAAAATAAAGGATAGTCATGTTTGCTTTGTGTGTAACCTTCTTGCAACAATGCCTCATTAAGCTTCAAATTCCACTATCGAGAAGCTTGCTTCAACCCGTACAATGATTTGAGTAAACGACACACCTTGTGCTCCCTCTGTTTGCGAAAACCTTCTGGGATATCCATATAAACCTCCTCATGCAGATCACATTGCAAGAAAGCATTGTAGACATCCATTTGGAAAAGAGGCTAGCCATTCATCGCAACCATACTAATGACTGTCTGAATAGTAACATGCTTGACCACAAGAGAAAAAGTTTCCTGAAAATCAATTTCAGCCCGTTGGTTGTATCATTTCCCCACCACTCGAGTTTTAAATCACTCAATAGAATCGTTAGAATTGTATTTGATCTTATAGACCCATTTGCACCCGATAGGAACCACGCCATAGGGTAAAGAAACAACCTCTCATGTACCATTGTCTTTCAAAGCACGAATTTCTTGTTGCATGGCATCGACCCATCTTGGATCTGAGATAGCCTTAGTATATGTTTGGGGTTTAGACATGGAAGAAATATGGGCTGCAAATGACTGAGTATGAACAAGTAAATGCAAAGTAGAATACACATAAAAAATGTGGTATGTACCTAAAGTAAGAGAAATGGAAGATTGGTTGGAGAAAACATAATTCCTCATCCATGCGGGTTGCTTGACAGACCATGTGGTACGTTGTAAGGGGATTGAAGTGGAAGAGGTTGGTTGAACAAACGGGGAAAATGATGGTTCAGGAAAAGTACAAGACTAACTCATTGAAATATTAACAGGTGGTAGGATTGGTAAGGTAGAGGTTGCTGGTAAAACTGGCAATGTGGGAAGTATAGGAATGGAAGGTATGGGCTCAAGATCAAGGAAATGTGTAACAACCCGATCTTGACCCTAATCAGACAAAGTGGTTTCGGGACCACAAATCCAAGTCAAAAAAATATTTTAAAATTAATTTTGATATTTGCAGTATGTGAATTACTATGTGTAAAAATTTTGTATAAAAATTTGATCGTTTGAATGCACAATTTGATAAAAAGGGCTTAATCGCGTAAAATAAAAATTTAAGGGTTAAATTTAAAAGCACCCAATTGTCGTTGTCTTTTAAAAATAAGGGTTATAAATGGAAATTAGGCCATTTAATAGTTAGTGTGCTGCAATGGTCTAAATTACCCTTAAGTTATATGTTTTATAATTAATTAAACTAAGGTTAAAGTAGTCATTAAGTAATTAAAATATATATTAGTTAAAATAACTTAAGAAAAGATGATTTTATCATCTTCTCCAAGCCGAATGTTAAGCAAAAAGAAGCTCAACTATGGCTTTCTAAAGTTCGGCCATATCCTTGCTTAATTAAAGGTTCCTTTTTGTTCGGTTTTTGAAAATTTTTACGTTTTTGAGATCGTTGCTTTGTGTACTACAAGACCCATGCTTTAATTTTAGAATTTGGTGTTGATTTTGTGATATGCCATTGATGAATGCTTGAGATTTGTGATAGTTGATGATGAAATATGAAAGATATGTGAAAGATTAACGTGTTTTGTCTTTGAATTTTTGGTGAAATAAAGTAATTAGGGCTAAATTGTGAAATTAAAATTTTGAGGGACTAAAATGTGAAATAAATGAATTTGTGGACTTGTATGAGCACTAGGGACATTCGACCCTTGTATAGTATGGGCAAATTTTGTATATTTTGTGTTTTATGTAATAGGGACTAAATTGCAAAAAAATATAAATATTAGGGGTAAAATGGTAATTTTCCCATTTATGTGCTTTTGGACTAACTTGAATGTAATAATATTTAATTTATCTCATTTTGAATATATTTAGATCAAGAACCAAAGAAATCGGAGTTAGATCGAGGAAAAGTTAAAGTCGTCGACTAATTGTCCGGTTTCAATTTTACACTGTCCGAGGTAAGTCTATTAGCTATTTAATGTCATAAAAATAAGTATATAGGTATGTATATGTGATGTATTTTGATGAATTATAATTTAAAATATGTTGGTTGAAATAATTAAAAGCATGAGTGAATTATATGCATTATTGTTACATGTTCGAATCATAGTTATATACTTATATGGTCATTTGAATTTAGTTAAAGTATGAAGGTATATAAGGATATTCAATTATAAATGTTGTCAAATTTAGTTGGAGTATAAAAGTTTTATATTTTTATATGTACAAGTTTTGAATTTATACATGTATATACAAGTATAAAGTATTGGTTTAATAAAAAGTATATATATGTGTGTGTGTGTGTGTGTGTGTGTGTACTTAAGATTCAGAAATAAACATAGGTTTATATTGGTATAAAACTTTGTATTGGATCTATAATATGCAAATATACATGTATATGTCCTTGTATTGAATTTAGGTATGCCATTTATACAAGTTTATATGAGGTTCAATTATGCAAATATGCATATATATATGTTCTGTAATGAGTTTAAGTATGGAATTTATATATGTATAAGGGAGGTTCGATTATGTATGTATATTCATGTAAAAATTCTTGAATGGAATTGAAGATATGAAATTATTAGTTTGGAATATCATAAGGTGTTCGAATGCATGATATTAGGTAGTAGGCTTTAATGTATTAAGTTATATATAATATATGTTCGGATGTATAATTAAGTTATTGAGCTGAATTTGATGTCTGAACTTTATATACCTATGTGGATTAAAGATATAGTTTATAAATTATTGAGTTGAATTTTTATGTGGATAATATATACAAATATGAGATATAACTTCTGTAAATTGAGATTTTAGGCTCACTGCCTATCAGACTTAATGCCGGTGAAACAATATCAGACTTTACGTCTAGCAGGCTTAATGCCGGTGAAATAATTTCAGACTTTACGTCTAGCAGGCTTAATTCCAGTGAAACAATATCAGACTTTACGTCTAGCAGGCTTAATGCCGGTGAAACATTTCAGACTATATGTCTAGCAGGTTAAGTGCCGGTGTACTGAATCAGGCTTTAAGTCTAGCAGGTTAAGTGCCAGTGAATCTGTTTAAAGAATGTGATTAAGTGTACAGTTATATGATTTTGGTTATCTTTAATTGATGAGCATATATACCTTCGGCTAAGTGTGTTTAATGAATATGTACATATTCGGTCTATGCATTAGTAAAAATATACATACATGCTTTCGATTTATGCAGTCAATAAATGTATACGGATAAATATTCGGTATATGTATTTGATAAGTATCTACATATGCATTTGAAATGTATACACCTCTATTTATAATTATTTGATGAAGATGAATGCATTTGGTCACATGTATTAGATTTGTATTTGGTTATAAGTTTATTATGAGTATACATACACAGTTGGATATGATATGTGTATAACATACATATATGCTCGGTTATATTCATTTGGTTGTAATGTTGTTTGGTATAAATATATATTCAATTGAACGCATTTCGACAGGTACATATATTTGACTATAAATAAAATGGCCTGAGTACAGTAAATGTATAAATATTAATTATATGTGTTAATTGCAATCTCAGTAAATTAAATTAAAAAGTTATATTATTTCTATATATATATTTCATTATGCAATAGACTTACTAAGCTATAAAAGCTTACTTTGTTTGTTTATGTCTTTCTGTTTTATATACTTAAAGATCAAGCTTCAAGCTCGGGGATCGTCAACAAGATCATCACTCTATCTACTGTCTCGGTATTAAACTGTTTAAATTTTAATTATGGCATGTACAGGCTAGATAAATGTTTTGGAAAGTCGTACTTTGATATATTTTATATGAAATTAATAGTCATATGAAAATTACTTATATTCTTATGCTTTAACTGGATTGTAATTTTAAAGAGAAGTTTAAAATTTTACATGTTTAACATTAGACCTAGCAATTTATATGTAACCGTTAAAATTATTGAACTATACTGAATGTCTGTTCTAAGTTCTGTTTTAATTAGTAATGCCTCTTAACCCTAATTTGATGACGGATACGGGTTAGGGGTGTTGCATTGGTTTGGTATCAGTTGTAGGTAAAAACACATAATTTTTGTTGGAAAATGTAAAAGGAAACTTAATCTCATGAAATATAACGTCTCGATTAACAAAAAAAATTAGTTTCAAGATTGAATAATAAGTAGCCTTTTTTAACATTGGAATATCTCATAAAGACAGAAGGAATAGCCTTTGGAGAAAATTTATCCCGATAATTAGGTGTGGTAGCATAGCAAATACATCCAAACACATGCAAATGAGAAAGATCAGTAGGTTTACGATATAAGACTTCAAAAGGACTCTTCCAATTCAAGAGAGGAGTAGGTAGGTGATTGATAAAAAAACAGTTAAAACACATTCACTCTAAGTTTTACTAGGCATATTAGATTGAAATTTGAGAGACCTGGCAACTTCAAGCAAATGTCAATGCTTACGCTCGGTAACCCTATTTTGTTGAGGAGTATAAGCAAACGAGCTTTAATGCACAATTCCCATCATACTAAAATATTCATGCCACTCATTATTAAAAAAAATCATATCTATTATCACTACGAGCATATTTGATGCTGATGGAAAATTGATTCTTGATCAAGGCAAAGAATTGTTTAAAGGATACAAGAGCATCACTTTTGGATCGCAACAAATACATCAATGTCATTCTCGAGTAATCATATGACCACTATGAGTAGAAATTTGATAGGGCCCACACAAATCTATGTGAATAAGAGAAAAAATAGCATCAACACGAGTTGTGCTTATAGGGAATGACAATCTAGTTTGTTTAGCAAGGGGACACACTAGACACTATTGGATGCTATCATTATTCGAAACTGTACAAGGAAGATTAAGCACCTTATTTAATCTTGAAACAGAAGCATTGCCAAGTCTAGCATGCCAAAGGAAAGATGGTTCAACATTTGCTGAAAGAGATGTAATAGGTGGAGTTATAGCCATGTTAGTCTATTGAGAGGGTTGCATGATATAAATACCACATTGCTTCTTACCAATCCCCCTCATCTTTCCACTTGAGAGGTCCTAAATAAGATAAAATTTAGGATAAAATGAAATAAAATATTAGAGATCATTAGTAAGTTTAGAAATAGAGAGAAGGTTATAATTAAAATTTGAAACATAGAGAACTTTGGTAAGTTTAAGGTCAGGTTGAATAATGCAAGTGCTAATGTGGGTAACCGAAACACAGGAACCATTGGGAATTTGAACACAAGGAGAATTCAATATACATGCAATAAGAAATTCTAAGAATTGGAAATCAGATAGCATGTGGTCAGTAGCTTCACTATCCATAATCCAATTGTTAGACACACCAACCATACTTGCTAAGCTCGCAACAACTTCAACAGTAGGCTCCTTGTTTAACAAGATTAAGATTTGCTGATATTGTGTTTGAGTAAACACAGGCGCTTGTGGACCAATCACAATACCAACATCACAAACCACTTCACCATTACTAGTAGAATCATTAATTGAAGCATTGTTCACCACAAACCCTAAAACATTATTTGTCTTCTTCTTAGTGAACTTAAAATCAGCCGGGTAGCCAATTATCCTATAACAATTCTCTCTTTTATGCCCTTTAATCTTGAAATGATCACATGTTCCATTAAACCGCTTCTTTTGAACAACATGCGTTGAGTGTAAAGAAACTAGATCTGAACCTGCAACACTCGAACTATGCTGCTTCTGAGATTCCTTTTGTATAAGCATGGAGTAAGCTTGATTTACAGTTGGTAATGGGTTCATCACAATATTTGACTGCGCACCGCATTATACGACTCACTCAACCCCATCAAAAATTGAAATAGGCACTGTTGCAACACATGTTCAACATTCTGCCTTGACTGATCACAACCACATAAAGAAAAAGGTATAAGAGTATCGTATTCATCCTAAAACAGTCTCAGCTTAGTGAAGTACACAAATATAGAATTAGTACCTTGAAGATGCGAAATAATTTCAAGATGTAAAAAATAAACCCTAAAGCCATCAACCTTATGAAAATATTCCCTAAGATCTTTCCATACAGCTGTTGCGCTAGAGGCAAAAATGATTCTGGCTGAGAACTCACTGCTAACTGTATTTAGAATCCAAGATAATACAATAGCATTACACCGCTCCCATTGATATCCCAACTCATCTGGTAACGACTCTTTAAAACAAGTACCATCCACAAAACCTAATTTGTTTTTGGCTAATAGTGCAATCTTCATTGACCGACTTTAGACATTATAATTATCAACTCTAAGCAACTGATGAGATACCAACAATGCACCTAGAGTATCCGATGGATGCAAGTAAAGAGGGTGATTAAAATCAATAACCAAATCAAAAAGATTCACTATGATTACAAACCAACCAGTATTGAAGCAGAGAAGTCTATCAATCAAGAATGATGCAAATAAGAGAAAACTGCCACAAACAAAAAAAAGCCCTAAATTACCAATTGGACCACACAAATTGGACCACACCCACCAAAAAATGTAATGGGCCAACAGAAAAACAAAAAAAAAAAGACTTAGTTTTCAACCTTCATAACTCGAAATGAAGTAACAGCGAATCAGCAAACCAAGCAGATTTTGTAACCGGACTTTGGTGACCGAAAAGTTAGCAATCACTGGAGCTCTGATACCATGTTGAAAAACTGATCATGAATGAAAAAAATACTCTGTAATATCAATAATTATAATAAGTGTCTTAAACCATAATTACAAACTTATTGACCTTTTATAGATTATTTGCTAATAGACTAACTATATTAACAATGAAGCTAACTACTCAAACTAATTATCAACTGACTTTTCAATAGTCTGTTCCTGTCTAAGTTCTCGGTAAGGTTTTTTTTTTCTCTCAAGTTAAAAACATGTAGATTAATTATTTAAAAGAACTGTTAACCTTTGACACAGTGAAAGGGTGTTAAAACTTATAATAATGAGAATGAGGTGATGAGGGAGATGGTGAAAGTAGAGACAGGATGGTGGAGACATAAAATGGGGTGGAGATGATAAGGGCACGAGGGTGGGTGTGAGGAGGGTTGTGCCTGAAAGACAGTGGAGATGAAAGAGGTCGAAGAGATGTGTAGGAGTATATCTACACCCATACGGCTGTACTGGATACTTGTTTGACATGGTGAATGGGTGGTAAGATTGACAATGAAGAGGAGGAAGTTATGAGGGAGATGATGAAAATGGACACATGGAGGTCGAGACTGGTAGTAGGTGTAAAATGGGGTGAATGTGGTGAGGGAGAGCGTAAGGGTGTTAATAGTCTTTGTTAGATATATATATATTACGCAGTATGATGTTTAATTTCGTTTTCTTGAATCCCAAACAGGTGGAAGCATCTATTCCAGGATGTAGTATGTTTGGCTTAGATAAAAAATGTTAAAATCTAGGTCTGGTCTATCTATATTAATTTTATATATATATATTTTTAAAAAATATAATATATAAAAAATACTAAAAATATTAAAATAAATATTTCCCAATAAATTTTAAAAAATATGTATACTTAAATAATACTAAGATAGGTGCAACTTAAGAAGCAAATGCCTCTAAAATAGTAACAAAATTAACAATAAAACAAGAGTTATACAATATCTAAATAGTAGCAACATAATTGTGAAATGATAGTAAAATAGTGAGAAAAAACAAGAAAACAAGAAAAAACAACAAGCAAACAATAAAAAAAATCATTTTTTCCATATTCAGGCTAGGGCCAAAAAAGCATTACTTGAGGCCTGGCTCGTTTTTAAACATACATTACTTTCTTGTCTAAACCTATTTTTTGAGCTTATATCTTTGCCTAAACTCTTCCTATTTTCGAACGGGTTGAGACCGATCTAATTCCTTTATATGAGTTTTTTTGGATTCTTTATTAGTAACTTGATTACGTGGAGTAGTAAAACATAAAAAGAATAATTTAAATTTAAAAGAAAAATCCTAGTTTGTTAATTAACTACATGTCCATCATGTAACTTTTTTTATGGCCAAATGGTTAAAGTCACATGCAAGAAAAGAAAACAAATTTAATAGAGAAAGTAAGAACAACAAACACTACAAAATTATTAAACAATTGAACTTTTGTTAACAAAATGTTTGTTCGGAAAAGCAAGTTTTGGTTTTGCGAATTGCCATGGCGGTGGGATGCAATTGAATTCAGTCAAGTGGGTCTCCCACCTATTTTTGTCTTTCAAAAGCTCTCCAATCCAATGAACTAAAAGCTGCCCATTACGGCTTCTTAGCATAGTGACCGTCAGATTTTTATTTTTAGCAAATTGGTGGTGGGTTCATCGGTATCACTCATATCTCCATAAGGATAAGACGATAACATCTCTCTTAACACTCACTGTTTCGCTCAACCGCCACCCTTTCTTCTTTTCTAATCTCTGCCTCCATAGCCAAATTACTTGCTTCACTTACCACAAGTAAGTATCCCACAAAAAAGAAGTTCCCTTTTTCTCCTTTTCGATGATCCCTCTCCTTTCCCTCCGGTTCCCCGCCTCTCCCTCCTCCGCTCTTTTCCACTTCAGCCCATCTCCTCCTTTCTCCTCTCGCTTTACTAAATCCCCTTTTCGCCGCTTTCTTCCTCCGACGAAACCCTCCCTTTCCACCAATTCTTTCAGCTCTACTTCCCAACAGCTTGGACCCCAAGGCCCTCAAAACCAGCAGCCTCCCAGAACTCTATTCCCTGGTGGCTACAAACGTCCCGAGATCAAGGTCCCTAATTTTGTTCTCCAGTTGGACCCCAACGACGTCTTGGCTGACGACAATGCGCTCGATTTCATTGACAAGGCCGTCTCCAAATGGGTTGGCCTTGTAGTGCTCAATGGTGGTGAAGGAAGTGGCGGCAGGGTTTATGAAGCTGCCCGTTCGTTAAAAGCGGTTGTTAAAGATCGCGCTTATCTTTTGATCGCGGAGCGCGTTGACATTGCCGCCGCTGTCGGTGCTAGTGGCGTGGTCCTCTCTGATCAAGGTGGGCTTTTGCCTTTTTCTTTTTTCTTCTAAAGTTTGCTTATTCAAGGTTATTGGACTATTCACGTAAAAGTGGATTTATTTCTTTTCAAAAGCTTATCAGAGTTTAAAGTAATGAAATTGTCATGCTTGTTTTTCAAAATGAAATCGACCCAATGTTAAAGTAAAGCTGTTAAAGTCTTCAGTCATATCAAATGCATTTGTACCTATATCCAACATCGTTGTATTTGTTTACGAGAAATGCTTCCTTTACAGGCCTTCCTGCCATAATCGCAAGAAACACAATGATGGATTCAAAATCAGATTCTGTCTTTCTCCCTTTGGTAGCTAGGACCGTGCAATCTTCAGATTCTGCTTTAAATGCTTCAAGTTCTGAAGGTGCTGATTTTCTTATATATGATCTGGGTCAAGAAGAGCACGCCAATACGGCAATGAAGGCTGTCTATGAAAATGTGAAGATACCGATCTTTGTTGTTAATAATAATTCACAAGCAGAGGTGCCATCATATACTGAGTTGACCAAGATTTTCAAATCAGGTGCTAGTGGTGTAGTTTTGTCATTGGAAGATTTGAGGTTGTTTACCGATGATGTTTTGAGCGAGTTTTTTAACACTGTATATACAACTAATAACAAACGTCAGGATGAGAGCATCGTTGAACTAGAAATGGCGGATATCGATCGTGGCTCTCACCAGAAAGTGGGTGTGGCGGGTTTTATTAAAGTGGAAGATAGAGAAAAACAACTTATCGAGAAGGAGAGATCAGTGTTAACCAAAGCAATAAATGTCTTCCAGAAAGCTTCACCTCTGGTGATCTTTTAATTAAGCTTTGGTAGTTTTAGTTATTTTCCATAATGGTTATGAGATTGTCAATTATTTATTTTTCCTTTTTTGGTTGAATCTCTGTGTTTTCGATTGACAATTTTTTTTTCCCGTTTTTGGTTGAATCTTTGCGTGTTTTAAATTCCAGATGGAGGAGATTTCACTTCTTATTGATGCTGTTGCTCAGATTGATGAGCCATTTCTACTGGCTATAGTGGTAATTGTGTGCTGAACTTCAACAAACTCTGGTTGCTGGGATTGCATTGGTATTAGCTCTAAATTTCAAATGAATGCCTATCTCTTTATTTGAGAACATATACCCATAGAATGACTATTTACTTTCCATTCACTTTCGGTTTAGGGAGTATAAAATTAAGGAATGCTTAAGCTTTAATGTCTTCAGCTTGGTTGATATGCTACCTCATATATTTCATTAGTTGTCACGGTGGTTTCACGAAGCGGGTTCATATCATATAGGCAATTTAATTAGATTCAATGAGATCGCATATGTCCACTAGGAATAAATTAGATTAACCTTGTGTTCCTTTCCTGCTATGCTCATGTTTCTTTCTTTTGATGGCCACTGCATCTGCCTCATTATCCATTAGTTCATTATTCTGGCTTTTTTTTTTTTTTTTGTTACGTGATACATTTGTCTGTGTTGAGCACTTCAATTAATTCTTATTTAGTTATATCATTCTTGCTGTTTTACTGATAAAACAATAATTTTAATTCCGTCATATTTGACAGAATGTCTTTACCGAATCATATTAGAATCTTCTATTAGTATTGTTTTAATTTAAATTAATTGATTGCTTGTGTCTTTCTTAGTATTTGTTTGTGTGTGTTTTCATTTTGTCTTTCTTACTATTTTGTTATGAATGCTCCCTAATCATAACTTAAGATCATGCAATGGTATTTCCTGTCTCTATGATATTGGCCTTATATTAATCAATAAAAGGAAATATGTTATGCAGTGAGAAAGCAGACATTGTACGGAAATTGTTTGTTTATTCATGCATAGAAATTTGCTTGATCCTGTTAAATTTTTGGCTTTGCTATGACTTATTCATATATAAAATATGATATGATATATATTGGATTCTCAGGGTGAGTTCAATTCTGGTAAATCCACTGTCATTAATGCTCTTCTTGGGGAAAGATACCTCACGGAGGGGTTATTCCCACGACTAATGAAATCACTTTTTTGCGCTATTCTGAGTTGGACCGGAAGGATATGCAGCGTTGTGAAAGGCACCCAGATGGTCAACTAATATGTTACCTTCCTGCTCCAATTCTTAAAGAAGTGAGTCCTTTTGGCATTTCCTCATCTGTGTACCTGAATTTAAAAGTTCAGAGATCCTTTGGGTCTGCCAGTGGCTGGTTTCTCTGTAACTATTAATAGTAGTTTTTGTATTTTTCCATGCACTGGCATACCATCATACTAAATGTTTGTTAGTTTAGAAGTGTAAACTTTATGCATGTAGATGTTAGTTGATTCTTCATATTAAATCCTTGCTGAAATATGCTGTTCTCTATATGTTATAGTTGTTAACCTTGTTTGAAATTTACATAATTACCAGGCAAATCCACCTTGCTTATTTGTGTTGTACTTGATATCATTCATTCCAAGTTACCTTTACTTTAAAAGATTCTAGAATCTGTTTTGATGGGTTGTGCATGACTGTTGGATATGGCGTGCAATTTTTATTGTGATAAAACATTGCAAAGATTTTATTATCACATGGGAATGAATCAATAGCAATTTTACTTCGTAAAAGAAAATCAGGCACAATTTTCATAACCCTAGGTGCTTAAAAGTGAGTTTTCAATCCATAATACAAATGAAAGTTTGAGACGTGCTGAACATCATTTAGGTTGAGCATATTAGATGAAGATCAATGAGACTGGGAAGATTGATAAATTGAAAAGTTTGGTGAAAGTAAACACAAAGTGGATGGTTGATTATCTTCTTTCTGTTGCGTGCTTTCCTCTCTTTTTTGTTTTGTTTTCTTGGAAATTGGTCTGAATGTCATTATATTTTTTTCCATAACTAATTTTTAAAAATTCCTCCTGAGGGCAGATGAATATTGTTGATACACCAGGGACCAATGTGATTCTTCAAAGGCAACAGCGCCTGACTGAGGAATTTGTGCCTCGTGCCGATTTGCTCTTTTTTGTTATTTCTGCAGATCGCCCATTAACTGAGAGTGAGGTAAGATTAGTTTTGCATGTAATGTGGCATAGCTTGCTTCTTAATGTTCTCCATTTCTTGTGTGAGGCAATTAATTTTAACCCTGGAGGCACTGATTTTCTGTTGTCAATGCTGCTTGTTGTGTAGAAACGCAGTACTTGATACTATATGGGTTTAGAAAAGTTTTCCATGATATGATATTACAATGTAAAAAGTTAATCATTTTGAAGTTTTATCAAGCGTTTGTCCATGGGGTTCTAGGGAATTTTTCTTCGACACCTCTCTTTTTCTTTGAAATTATTACAAAGTGAACCCAAAGGCTCATTAAGTGAAGGCATAAAGCTAGTTGAGATATCAAAGAATGGATTATGAGTTACTAATACTGATTTGGGAAATGTTGCGCTGTCCATAAATGCTTTGTGTTTAGTTTCATGAATTTAGTTTCAGAAAGTTATAAATATTACCTTACTAATGGTCAATTCTTATTTTTTGTGAGCTGATCCTGAGTGTACGTGTTTTTTTTTTCTTTTTCAGGTTACTTTTCTTCGTTATACTCAGCAGTGGAAGAAGAAAGTTGTGTTTGTTTTGAATAAATCTGATCTTTATCAGAATATGCAAGAGGTTTAATTCTCGCCTCCCATTGAGTATTGATGCTACTCTGAAGTTAGTTAATACATTTACATTGACTTATAACTTATTATGACACTTTTTGAGTCTTATATTGGTTATCTTCATTTATTGCAGCTAGAGGAGGCAATATCATTCATCAAAGAGAATACAAAGAAGTTGCTAAACACAGAAGACGTGACATTATATCCGGTGGCTGCACGATTAGTTCTTGAAGAAAAGCTTTCAGCTACTTCTGATGTTGGAAAAAAATATAGAGAAATAGTGTTCGCTGAATCAAATTGGAAAACCAGTAGTTTTTACAAGCTTGAAAACTTCTTGTATAGTTTTTTAGATGGATCAACTAGTAGAGGAATGGAGAGAATGAAGCTCAAACTTGGAACACCAATTGCAATTGCTGAGCGAATACTTTCAGCGTGTGAAACTCTTAATAGAAAAGATTGTGAGTCTGCAGAGCAGGACTTGTCTTCTGCAAATGAAATTATTGATAGTGTGAAAGAGTATGTAATAAAGATGGAAAATGAAAGCATCTCTTGGAGAAGACGAACTTTATCAGCGGTACAAATTTAGGAAAACTAATTTTTGAGTCTGCAAGTAGATGACTTTGTTTCTTACATAGTGTTGTCTATATCTATGTTGTTTATTCTTGTGCGTGGTATTGCAGATTGATGCTACAAAATCACGTATTCTGGAGCTCATAGAATCTACCTTACAGTTATCGAATCTTGATGTTGTCGCTTCCTTTTTACTCAAGGGGGAATCGTCCACCACACTGCCCGCCACTTCAAGGATTCAAAATGAAATACTTGGTCCTGCCATTGCTGATACACAAGTGAGTTAATGGTTCTGACCTCTTCATGATCTAGGTTGTGTGAAAATTAGATGTCTATTTCAAATATCAAGTTTTAGGAGCCATTTTTTTAGAGCTGCATGAGTTACTTTTCCTTTTTTGACTTTGGATTTATGGTATGTAATTGCATACAGAACTTACTTGGAGATTATGTGACATGGTTACAATCAAATAATGCACGTGAAGGAAGGGCTTATAAGGAATCTTTTGAGAAAAAATGGCCCTCCATTACCTTCTCAGACAAAAATTATCCTCTGGAGACCTATGAATTGCTGAGAAAGTTGGATGAACTCAGCTTGAAAGCGATAGAGAACTTAAGTGCCAATGCTACTTCCAAACAATTTGAGCGCGAAGTTCGTGAAGTGGTGAGTTAAGAATTCCTCTAAGTAGCAATAAAACTTGTCCAAACTAGTAAAGCAAGATAGTGGTAACAGGCTGTAATCTCTATGATGTCTGAGTGTAAGGCATTTGATGGAAAAGCTCTAACAATATTAAATATGAGGGTCGCATGCAGGCATGTCATAAAGGAACTGCATTTCCTTGTTCTTGCCTATTACTTGATTATTGATGACAATCACCATTGTAATTGTATCATTATCAATAATACATTGATGTATAGGAAAGAATAAAACTTTAAAACAATTTTTGCAAAGAATGATTGTTTACTGCCCCTAGAAAAGCTCCAGGCGGCCAATTGTTCTTGTTTGGGCTCTAATGCGGCCTGGTTATGCTGGAAAACTTCGTTTTTACATATTATGTGAAAATAAAACTGGTATTTATCATGTCCTTTAGGATTGCCAGAAAGATCATATTGACAGTTATTTGTTGTTGAATGTTCTTAGATCTCTTTTTAAAATGGCTGCTCCTATGTTGTCGCTTTTGGTTTTTAATTACCTTGTGCTAAAATTTACTTTCAAATGTTAATTTTTAATACGATTCAGTTGGCCTGAATGAAATGTCTTTCTTCAACCTCAGTTCTTGGAGACTTTTGGTGGACTTGGAGCAGCGGGTTTGTCAGCTTCACTTCTAACATCTATATTACCTACCACCTTAGAAGATCTTCTTGCTCTCGGACTGTGTTCTGCTGGCGGGTAAGTATCTTCTTAAGTTCATATATTAATTCTTTATCTTCAAGCTGCATGCCCAAGTTTTCATAAAATAGTCAGTTATCTTTGTGACTTAAGGTCCTTGCTGTATTAAATCTATGCGCCTTTCATTCCTAAGTTACCTGTAACTTGGTCTGCTTTCATCTGATTTTACTTTCTTTTGACCTTAACAATTCGTTAAGGGTTTAATGTTTCTGACCGCTTATTAATTAAATATTGTTATGATAGGTTTATAGCCATTTCAAATTTCCCAGCCCGTAGACAAGGAATAATAGAAAAGGTGAAAAAGACGGCAGATGCTTTAGGACAAGAGCTTGAAGATGCAATGCAGAAGGATCTTCAAGAAACCACCCAGAATTTGGAAAAGTTTGTAAGAATTATCGGGGAGCCTTATCGAGATGCTGCGCAAAATAGACTGGACAAACTTCTAGAGGTAAAAGATGAACTATCAAATGTGAGGGGAACACTTAAAATGCTGCAAGTAGAAATTCAAAATCTTCATGTATCATAACACCAATATAATGGCTAGAAGTCGAGGGCGGGTTGTATATGTAACGGCGTTATACCATTTCTAGATCCCAGTTCTTGGGGTCTCAAGTGTACAATATCTTCATGCACTAATAAAAAAAATAAGCATGTTTTTCCCCAATAATTTTGCAGCATCTTTAACAAGCACGAATGTGTGTATGGTATGCAGCTGCAGATGCAAGCAATGTAAGTAAGCATCTTATTCTGCTTTTACATTTTTAAGATTGGATGAGAAATTTTTGAGTAAAGAAGAATGCATATTCCAGTTAAATTGTCTATAAGCTTTGATTTCAAGTTTTTTCCTTGTCTTGTTTATTATATCAATTACCGGCCATAAAGTTTGTGGTCAGCCTGTGGTAAAACAATTAATAAACAAAGTTTCATCTGAGGGCATCTTTACTTTGCTTTACTAATTTTTAAGAATCCCTTTTGAATTTAGATTCAGCAATATTTAATATTTCACAAGGTTTTTACACGTTAACAAGGGTCAACATCTATATACCTATAAAGGTTTGGACCTTCCTTGGTTGACACGTTCATAGGCTACTCTCTCTGAAATGATCCAATTTTAAATTTAGTTTTTATTGTCAAATTTTAATTTTGATCCCTGCTACATCATAATTTAAGATTTAATTTTTATACTTTTAACTTTTTGACATAGTTTGGTACTTTAATTTTTTTATGATGTCACTTATTGGTCCAAAGATTTTATTTTGATTAAAATGTTGATGTAACTTTTAGAGCTGTTAACACTATTAAAATTATTTGTTAAATTCAAGTCTATTATAAGTTTTTATATAGTTTTTAAGCGATTATTTTTTATATTTTCAAAATGTCACATCAATAAATTTAATAGTGTTAACTTTAAATTAAAAAATTAGAGATTAAAATTTTAAAAATAAAAGTACAAAGACTAAATTTTAAATATACTAAAAATTTAGAGACTTAAAATATATTTTAATATTTAAATATTTACTCTATAATTTTAAAAAATAATTAATAATTAAACAAAGCAACTAGTTCATGGAATAAATTAATGCTGAATGCATATATTGAAAAAAAGAGAGGAAATTTTGGATAAAATATAATATAAAATATATGGTGGTCCTGAAATAGTAAAAAACTTGATGGAATAGATCAGTGGGTGACATGTTTGCACAAGCTATGAATTTGATTCTATCATCTTTCATTGATATAATCATATTTAAAGTGGAAAGTATACATAAATAAACAAACATGATTTCAATATTTAAGGTAAAGCAGAAAACAGACCTAACTTTGTGGCTTTTTTATTTCCTGAATTGTGTGAGATCAATGTCAATATGCACCCTTTTCCTTACTGATTTAAAGAGTCTCACTTTTCCATTGGTTGGCTAACCTTAAAAGAAAAAGGGAGATTTTGAAAGCAAATTTGATGGTTGGGGCAAAGAGTGTGCAATTGGCACATATTCTTCATCACCCTCCCTACCATATATGCTAAACTAAACCCTAGAGCCAAACTATCACCCAACACTGCCTAAGCAAAGCAACTCAATGGTCCAAGCCTTTCTACTTACATTGATAATTGAGAAACTAAGGAGGAATTGAGATCGAGAACTTCAATTTTGTCTAACAAATATCATGAGTATCTTTGAGTAATTACATATTTAATCAATTATCAAATAAATACACAAATTTTTTTGAAAATATGTCTGATGGTAAGTTGTGACAATTTATTATGATACGTGGTCTACTCATAAGTTTTGGCATAAGTACTAATACAATAATACGAACAAAACGGTAAACACGAGAAAAAAACACAAGCAAATTGGTAGTGTAGTTTATTGCATCGCTTACACCTCTAGGACCTTATACAAATAAGAAATCAACTACTAAACTGACAATACATGCAATTATTTAAGCTCAATCTATCCTAACACCTTAGTACATATAGTATGAACTCTCACCAAACAACCTCTCCTACGCTAAAAGCTGTTAACTAATCACTTAAAGTTGAATAAACAATAAATGTATTCAATAAAATTTCCTTATTATGAACATATAAGCTCTTTTAAAATGCATCATCTTTTTCATGAAAGTAAGTCTCCGCAAATAGGCTTTGAAGTAGGTTACTTTAATCTCATAATTATCTCCATATAATGTGGAATAAAATCTATTTAAATTCAAAAGCTTTATCTTGATCTTTATCTCCGTGCTTTTTTTTATATAGAAAAATTCAAATCATTTCATTAAACCAAAGGCCCAAAAGCCTAGAAAAAAAGGACAATAAGAACAAGGTCAAACAAGCCCAACCCAAACCAAAAAGGAGCTAACCCTGGACACCATAGCAATTCTAGCCGTCGTTGCTTGAAGCAGAGGAGGAAAGAGTGTGATCAGACGAGCCTATACAAACATAGCTGATGTACCCACATCAAGTAGAACCACCGACAAGGAGGAGCTAAGGTTACTATCACCATCGTAGAGCTTGCCGAGGGCATTGTTGAGCTTCCATCCCAAGCCTTTAAGTGGATGTTGGGCAGCTTGATCAACGTTGCCATGTACGAGCCATCAAAGCTAGCTGTCAATGGAGCTCCACCTTAAATGGAGATCTTGTCGGATCATTAAAAAAAAGCTGAGAAGATTAAAGACGATCTATTGGTGGGGAAAAAAAGCAAGTCACCTCCTTTTACCGACAAAATAAAGTTATCACAAAAGGGAAGGTGGTTGCTTGGGTTATTTTACTGAAGAGAAAGGCAAAAGGAAAAAGACTAGCAACTGCAATTGAAGATGTGAGTGACACCAGCTCAACAACCAGACGACCACTTGCAGAAAGGCTAAAACAAAAAAAGAAGAGCCTAAGAAAGGAGGGTTCAAAGAAGAGAAAATAGGGTTTTTATATTATCTTCAAGTCTTTATATTATCTCTAAGGTTGATCTTCCATAATTTGATATGGAAAATTACGTTTTTTTCAATACTTAAGGAGCTTGTAATTGATCATTTTTATGTCATTTTAGTAGTTTTATGAATCATATGTTAGTTAAAGTTAAGTAAATAAAACAAGCCTTTTTGTGATGTTTATCGACCAATTAGGCCAACTCGAGCCTAATGAAGTCTAACGAGTTGATGTAATGGTGTAGGAAACGACTTGAATCAAATAAGCCAAGTAGTTAGTGAATTGCCCAGAATGTTGCGACATAGAGATCATAAAGTCACAACATTGAAGTTGCATAAATACTTAGAAGAATTTTTGAGCAACATTGATAAGGCTAGTAGACTGTGGCCGAGGTCGTGACATGAAGGATATAAAGTCGCGACATTAACAAGCAAAGTCCTGACATTCTCGACAGTAGCCAAAGATGGAAGTCTATCCCAAGGTTGTAGCAAAGTCGCGATAACCAAGCCTATATCCAAAGATTCGAGTAAATTTCCTGCCAAGTCACAACGTTGGACCTGTAATGTTGCGACATTGATGCTTGACAAAGTTAAAATCTGCAAGGGTGTTTCTATCCGCAATCAACTTTAACTTGTAAATCAGGGCAGAGTCGACCCAATTAGGTCAAAGAAAATTAGTTCTATAAATGTTAACTAAAGAACACAATTCAAGGAGGCTCGTTACAATTTCTAATAGCTTAGTAGATAGTTTGTAGGATTTTCTTTAAACATTTTTATTTCAATTTTTGTTTCTAATAAAATTCACTTTTTCTCAATTTCATCCTTTAGTTTTCTTTATTTAAGTTTTCACACTTTTGTTTACGACGGATTTATGAATCATAAGTGATCAAACACTTCCATTACAAGAATCTTTGTCGCCGCCCAAGTTGATCTCCATCATCAGAAGTTTTCGGGTTACTGAGCTTTTCTAAAACCTATTCTTTCTTATCGTTAATTTCATTAATGCTTTGTAAATTAAGTGGGTTTGGGATAATTAGAATGGGTCATAACTAAATTCTTAGAGAGGTTGGTTAATTGAAATGAGTGTAGTTAATCTAACTTAGGGTTTGAAACTGATTAATTGGATTAAACTGAATGAACTTAAACTCTAGAATTGGCGACTCTATGTAGTAGTTTAGGTAGATGAGACTGAAAGGAGATTCTACTCAGAATCGATTCATTTTTTCTCATTTAGATCCATCAAGTCGAAAGGTAAATGGACTAAATTGATTAATTGATAGAATTATAGGCCGAAAGGTAAATGGACTAAATTGATTAATTGATAGAATTATAGGCCAAAAAGTATTAATTAGGTCAATTAATAATTTATTGGTAAAAATCACTAAGTCTAGGTTAATTACAACCATGGAAATTGATCAACTCCTGTTTGTCATTCTTGATAATTTATCTGCTAACTTTAGTATTTTTACAATTAGATCCTTTTAGTAATATTTAGTTCATATACTCCGAATTCAGGCTTCGTCGTACTATAGTAATTAGGGTAGTAGCTATTTAGACTTAGTTTTGCGTGTTTTTGATTACTGTTTAATTCAGTTTTAGTCATACCTTCCTTGGATACGATTCTCAGAATACTGTCCTATTTCGTCGTAAATTAAATTATATTACAATCTGACTTGTTCACTTGGAGTATACCACATTTATATATATTTAATTTGTATTATTTTTACAACCTTGATGCACACACACCGGGGTGCGGTCAAAGGTCTATTTTCAATTCCAAGTCTAATGCTTGGATTAGGATTTTTTAAAAGCTTGTTGCTAAGATAGGAATAAAAACTCTTCAAGAGTCATACTTGAAATGAAATTCTTCAAGGTTGTCGCTTCTCTTTATGTTTTTTTTATACAAGTAGTTACATTACAGTTGTGGAAGGGAAGGGGAACAAGGTTTACAAATATAAAAATCGAAATTTGGACCTTATGTGATAGAGATAAGTTTCTTTTTTTGTTATAGATAAACTTATACTTTTTTTTGTTATTAAAAGATTATCATAAACATGAATAAATACAAAATAAAAAACCGTCGATCAATAATGTAATTCCCTTTACTCGAGAAACTCTAGTAATGAATGTTACATTTAGCATTGAACATTCTTTCTATATCAAATACTTATGATTTGGGCTCTTATCAAGATTACATTACTCTTGTTAGAACTTAACTAGACTAACAATAAAGTTTAATTCCATTCTAAACTCATTTCGGGTATCCTTTGGCCCAACTAAACTTTTTTAGTTCTAGGTCAATATGTCTCGAGACAAAGGTTTGAATGTCTAGAGATCGTTTCATTTGACTATAGAACTTTAGCTTTGAAGTTGTATTGTCTGGAGACAAATGAGTGTATGTCTCGAGAAAAAGAGGCTTATGTCTCGAGACAAAGTCCAATATGTCTTGAGACATGACCTTGATACTGTAGCTTTTTAGCTTCAAAGTTCTTGTGTCTTGAAACACATTTCGTATGTCTTGAGACTTGGGACAGGGGACTTGAAAATTTTGTTTTCAAACACCTCCAACTCATACCAAATTGTCCACAATCATTCCAAACAATATTCAAAGCTCATAAACTATGTAATACATCATATTTAGCGTTCAAAACAAATTAAACTCAAATATTAAAACAACTAGACACTTCCTTTCTTACTTCATTAATTCACCTATGTACATGTCATCATATATACCATAGGATTTATTTCATACCCCTTTTCTCCCAAGCCTTAATGATGAGATGAGATTTGTCGAGGCCACTAATTCAAATGAGAACTTCAATCTAATCTTTCACCTACGCGTTGAAAAATAACGTGTTAAGCTTGTGAAAGCTTAGTAAGTACCCATGAATTTAGATCTTACCATTTCTTTGATTTTTATTTATCATAAACATTATTACTATTATAATTCATGAATATATCTTAATGATCAATAGGTTATTCCATATTTATAAAATTCACTAATACTTTGATTCACTAATTTTATCATTTCACAGATTAACAAGAACAAAAATTTTATCAGAAATCACTTACCATGACTTTTTAGCCCATGATAGCCACATTTGGACCAGATGGATACATGGAACATATCGCAATACAAGAAACAAAAATATGTTGGAAACACAGGCACTGAAGTGCAAAATAGAACATGAGGCATCAAAGTGCGATATCACGGATATCATGAATAACACAGGAACGCTCGAGCTCCTATAGCATGCCAACTATATCCATGAAGTTCAACGCTAGTATACATGGGCAATCGAATATCGGTTAATTCACAATAATTAATCACGAATACTTTATTTCATGATTTTTAGGATTTCAATACACTTTCACATTTATTTCATTCTAGTTTACTATTTAATATTACATGAACATATAATTTCGAACATTAAATTTTTCAAGAGCATTTTCTTTACACTTCCATTCCATGACTAACCACAAATTTTATTCATACTAGTATTTATTTTGATTTTCATAATTTAGTTACACTTTTGCACTTCTTCAATTTAGTCCTCATTTTCCCACGATTTAAAGAACAATTGTAATTTCATTTACAATAATCACGAAACTTTATTTAGTAAATTCTTAATTCACAATAAACCTTATATTTCTTGTTCTCTACATCATTTTCACTTATAAAATAATAACACGTAAAACTTTTACGTACTTTTCAATTTAATCCATTTTACCACGAAATTCAATATTCACTATCACACAACAGTTTAATCCATTAATTCATCATAATATCTTATTTCACATGTCTAATTTATATTCTATTCACTTTTCTTATTTCAATCATAAATTTTATAAAGTTCACGATTTAATCCTTAGTATCATGAACATACAATATTTACTATAAACTCACTTCAAGATCACTTTATGTCTATTTCTTTACCATATTTCACTTCAATTAACCATTCTTTTAAAATATAATATTTCACATATCAAATTGTTTTACACTTTATTTTACTAATTTATCACAACTTTCACAAAGTTTACATTTTAATCCTCCGGAGACAAGAGAATTTAAGGGTACTTACCTCTCTTCAACCTTTAATCACTTGTTTTTCTCTTTCCCTTGCCACTTGAATTGCTTCCTTTATCTCTTTCTTCTATATCATGCCAAGAACATAAAGCTTTTCATGAGAAATCTTTACTTTAACGTCATTTCTATATCTTTCTAACAACATTAAACTTGAAAATATTATAAAACCTTAATATTCATACCTTGTTCTTTTGATTTTAAGCCGTAGCTTGATTTTCTATCTCCTCAAACATGAGCATACAATCTTCCTAATTGAAATCTAAGTTCACTAGATTGTTGGAGGATTGATTTTACTAAAAAATTTAATGGAATTTCAAGGATTGCTCTTTTAATTTCAAGGAAAAGACCAAGTTGCAAAGAAAACAAAACTCATTTTCTCCATGGATATGGTGGCATGAACTTGAAAGAAAGATGCAGAGAATTTTTTTCTTTCCATCTTTTACTTAATCATTGATAAATATAAAAATAAAATAATAGTAAAATAATAAAATATTTTAACTAATAAGATTTCTACACCAATAATCTTTAATTATTACAACTTAATAATTGATAATTATCCAAATTAAGAAATGACCATTTTGCCCTTCAAAGTTCTGTACAAATCCAACCTTGAATCACTATTCACTTTTGATAAAATTGTGATTTATTCCCTTATCTTTCTCCACTTATTCAGTTTGGTCCCCACTTACAAATTTTGTGTCACAAGAACTTTTGGGGTTATTTTCACTTTTGGTCCTTCAACTTTCCCATATTTATACCTTGCCCCCAAAAATTTTGATTATTTACACTTGAGTCATAAACTTTTCATACTTTTATAATTTAGTCCCTATCTTAGAATGATATATCACAACATACTTCTTAATTCAACTTTCTTTGGAATCCATCAACCTTCTCTTTAATCATTTATATTACTTATTTTACTTTACTGAGGAATCCGTTATGCACAATTCTCACTTAATACTACTTTTATAACATAACGATTTTAAAGGTGTTGAAAATAAAATTAATACTTATTCGAATTGTAATTTATTATATAAGCACAACTTATATCACAAGTCATTATATACCAACACTTTTAAATAATCATATTATATTTCTCGATAAAAATGAAATCATAGTTTTTTTTTTCCAATAAGAACTGAAGAAAGGTGGATAAAATATTGAGATTCAAATATAAGATTTGTTGGGCTAGTTGAATCTTTACTCGGTTGGTATCAATATTGTTGTTAGTTCAAGAAGGTATAGGTTTGAGTGTGCTGAAGTACGTTATCCTCTTATTCAATGGTCGAATAGGGGCAAACCTAGGGGGGCTGGCAGGGGCCCCGACTTCCCTAAAATAGAAAATTTTCCATTTAGGCCCTTTATAATTTATAAAAGTTTAATATGGTAAAATTGCATTTTACCCTCCAAAATGATAAAAAAATTGACTTAATCCTCTAAAAACTATAAAGATATAGGCTATTAAAATAACGAAATTATATTTTTACTATCATAAAAATATAAAATTTAATTCCGTCTAAAAACAATTTCTAACTTCGATGGAGTTATGAATAATTTTAGAAATGGTAACAAAACGAATACAAAATTTGTTGTCTTTTTTAAAATATTATTACATGTTGCGCCTTTTTGTGGCCGCTTCTCTCAAAGGGACTTTTAAAGCACCGTGAAAAAGAAATGCTTAACTCAAAGATGGAGCTAATTTTAACATTTATGTTGGTTCAAATGCCATGCTTGTAATGATTAATTTGGAAGTAGAAATCCACCACTTAAATAAGGATTAAATGAACATTCTTAAGGTATCCAGTCAGTTAATCTGTTATAGCTATTAGTTAACTGTTAGTTAAGCTGTTAACTTGTTCTCTGTAAATAGCATGCTTTGCTATATAAAAGCATGAGCAGTCTCTGTACAAATGCATCAATCTTTCAAATGTATTCTTCTTGATTAATAAAGTTCTGTTATTTTCTCTATTTCTTGTTATAGTTTAACACTAATCATGATTAATTAAAAGTTAAAATCAAGTTAAGTAATAAATAAAAGAAAATTATTTTATAAATTGTAGTGAAGTTTTTAGATTTATTAATTTCTAATGTGATATACGTTGCATGTGATTTTACACGTTTAATATTTAATCAATTTTTAAATATTATACTTTCAATTTCACTACTTAATATAAAATAATATTTCTTATTTGAATTATTGAATATACTTAAAATATATTAACTCATCAATTCTAATATTATAATAGAAAATTTTTAAATTATAATTAAAATATTTTTAACATCTTCAACTTATAATATAGTTTTATTTTATGTAATATGCAAAGTAACATTATTTAAAATAATAACTAATTGATATAATTAACTGTAATATTAATTAAGTGGTAATTAAGATGCTTAAAATTATATTCGAGTAATAACCTTTTTTTTACGTCTAAAAACTAATAATTATAATTATCATAATTTTTTTATATTTTATGCTTAGAGTTCTATTCAAGTAAAAACTCTACTTTAAAATTAACAAAATTTTTTTAACTAATAATTGAAAATTAAATTATAATTATTTTTAAATGTGTAGTTATCACAACTTTTATTGTACTTCAACTTTTTTATTTTTAAATGTGAATTTCGTAATATGATAGAAAATAAAAAGTAGTCTTCTCAGTTCAATTTTTTTTTCCAAATATATATATTATAGATAACTATGGTTGAAATGGTGACATGGGTTTATATAGTATAATCAAAACAAATAAATATAAAAAAAAATGACACACACATTACTTTTTCAACTCAATCTAAAAATTTTGCTAGTAGTGTATTAAATAGTCAACCATAAATTAATAAATGTTATAAGTATTTTATTATAACGTGGATGCCCATTAGGATAAAAAGTTTGATGTATTTTAGGACTCTAATATTCATTAGGAATAGAATTTTGTAACATATATATACTTTTTATGTTTATATATATAAACTTTGGAGAAACATTCTATTTGATTAATAAAATACATACTTCTCTCTTTGTTCTTTATTTTATAACACGTTATTAGCATGATTCTCTTATTCATTTTAAATTGTTGGATAAGATTACAAAAGAAAGAAAGAAAATATAAATCACGTACTAAAGGAAGGGATTGAGCCCACACCATATATGACAAAATTAATAGGTATAATGAATTTTTTGGTCCTTCAACTTTATAAAAAAAAGTTATTTTAATTTTTTGCCTTTTTTATCCCTTAAACTTGCATTTTTGTCAAATCATCCCAAAATGGATGGAAAAGTTAACGTTTGTATAACTTTGTTGACATGACATACACATGGATTGCAACATAAATGACACGTTAGCATTTAATTAATTTTTCAAAACTTAAAAAATATCAAAAAATATATTTATTTTTATTTTTATAAATTTTAATAATTTTTAATTTTTAAAAAATACTTTTTATAATTGTTTTTGAATTTTTAAATTAAAAAAAAGAATCAAAAGTTGACATGTCTTTTACTTGTATGCAACGTTAGCAAAATTAACAAATGTTAATTTTTTCATCTATTTTGAGATGATTTGACAAAAAAATGCAAGTTTAAGGATTAAAAAAGATGAAAAATTAAATTAAGAGATAAAATCAACTTTTCTATAAAGTTTTTCTATAAAGTTGAAGAGCCAAATAAATTATTATGTCAAATTACATGACCTAAAGGATGGATTATAGATTAATTTTTATCGTGGTTTATTATTAATCTTGCATGCTTTTCCATTGTTAATTACTAACAAATTCTTAGTTCTTACCTCCTTAGAGAGCAGTTCTTAGAACTTGAAATAATTGTGATAGTTATTACTTTTTTTCATGTAATGATTATTTTTACTCATAAATTTTTTAACGTTTAAGCAAATTTGAACTCACGTGCTCTTTGTTGTTGTCATAGTAACAATGCTTATTGAATTAATGCTCAATCGACAATTATGATAGTTATTTTAAATTTTAGTTCTTTTATGATATAACAACTCTATTATGTTCACAATTACAATAAACTCGGTTTATGCTCTAGTTGGAATGTTCTTTTAAAATAAAAAGGTGAGATTTGAAATATTAAAGAAAAAAAAACTTAACTAGTGACCTGTTAATCAAGTATTCATCTTCCTAAAAGATAATTTAAGTTCAAATCATCATCGTATAAAAAAACCCAACTTCAAAATTTTCTTTTTGAACAATAGGTTTTTATCATATTTGCTCTTTTTGATATAATATCTAGAACTACTCATAATCCCTCCCTAATCCTTAAATAGGAGGATAATGCGTTTCAGTACACTAATAACAATGTCAATACTAATCGAATTAAAATTCAATTAGCAAAATCAAAATTTTGCAAATATGTAATAATTATGGGATGGAAATAATTAATAGCCTATTTTGGTAGTAAGGTTTGTCCAATAATTGTGACTAAAAAGAAAAAGAGAAGTACTATAGGAGTCATCTAAAATCTCCACCGTTGAATGTTTTAAGAAACAAAAGAAGGAAAAGAATATTCTAATCTTACTATCAAGGTTAACATGCAATTAATACAAGCCTCCTCTGTGTTCAAGTTTTTGCAAGATACCTAACTTATGAAGTAAGAACAAAGAGGAGTGTATGTGTCATCCGTCCACCATTATTGTCCTCTTTATGATATATGTTTCCATTGGAAAATTGGGGGGACAATTTATGTAAATAAGGAAACTTTTCCTAAACACTAAAAACCAACATACTTGTTAGTAGGAAACTACTTTTTTGGCCTTTATACTAAGGATTTTTAAATCATTTGGTATGAACCCTAATTTTTTTTTTGCTTGTATATTTTTGTGCAAACAAACCGGTCCGTACTGTTTTTTTGGAGCATTTATTTACCAAAAAATATATGATATTTGTCTATTATAAAGGTTAGAAATGAAAAAGCAAAGTGATTATTTAAAATTAGGATTTTTCTTTTGTTTTTTCATTTTTTATAAATTAATAAAAATGTTAAAATGTTAATATTTGAATTAATGAATTCAAAACTTTAACTTTAACCTTTTAACCAACAAATCATTTTATTTATATATGAACTTCATCGAGGATGTGACATAAGCCTATATAGAAAAGTAAAGCAAGAAAATTATTTTAGGAGTATAAAAAATTTTGAATTTTAATATATATATATGCATCATTTCTTCTATTCTTAAATGGTTGAATGCATAACTTGCAATGGTGAACTAAGGGTGAATGCAAATGGTTGTCATTATAGAGCAAAGAATTGAAAGTGAATGGCATAGGCAAAGCTAGAAGAAACAAAAGCAATGGGTCGATTCTTTTCTTTGTGGTTGCTCTGGTTGGGTTTCTTTTAATAGCTAAACAAAACTTACATCTCATATTAACTTTCTTTTTCTTTTGTTAAACTAAAATTTTAAAGATAAAATTATGTATATATACATAAGTAGGAATTTGGGTTTGGAGTAGCTGTCTTCAACTATTAACTTGTCTATTTTTAGTGAAAATATTATGGAAATCCTAACTTAAGAGTGATTGTATTTTACTCTTTCTATTTAAAACATGAGTAAATTGGTTTCCCTATATTAGATTAAAAAGTAAATTGATCATTTTATTAAAAATTCTTATATTTATACAGTTAAAAATTGGTCACTATACATCAACATGAGGTATACATAGCATGTTACATGTCACTATTTAGTTTTTTCATCAACCATATCATTTTTTTTGTTAATACGAAAATAAATCTGAATTACATCAAACATTGGAATGCAACTTCCAAATAATCATCTTGCAATGTTTGCAAAACACCATCAGGGGTTCAAGAAAACATACAAACCAAGTTGACTGTTGAAAGCCAACAATACCATGCCGTCTGCCACTCTATTATCTTCACGATAAATATGAACAAATTTCACCTCACTCTCTCGACAAAGAAGCTCCCAAATAGCGGTCTCCGTTTACATACAACTTATCAATTTTTAATAAAAATAAATGGATAAAATTTTTAATAGAAAGGACCAATTTACTCTTTAATCTATTGTATAAATACTAGTTTATCCATTTTTTAAATATAAAAAACAAAATACAATCCAACTTTTCATATAGTTGCTTTGTGTACTTTTTCCCTTATTTTTAATCCTAAATGTGTGGTAGAGTAAAAAGATTGTAAAAGATTTAGTGGGCTTAAAAGGTTAAGACTTTTCCCCCGTCTCTGAATTCTCCTAGTATAAAATTATCCCCAATGCTTTCACTTTTCATTCATCTTCATTGCTTTGTTCCTTGCCTCTTTCTCTTCCTCATCAGAATATAAAAAGAAAGCTATCTCTTTCATTTCAATCTCCATCTCCCCCCACCCCCATTTGAATTCAGAAAACTCCAAAAGAGTTGAGGAGTTTCATTTAAGCTCCCCTGTTTCTCCCTTGTTATCTCTGTACCTTTTCCAATAATAAAAAATGTCTTCAAGTGTGAGTCAAGGGTTGCAATCATGCCTGGAGGTAAGGGTGGTAGAACCACGTTTTTTGAGTCTGAAACTGGCTCCACATAAATCAAATTCCCCTGCCTCCATTGCTCCCACTAACGAGGAAAAAGACGCCAAGCTCATAGGCAATCAAAATATGGACATGGGGGGCTGGAGTTTCCTCCACTCCCTCTCCAACGCCAATGAATATTCTACCCAAAATGACAATGTATACGTGCATCCTCTTGTAAAGCGTTCAGCTTCGATCCTAAGTGAAAAAAGCCTTGAAATGTGCACCGAGAGATTAGGTAGTGAAACTGGAAGTGATGTTAGCGACATTTCCTTGCTTTCATTACAAACCGGGGTTTACAATCCATCGAATTCCAAACCAAGGGAAAGTTCATTGAAACGAAAAACGAGTCGTATCAACACCTTCCCACCTCCATTAACATCCATTACCGGTTCCAATGGCGTCCAAGTCAAGTCTCACCGAGAAGGTGGCCGTTTGGTTCTTCAAGCCGTTACTATCCCTCCTTGCCATACCTACTTCCATGCAGAACGAAGTGAAGGCAGGCTTAGGCTTTCACTTTTCAAGGATGTCACCGATGGTTTCCACAGCGAAGACGGCGAAGAGGAAGTCCGAGAGGACCTTGTAGAAAAAGAAGATGATGATGATGATGATGAAGATGGTGAAAATGATCAAGCGTTAGAAGGTGAATTCAAAGAAGAAAGCATTATGAGGGAGGTGAAGTTATGGAAGGAAATAGTGGGAGTACTGGGGCTGAAATTGAGACAAGGAAATTGGCTTGGCCAAGCCGATGCAAAGAAAGTGGGCGTAGGCACAAAGGGTTGCTTAATTGGCAGCCATTGTTGGTGGGGTGACTACTTGAAAGCTAAAAGTTGGAAGGTTTCTCTCAGCCCCAGAGACAATAATTACTATGATTGGATCCCCTAATTTCCCTCCTTTTTCTATTACCTTTATCATAATAATTATTATTACTAATTTCTAATTTTCAGGAGTTATGTATATCAAAAAGTAAGAGATTACCGTACCATGGATTTCCTAAAATATGCTTATGGTAGTTATTATCGTTATTGGACCAGACCATGTCACGTGCTACACTCCCTTTTCTCCTATGCTGCAGCCCCTATTTTTGGTTTATTTTCCTACCTCAGTTACTTATCAATATTTATAAAATAAATGACTGTTGATCCATTAATGACGGGGGACTTCCTCTATAATTTTTGCTCATCGCTTTCCTAGGGAAATTTTTGTTGGACACCATTGAATAAAATGATAAGATTTTAATTCCTCCAATAACTTATATTTGGAATCTTAACTTCAGTCCAAACGGTTTACAATCACAATTTACATGCAACTCTTGAGTTTTAAATGTTGATAAATATTTAGATTTTTCATGAAATAGATATAATAAAGTTAATCTAAGTCACACTCTATAGGTCCATATATTACGTGATGTAATTTTAGAGTTACGGAATTGATTTATAAATTTTTTAGTTTTTTTATTATTTTAATATATAAAATTTTAATTCAATTATTTAAAGAACATTAATATAATTTTTCATTTTTTTGACTTTGGGCCTGCCTGTCCCTCGTATTTGCTCCTGATGACGGTCAACAAATTTAATTAAGTGTTAAAATTTAAATTTTAAGATACATAACAAAGTGTTAATGTTTGACTTTTATTATCACTAGATATAATGTTATACGCTAAAAGTATGAGACAAATCCTTGTCATAATTAAAATAAAGGTGGGCAGTGAACGTGCTTGATTACGATGTGGATGTGATTGGTTTCAGTGGTGAGAGGCCAACGTGTAGCAGCATCTTCCTTATCGGATAGTTTAACATACATACATACATACATACATACATACGTACGTACGTATATGTACGTACATTTCCGTAAATGATATACACGAGCAAAATGTTGGAAAATTAGAAGAGTAGTTAATATACACCGCGAAACAGGGATAATGCAAGTGGGAGGGGGGGTACTCCATTGTGTTGAAAGCTGGACTGCAATGCAACATGGAGCCGGAAGCATGCTACTGTCGAGACCAGCAGCTATCGAGCTCAGCTCATTTTGCTTGGTGCGCACGAATGGTTTTTGGACCAAATGAAGCAACTGATATTGCTGTTTTGTTTTGATGTAACTTAGTTCAGTTTGATTGTAACTAGCTTTAATAGTTAGTTGGATTAAGTTTGTGATTGGATTGATGATGTAAAAGCTGATATGTCAGCTTATTTTGTATTTGACTTAAGCTTGTATTAGTTTAGTTTAAGTGGGAGTAGTTATGTCATTAGGTAACTGTCAAATGAACCAAAATTTGTAACTCTTTTATATATTCAAATTTTGAATGAAAAAGATGTAATGTTTAGTTACAACTTTGCTGAGTATTCATTTTGTTCATTGCTTTGCTTTTTCTTTGCTTCGATTCTTCTTGCTTCAGTCTTACAAATACAGTTTTGTAACTTTGTTTGATGTTTGCTGCTGCCATTGTTCCAACAAATGGTATCATGAGCCCGAGTCTTTGAGGGGCCTTTGTATGCAATCTGTTGTGTTCGAATCAAAACCAACAGCAAGTTCAAAATTTGGTAAGATCGAAGCATTTGGATTCAGTCTAGCAGGATGAGTTTCACTCCACCTCCTCCATCTGTGTTCACTGGAGAAAAATATCACATTTGGATAGTCAAAATGAAGACTTACCTCCAGGCACATGATCTCTGGAGTGTGATCGAGAATGATGCTGAACCACCTCCATTGAGAGCCAATCCCACCATTGCACAGATGAGGCAGCATGCTGATGAGCGAGCCAAGAAGCATAAGGCTATGGCCTACTTGCAAAATGGAGTCTCTGATGTGATATTCACTCGTATCATGGCCTGTGACTCACCAAAACAGGCCTGGGAGAAGCTGAAGGAGGAGTTCATGGGGACTGACAAGACAAGGCAACAGCAGGTGATCAACCTTAGGAGAGACTTTGAAAATTTGAGGATGAAGGAGTCTGAGACCATCAAGCAGTACTCAGACAGGATAATGGCCATTGTCAACAGCATTAGGCTCCTGGGAGTGGACTTCACAGAGAGCAGAGTTGTTGAAAAGGTCATTACAACTCTCCCTGAGAAATTTGAGTCAAAAATCTCTTCACTTGAGGACTCGAGGGACTTATCAGCCATTTCATTGTCTGAGCTGATAAACTCCCTGTATGCACTTGAGCAAAGGAGGGCAAATAGGCAGGAGGAGAATCCTGAAGCTGCTTTCCAGGCTAAAGCCAGTGAAGGCTCGAGTGTGAGTGCAAAAGGCAAGAAGCCTTGGCACAATAGAAGGGTCAAGTCAGGAAGAGATGAAGCAAAAAGGGTGTTCCCACCATGTGTTCATTGTAAGAAGACAACACATTCAGAAAAGTATTGCTGGTTTAGGCCAGATATTCAGTGTAGAAAATGCAAGCAGTTTGGCCATGTGGAGAAGGTGTGCAAGGGCAAACCGAGGGAGGCTGCTCTGCAACAAGCTAGACCTGCTGAGGACATTCAAGCTCAGGAGGAGCAAGTGTTCACAGCAACTTGTTTTGTTGGCACAACCAAGGCCAGCAATGATTGGCTACTAGACAGTGGCTGCTCACACCATATGGCAGCAGATGAGAAGCTGTTCAAGGGCCTAGACAGAAGCTTCCACTCGAGGATTAGAATTGGAGATGGTAGGTTGATTGAGGCTAAAGGCAAGGGCAGTGTGTTGATTAGCACTGGTTCAGGTAACAAGCTGATCTCAGATGTGTTTTTTGTACCTGACTTAGACCAGAATTTGCTTAGTGTAGGCCAATTAGTTGAAAAGGGCTATACATTGGTTTTTAAGGATGGTTGCTGTATTGTTCAAGATATGAATGGTCTGGAGTTAGTCACAGTCTCTATGACTGATAGGTGCTTCATGCTGGATGTTAGCCAAATAGAAAGAAAGGCATACACCAGCCTTGTTGAAAGCACTGACTTGTGGCATAGGAGACTAGGCCATGCAAATTTTAGATCCATCGATCTGTTACATAGGCTGAATTTGGTTGATGACATTTCAAAAATTGAAGTTAGTGGGAATGTTTGTGAGGTTTGTCAGCTTGGTAAGCAGGCTAGACTGCCTTTTCCTGCTGACAGTGCTTGGAGAGCTCAAAACAAGCTCGAATTGGTGCACTCTGATGTTTGTGGCCCTATGAGAACACCTTCAATCAGTGAGAACATGTACTTTGCCCTGTTTATAGATGATTTAACAAGGTTGTGCTGGGTCTACTTCTTGAAGCAAAAGTCAGAAGTGTTTGAAGCCTTCTGCAAATTTAAGGCTTATGCTGAAAATCAGTCAGGTTGCAAAATTAGAGCCTTGAGGACTGATAATGGCTCTGAATATGTGTCTGAGAGATTTTAGAAGCTTTGTGACAGTACTGGGATTCACCATCAGCTCACAACAGTCTATACTCCTCAACAGAATGGAGTCTGTGAGAGAAAGAATAGGACTGTACTGAACATGGCCAGGTGCCTCTTGTTTCAAGGCAAGCTTCCAAGTCAGTTTTGGGCTGAGGCAGTCAACACCTCAGTGTATCTGCTCAACAGACTGCCAACTAGAGCAGTCAAGGATAAGACTCCTTTTGAGGCTTGGCATAGAGTCAAACCTGTGGTAACACACTTGAAAGTGTTTGGCTGTGTGTGTTATGCTTTTATTCCAGTGGAAAAGAGGACCAAGCTCGAGAGCAGGGCTGCTCCAGGAATCTTTGTTGGTTACAGCAGCAACAAGAAGGGCTATAGAGTGTATGATCCTACAGCAAAGAAGGTTTTAGTCAGCAGGGATGTAAAGTTTGATGAGGAAAAGGTGTGGAATTGGAATGGTGTTGAGGCTGACTTGTCTGAATTGGACCAGTTAGACTTGGTTGCTGAACCTGCAGAAGAAGGACCAAGTAATGATGCTGTCGATGATACACCAGTGAGGGGCACCAGAACTTTGGCTGATGTCTATCAGAGGTGCAATGTTGCTGTGATTGAGCCCTCAGACTTTGAAGAGGCTGCCAAGGACAGAAGCTGGATGAAAGCTATGGAAGCTGAGTTGGAAATGATCAATAAAAATCAGACTTGGGTATTGGTGAGCAGACTAGAACACAAGAAGGTCATAGGAGTAAAATGGGTGTACCGGGCCAAGTACAATGCTGATGGCTCACTGAGCAAGCACAAGGCCAGGCTTGTGGTGAAGGGCTACAGTCAGCAGTATGGTGTGGACTACTTGGAGACTTTTGCTCCAGTGGCAAGACTGGATACAATTAAGCTGCTGTTTGCTTTAGCAGCTCAGAAGCAGTGGAGAGTTCACCAATTGGATGTCAAATCAGCATTCCTGAATGGTTTTCTCAAGGAGGAGATCTTTATCGAGCAACCTGATGGTTTTGAAGTTGTTGGACATGAAGACAAAGTGTATAAGTTGAGAAAGGCCCTCTATGGCCTGAAACAGGCACCAAGGGCCTGGTATGACAGAGTTGATGCTTACCTGACCAAACTTGGATTTGTGAAGAGCCTTAGTGAGCCTACTCTGTATGTTAAAAGGTCAGAACATGAAACCTTGCTGATTGTCTCCTTGTATGTGGATGATTTGCTTGTGACAGGGAGCAAAGTTGAGCTCATTGATGAGTTCAAGGTCCAAATGCAGCAAGTGTTTGAAATGACAGATTTGGGGATCATGACTTACTTCATTGGCATGGAAGTTCACCAGTCTGATCAAGGTATCTTCATCAGCCAACACTCATTTGCTTTGAAGATCCTAGACAAATTCTGCATGCATAATTGTAAAGCAGTCAGCACACCTGTGGCCCAAGGAGAAAAGCTGACTAGCAGTGGTGATCAGCAGAGGGTTGATGAGAGGCACTATCGAAGCCTAGTTGGTTGTCTGTTGTATCTAACAGCAACCAGGCCAGACATCATGTTTGGTGTCAGCCTGTTATCGAGATTTATGCATTGTTGCAATGAGGCACATTTGAAGGCAGCAAAGAGGGTCCTTAGATACATCAAGGGCACTGCTAGTTTTGGTGTAATGTTTGAAAGTGGGAACCAACTGAAACTAGAAGGCTACTCTGACAGTGACTGGGCAGGATCCCTCGATGACATGAAGAGTACCTCAGGATACTTCTTCACACTTGGATCGGGGATGTTTTGCTGGAGTTCAAAAAAGCAGCAAACTGTTGCTCAGTCCACAGCTGAAGCAGAATACATTGCTGCAGCAGGAGCAGTTAATCAGGCCATTTGGCTAAGGAAGCTGCTTCATGACCTTAATGAAACTCAAGATGAAGCAACTGAAATTTGGGTGGATAATCAGTCTGCAGTTGCAATAGCCAAGAACCCTGTGTTCCATGGTAAGACTAAGCATTTTAAAATCAAACTGCATTTTGTTAGAGAGGCTGAATAAGCAAAGGAAGTCAGCCTTGTGCATTGCAGCTCAGGGGCACAATTGGCTGACATAATGACCAAGTCCTTGGGGGCTGCTCAATTTGAATCTTTGAGAAGTGCAATTGGAATGTGTTGCATACAGTCCAAGGAGGAGTGTTGAAAGCTGGACTGCAATGCAACATGGAGCCGGAAGCATGCTACTGTCGAGACCAGCAGCTATCGAGCTCAGCTCATTTTGCTTGGTGCGCACGAATGGTTTTTGGACCAAATGAAGCAACTGATATTGCTGTTTTGTTTTGATGTAACTTAGTTCAGTTTGATTGTAACTAGCTTTAATAGTTAGTTGGATTAAGTTTGTGATTGGATTGATGATGTAAAAGCTGATATGTCAGCTTATTTTGTATTTGACTTAAGCTTGTATTAGTTTAGTTTAAGTGGGAGTAGTTATGTCATTAGGTAACTGTCAAATGAACCAAAATTTGTAACTCTTTTATATATTCAAATTTTGAATGAAAAAGATGTAATGTTTAGTTACAACTTTGCTGAGTATTCATTTTGTTCATTGCTTTGCTTTTTCTTTGCTTCGATTCTTCTTGCTTCAGTCTTACAAATACAGTTTTGTAACTTTGTTTGATGTTTGCTGCTGCCATTGTTCCAACACATTGTACGAATGCCAGGTAACTATCAAGTTTCAGACCCACAAAGCATGCAAGAGCCGGCCAACATGAACATGCAACTGACCTCATTGCTAATTATCATCCATGTGCTTTGCTATGCATTTGTTATCTGCTGCTTCCATGCCATTATTAGTACTGGTGAACCTCTCCTCTGGTTTCTTCTTCTTCTTCTTCTTCTTCTTCTTCTTCTTCGTCTTCATTTGTGTCATATGACTGACAATTTCTCATTCACTTACAAAGCGACCCCACAATTCTTACCTCTCAAACTCGAACTTTATCTGTACTGAAGATGAAAGATCATGGGAAAGTTGAAAACATATCAATATAGATGTTGGGAAAAAAGATCCTTTTTACAGCAAAATAAGAAAAGAATAGGGGTGGGTGCCAAATTCGGATGTCAAACAGGTGAGTCTTGGGGTAAGGGATATTAATATAGATACGGGCAAAGGCTCCAGGTGGTCGAGTCCAGAGACAAAGACGAAGAGCGAGGTGGGCGAGCGGGGGGTTACATTCCTTAAAAGAGGAGGGCAGTGTCCTATCGTGGGGTTTCGATATCCATATACATTAACCCACTTTATATGCATTTATTGTGTCTTAAACATCATATGCCTTGAGAACCTTAGGGTCACCTTCCTTTAAGCACATATATTCTCTCACCATATCACCCCACCTGTAAGCAAAATCTTTTGGCAATCACCATGTCTCAATATCTTTTTTTTTAAACTGTCATATAGGAAAAATAATCACATAATTTCACTAAGGAAAGATGCTTAATTTGATATAAAGATGTTTCCTCTAGTTAGCTAGTTAGGCCGGAATATGAAAAATTTTATGATCATTTTCGTCAAAACATGTGTGGTGCAGCTTCCGGAGATTACTCAATATGCAAAATGGAATAAAAACAAATCCAATACTTATTGATTCATTCAAATTTCTTTACAACATAACGTGTAGAGAAATTTAATATAGGACGGTGATGGAGGAAGCTATAAGTTAACTAGGAATAAATAAGATGGTGAAAGGGTTTGGGTAGTTGTATGTGTCGATCTATTTTTATTGTGAAATTCAATGCCATAATTGGAAATTCTAGAAATTAAGTAAAACAAATGTCAATATCTAGCAATGTGATAAGGAACTAAGAGATGAGTTTGTAGTAGTAGTGCTACGTAGTAATAGAAGTAAAAATAAGGTACTTCGGCACGGTGTATTTAAATATATTAGGGGAGGAAAATGAGGTTGTTTGGGATCGAACTTAAGTTCTCATGCTTATAATATAGTATTCTTGTCATTTTATACCAAAATAAATTATATATTATATATACATGCAAATATATCTCAATTAAGTCTAAATAAATATATTTATATGTAAATATCAGTTTTAAAATTATGGGTAAATTACAATCAAGGTCACTAAACTATTAGTAAGTTTACGTTTCGGTCATTCAACTTCAAAAACTTACAAAATGGTCTCTAAATTATTCAAAAGTTTCATTTTAAGTCACTGGACTATTAAAATCGATTTGTATGACATTCTCTGTTCGCACCGCCTGCACAATCAAAAGTTCTTCTTTGCCTTCTATTCTATAGTTTAGCTTGTTTGTTTTTTATTTTATTTTTCTTATGAAACAACTTTGAATGTCATGAATTTGTGAATCAAAATTCAAACAAATTTCTTCTCCGATCTCTGACACTGACCGTCAATTCAACTTAGACCTAAGGTATGTTTTACTCATCAAAGGTGCTGATCCACCATACCAATCTTTGAAACGTCACTTAGAGCTTGCTAATAGGACTTTTTGTAACAGCCTGTCTGGCGTAGATCATACCGATATGATTTTGGCGTAAAATTGAGCAAGCCAGAGTAGAAAAGGGTGAATTATCAGTTAAAGTGTTTGGTTGGCATGTTGCGTGAATTTAACTGTATGCCTTTTAGGGGGACGCCTTGCTGGAATTAGCCATTTGGCGAACTCTAGGGTTTGACAAACTTTTTTATGAAACGATCTACCAACCCCAAATGTCCTGAGTGAACTTGCTAGTTTGCGGAGCGATGAAATTATTTTACGTGGAAACGAAAGTTCGGCAAGTATCGTTAGAGTCTAATTGAGACCTAGTTGAAATTGAACTAGAGTACTATAGATGAAAACTTGATATGTTTAAGTAGCCGTATAACTTGTTTAGTTGGTTGCTTAAGTGTACAAGTAATGTTTTACCATTCTAATTAGTGGTAGTAGTTACTTTTGGAAAAAAGATTAGGTTTCAAATATTGTTAGGCAAGCTTAGTTTCAGATTTCAAGGGTGATAATGGGAGTTCTAACCTTGCCACTAAGCTTATATTCCACTGTATGTGCTATAAAAGGATGCTTGTAACTCACATGTTTCACCTTTGTTCCTCTTTGTGTTCTTCCTTATGTCCCTAAGAAATTTCTTTTTATCTTCACTAGAGAAGACAAGGAAGGTTTCCAAGAGCTTGTCAAAATGTCATTGATAAGTATTAGCTGACTGTTAATTTTTGGAAAACCCTTAGGCTGATGTAGAGGGAATTTATGTCTTTGCATTAGTATATGCATGATCAATTTTTAGTAGATAAAAGGGTCTGATGATTATGATTGTTTCTTATTTAGCTCAAGAAGCTAGCGAAAGTTTGAGCAATTGAGGGAAATGACCAATAGATTAGATTTTGACTTGAAGGTTTTGGTGAGTTCCTTTTTGCTTCCTTTGGATTTTGAAACTCTATGATATATGGTTGTGTAAGGTAAGTTGTCTCTGCTAGAGATGGGCCGAGGTGGTTTCTATTAACGTATGCGTAATAAGTTAGTGTTGTGTGTAAGCATGGCCATGGCCGAGATTAGAATACCCACCTGGTGTGTGGGCCTAGTACCAGACTATTTGTGACATATGAAAATGTGGAAAGAAGCTTTATTTGTGATGCCTCTGGTAGGGAAGCCTTATTGCAAACAGAACTGACAGATCATGACCCAACCTTGCGAGAGAACACGTGTTTAATTTAACAAGGAATATGAAAACAAATATGATTATGGATGATATGTATGTATAAGTTAGCATCATGTCTTCGCTAGGGGCACTGTGTGCGTTGTTTTGATGAAGTGTTGTCGTCAGAAAACTATACTGGTTACTTGGCGTAATGTGTCTGTAAAACTGAGTTTCGAACATGACTTCATTTTTGGGTTGATTATCGGTAACTTGTTAAACATTATGTGTCTATCTGGAACTCACTAAGTTAATTGAACTTACTCCGTTACCTTTCTTTCTCAGGCGATTAATTAGTAGGAGAAGATCTGTAGAAGAGGACTACGTTAGAGCTATGTTTGCAAGTGAGTCACTTGTCCATTTTTGTATCATGCATGGCTACGTTGGCGGGTGACGCATAAATCCGTTTTGTAACCAACTTTTGTATTTCACTTTATGGTCTATATTGTTTCGTTTTTAAAAGAGAATTTACCCTTATTATAAAAGCATACACCAAACTTTCTAGAATTGCAGCTTATGATCTCTTTTATATGTAATCACCATTGATGGCAACAAATGATTCATAGACTGACTTTTATTGCCCCTATTGTTTCATTTCTTTAAAGATGCGTAACTGATTTAGAGAAAGAAAAATATTTTGAAATTAAAAAGGGAAATCTTCATAACTGTTTTCTAAAAGATTTAACACCAAAGGATCTAGGTCTATCAGTAATGCCTCGGTCCGTTGGGCGGTTTGATTGGTTGTTTAATACACGCCATGTCATCCCGGCAGCTAAGGGGTGTTACACTTTTTCTAGAAAAAAACTTAACAGTCTAGTGACTTAAATGAAAACTTTCAAATAGTTTAGTGCTAGTTTTGTAATTGTTTAAAGTTAAGTGAACAAAATATAAACTTACTAATAGTTTAGTGACCTTGAGTGTAGTTTACCCTAAAGCTATTAATTATATTCAATAAATTAGTTTAATAATTTTTATTTTAAATGTAATTATTGAAAAATTAAAATGGTTAAGAGAAAAAAATTAAAAGTTGATTTAAAATATCAAAATTTGTATCAATCGGTATGGTGCACTGATACAAGCCAATATAGTTGAAATGAGCCAAAGTACTTCGAAATGATTGAACCACATTGAAAATTTAAATGAAACGAAATATAAATTACTTCATACCAATTTAAGACTGAAATAATACGTATAGATCGGTACTAATACAATGTTGACAACTATGATCAAAACCCTTTAGGTCTCATAACTGAACTAGATATAAATTTATGCTTTTTCCCCTCAAAGAATTGTTATTCCAATTCTATTTTATAAATTTTATGGTTTGATGGGGTAAATTTAGCAACATTTTTAATTTAAATCTCACTTTTTTTTTCTTGAAAAGTAAACCGTAGTCATTTTGTTAGTTTAATTATCTCTATCACATTTACATTAATTATTCATTAAAATGGTAAATTATTACAATAATTATAGAAACGTTTACATTTTACTTTTGTTAATGTACGTCATAATATATATATATATTCTATATAATATGATATAAGTTTATACCACTTCTAATTATTTTAGTTAAATAATAATTTTTTAACACTAACACTTTAATTAATATTAAAATATGCAACAGTAATAAGGAAATTTAAATATTAAAAAATTATTTGATTAGAAAAGATTTATATATTATTTGCAATATTAATACATTAATATTAAAATTTAACTATTTATAAACAAAATTATTTGTTGTCGAACTTGTATAGCAAAATTTTTTATATTCAAATATTTTTTTATAGTTTTAAATATACTTTATAATTAAATTTAAATGAGATATATTTTAGAAGTCTCTCGTAATAATATTTTACTTTAAATATCAAGCCCCTCTTGACTACATTTCTGCTTTCGTCTCTATAAATGTGAAATAAAACAAAAATATTAGAAGTGAATCTTCTAAAATATTTAATTGTTTATATATATACATTCCTTTAAAATATCTTCAGGAAATATCTAATTAAAAATATTATTACCCTTATTTAATTATTTTCTTAATTCTTTAAAATAATCTTATAAAATATTTAATTGTGAATGGGTTAACGTTACAAGTGAATGGTTACCACACTATGACCCAAGATTAAGGTATGCCACAGGTCATTTGTCTTTATGATAAATGACTTAATTACTATTTGATAGTAATTGACTTTTCATAGAGGAAGATGTAATGGATACCATGAGAAAAAAAAGGATCATATTGGGAGAATGAATTTATCTCAAATAGGTTAAAGATATCCTATGAGGGTAACACACTTATGACAATGTTATTGGATGAGAATTGATCGAGTAGTTTTCGTAATGATATGTAATTAGGGAGAGCTCAGTCACGATACTAGAGTGAAATGACTTCGTAGCTAAATGAGTTTATAATTAATAGGCGAAAAGTTGTAGCTTAATTATAAATCATTTGAGCCTTAATTACATATGTTCAATCAATCCCTTCACTAGCTCATTGAAACCAAAAATGAATTGTATGTAGAATCAAATGAACAGAAATGGATAGAAATGATAAATTTAGAGATATGAGTTACATTCGGAAATGAATGTGATTTCTCACTAAGTATAGAAATGATCTAAGAATTAATTTAAGTTTTTTGAACTATCATTTAATTAAATAATTGAAATTCAAAAATGAAATTAAATTAATTGGTCATTGTGAATTTGTTGAATATGAAAATTAAAGATATTTTCTCATAGATTCTTTAACGGTAAAGTTGTCATGATTTTAACTAAATTAGACTTGGTTTGAGAAAAATATTTAATTAGAAAATTAATTAATTTAGATTAAATTAATAAATAATATTTATTTTGGAAAATAGAAAAACATGTATCGAGTTGGATTAAATTATAAAGTGTTGGATTTAAAATTTAGCAATCACGTATAATTTGGACCCAATACTACCCCCTCTCTCCTAGTAGAACTAGGGGACTAATTTTTCTATCAGATAAGTATTGTTTGTATTCTTCTACTAATTAAACCAAAATTCTTCTATCTTTCCCTATAAATAGATGGCACTGGTAGGGCTAAAGATACATAAGTTATACATAACTTTGAAATATTTTTATTCTACCTGAAAATAGTAAAAATTTATTTTCCAAGTATAAATTATATTTTCTGGGAATAACAATTCTACCGGTTTCAATTGACAGGGAAGAATTTACTTTCCTACTGAAAGTAAGAATTATTTCAGGTTTTATCTTTGATTCATGATTGTTCGATCCCACACTCGCAGCTAATCGTGGTACGGGAATAACAGAGAAGACCGTTCTATTAAAAGTCAAGAACGTCAAGGATCCATTTTACACAAAGCATAAATACTTTTTGGGAAAAAAATATTGCTATAAATATCACAAATTGTCTCGATTTTCAAAATTTTAATTTCCTGTTGTGATAGAAAATTGTTCTAATTGGATTTTTTCCAACATTGTGTTGATGCAAGACAGAAAGGTAATTGAGTACGCTTCGAGACACCTGAAGACACACGAGCTTAATTATTCGATGCATGGCTTAAAGTTGGTCGTTGTTATGCTTGCATTGAAAATTTGACAACATTATCTGTATAGTGAGAAGTGCTACATCTACATCGATTATAAAAGTCTCAAATATCTCTTAAACCAAATGAGTTGAATTTGAGACAGCTTAGATGGATTGAATTGTTGAAAGACTATGATTGTATTATTAATTACCACCCTGGTAAGATGAATGCCATTGTAGATGCCTTGAGCCGAAAATCTATAGTTGAACTGTGATCCATGTTTACTCATTTGAGCGTGTGCGACGACAGAAGTTTTCTAGCTAAATTAACAGTGAAGCGGGACCCTAATTGAGCAAGTCAAAGAGGAATAGATGTTAGATGTTAAGTTGGACGATAAAAGAGCGTTAGTCGAGAGAGGTGACTGCGGGAATTATAGTATTAGCAGAGATGTTGGTTAACAATTTCAAGATCGAATGTGTATAGCTAATAATGTTGACTTAAAACAACATATTCTCTGAAAAGTTCACGATGGTTCATTTGCTTTACATCCGGGGGGCATAAAGATATATCGTGATCTACGAGAATTTTATTGGTGGTCGAGTATGAAAAGGGAGATAATTGAATATGTAGCTAAATGTTTGACGTGTCAGAGAATCAATCCCAAAAATCAAGCTTCATTTGGTTTACTTCAACCCATTTTAGTTTTCGAGTGGAAATGAGAGCGAGTAATGATAGACTTTTTTTAGGGTTACCTACTTCATTGAAAAAAAAGAATGTCATCTGGATTATCGTTGATCGGTTGAAAAAGTTGGCTCATTTTCTAGTTTTGGGAACCGATTGAACACTTTAAAAGCTAGTTGAGTTTTATTTAGAAGATAGTCAGGTTGCATAATATTTCAATGTCGATCATATTAGATAGAGATTCTCGTCTTACGTCGAGATTTTGTAAGCAATTGCAAGAATCATTCGGTATGAGATTACATTTTAGTACAACCTTCCACCTTCAATCAAATGATTAAACTAAACATGTTATACAAGTTCTAGAAGATATGTTGCAAGCTTGTATAATTGATTTTAAAGGTAGTTTGGAGCATTATTTACTATCGGTTGAGTTTGTATATAATAATAACTTTCAGTCAAGCATCCAAATCGCTCTATATGAAGATTTATATGGTTAGAGGTGTCGAACACCATTTTTTTGGATCGAATTGAGCGAGAAAAATTTAATTTGGCCAGATTTGATTCAAGAAGCTAGAGATACAGTTAGAATAATCAAGATAGAAATGAAAGGATATCAAGGTGTTTTTGAAAGTGTTTCCTTAAAATAAGATTTTGCGATTTGGTCGCAAAAGAAAGTTGAGTTCAATGTATGCTTGGTTGTATGAAATCGTCGAATGGGTAAGACATGTAGCGTATCATTTGATGTTACCTCCAAAACTAGAGAAAACACATAATGTGTTTTATGTTTCTATGCTTCGAAGGTATCAATTGAACCCATCGCACGCAATTTCAGTCGAATCAATTGAGATTCAATCCAATTTAACTTTTGAGGTGGAACCAGTTGAGATTTTAGCTCTGGAGGTGAAAGAATTAATAAGCGCGTATCGCTGATAAAGGTTATGTGGCTAAGTCATAGTATTGAAGAAGCCACGTGAGAATCCGAAGAATCTATGTAGTTGAAATATCCCCACCTCGTTATAGGTAAATTTTAAGGACAAAATTTCTTAAAGGATGAGAGAATTTTAACAACCCGATTTTTAATAGTGTTGTAAAATTCTATTTCGGACCAAATTAATTGAGTTGAGTTAGTAGATAATTAAAATAGAATAATTACAGGTCAAGTACATGTTGGAAAAGTTGAATTATTAAGTGTTATTGAATTGAATTGAATAATAAAAATAGTACATGAACTGAATTGATTAGCGATTAAGATAAAAGGAAATTGATTTTAAAATTGATACGTGCCTTACATGGCAATTAAATAAATTTCGTAATTGCAATTAAACCATTTTCAAAATTATGATACATAATTAATCACAAAAAAAGTCAATACTTTCAACTATCTAATATTTAACTTATTTAATCTATTTGATTAGTAATTAACTAAATTGATTAATTAGCTAATTAAAGGTTAATCAAGCCTATATAAATGTATAAGATAGTGGGAAAGAGAAATTTAAGGAAAATCATCATCTTTATTCATCTTTTCTACTGTCTAGCTAAGAAAGAAAGAAAACATTTTTTTCCCTTCATTCCACCGTTGCCTAAGCTCAATTGAAGAAATTGGTGAGTTATACTTTTAGTTTTAGTTATATTAATGATAAGTAATGTTAGATTGTGGAAGCCCATGTCATAAATTTATGAAATTAATAGATTTTGAGTTTCATTGTTAGGAAGTTTCCAAATCATTAGTATAAATGGTTTGGATTCATGCTCAAATTTTATCAAGTTTGGTGATGGAAAAACATGTTAGAAATGTAATGGGAATTATAAAATTTAGTTGGAATCATTTGATGAATTATATATTATTGAGGACTAAATTGTAAGGGATAAAAACTTAGAGCTTTGATAATAAATATGGTTGTAGAAAGTCCCTGTACTATACTTATTAAGTCAGATTTAAATCCGATTGGGTAAATTGTAAGTTATAGTAATTTCAAATATTAGGTCTTGTAGGGACTAAAATGAATTAGATGCATTCATTTTTATAGTGTGTTGATTTGCGTTTAAATTATGTGATGAATGTATTTTTTATATTTGAATTTAATTTCGTGGCTAAAGACAACGTAGGATCGTCATGGGACAATAGGAAATCCGAAGCCGTTGATGAATAAATATTCTAATTTGTGCTATCATAATTTGAGTTCGTTAAATAATTAAATGTATATGCTTGAATTGTCAAATTATCAAAAATAGTAAACTATCGATATGGTGATATTTGAAAGGTATGTATATAGATATGATTATGTGATTATGATAATTGGTATGTGATTTGTATATGTATATGTTTGCTTAATATTATGTAATCATTAATAATGGAATTTACCCTATTAACATTGTCGAATAGATTTACGGGTATAGTTGGCATGCCATATGATCTATTTTGATAGGTGAGAGATTCAGTGTTATGCGCATATATACATATTATGATAATTCTCAAATTCCCTGAGGGTCAAGAACGTATCGCTAGCTGAATTCCTTAAGGGCGTAAGCATATTCTAGTGTGGTTGGTGGGATCAATTCACATATGTCTGATCAACACTTTGGTGCGTATACTGGTATGATGGTTTGATTTGAGTATTAGTTATTGTATCTGATTTTTTTAATATGAAGTAAAATGTAACACTACTTGATGAATATATTAGTAAATGAATTGAGGTAATAGTATCGATATGGTATATGATTTTGATATGAAAAAATAGATACAAATTTCCTGAGGGTGCATTAGAATTATGTTATTTGAAGGCAAGCATAATGTTGATAAAAATATGAATAGATGCTAAACAAAAGTTATTTTGTATGCTAAACACAAATATGTTGCAAGCAAAAGTTATAGTAGTTTCGAGGTTATAAAACATCCATCTTGAAAGCTCATTTTGGAAATCAATTGGTTGCTTATTTTGTATGTATATACATATGTTTTGGTCTTTGGCATGTACCTAGGCTGGTTGGACTTAGGGTTTGGTTAATATTTTGATATGGTTGGTGAATTGGCCGATATTGTTTTAAAAGTTGAATTTTTATCCTTTCATTAATAGTTATTGTAACACCCCTAATCTGTCTTCGTCGTCGGATTAGTGTTACAGAGCATTACTGTATAAAACAGAACAATTATATTCAATATAGAATAATTATACAAGTTAATATCAATCAATAATAGTTCAATATAATTATGGCATAAACATACTTACGAGCCTTAAACCGATCCTACGGAGCCCTAAAAATAGTTTGGGAACATTTAGGAACCATTTTGAAACAAATCAAAAAATTTTGGAAAAAGAAAAAAAAGAAAAACAGGGGTCACACGGCCGTGTGAAATGGCCCAAACCATGTGGACATTCGATGTAGGGACACACGACCATGTCCTAACCTGTATATTCGTTTGTGTGTGCATTCGAAAAAGGGCCATATGACAATGTGGGGTAATCGTGTGACAACCTTTGTTCCAGGCCATGTGCTCCGTTTTTAACCCCCAAAACAAGTCATTACATACCCAATTCTTACACACCAAGACACACCATTCCCACTTGTATTCATATGACCAAAACACCATAAAACATACTTCAAAACATATCAATTCAACCATTTTATAATACATAACAAATATGCTAACAAAGGGCACCACAAGTACAAATCAAATTTAATCCCATTGAACATTACAAGTTTCTAACTTATACATATATCAATCATGTCAAATAACCATTCAAGAACATGTCATTCTAACATAAGATATACACTGTCAATAGAGCATGCATAAGGGTCCAAATTCACCTATTTACATCCTTATATACATACCACAACCAACAACATTAATCACTACAAGCTTAGCATAATTCAAAACAAGTCAAAATGATAAAATGGTTTTTTAACCCTATTACATGCCACAGCTCACTTATATAATTTATTCTAAATGTTTATCCAATGCACCCTCATTGGTACCATAAGTTAACATCCAAATCAACTCAAATCCAATCCCACAATTTCATACCTTAAACTTACATCACACACCTACCATTAACCATTCCATTCACACTTCAATGAATCCAATAGCAGTCTAAATCTCAAGGCATTTACAAGTGACCAAAACATATGCTTACATATTTATATTTATAAGCCAACATGAAAGGCATATAGGTAAATAAGCTTAAATCACACCACATTGATAAATAACAAAAAAAAATCCTATTACATGCCATTTATAACCGATAACCAAAACTACCAATATCCAATATGACGAATGGATAGTGTGATCGTGCTCCGACGCAATTCCAACTGATTGAGCTTCCAGATGATCTATAGGAAAAGAAAACAACTAATGCAAGCAATAATGCTTAGTAAGCTCGTATAAATCTTAAACATAAAATGACTAAACCATTCAATCATTAATCACAAATATTATGGATACTTTCTTTTCCTATTCACAACATTCCACATGGTTTGTAGATATACTGTAACACCCTTAACCTATATTCGTCACCAGAATAGGGTTACGGAGTGTTACGTACAAACAAAACATTTAAACATAAATTTCATACCTTATCACAATCATATCATAAAGCAATCATTCACATAGAAAACAACATTACAATTCAACCTATACATGCCATTATAACCTTGGCCAAAACGTTCAAGAACTACCGATATTTATGCTGGATAATGTGATAGATCTCCGACGAGCTTCCAAACCGATCGAGCTTTCGATAATCTATAAACGTAGGATAGAAACTACATAAGCACATAATGCTTAGTAAGTTCGTAGAAAATAAAATGTAACTTACCATCCATTTGCGTAACATAAAGTATAAGCATCATACAACTCAAACCACAAGCTTGTCACAAGCCTATATATCATCATCAATACACAAGTTAGTGAAATTTTACATGGTTCAAATGAATTCATCCATAACAAGAAACTTGTACATGTGTTCATATCATTTAGATCATCATTCCTTTTCATAGATTCAAGATACATCACATTTGAACACTTACCCTTTTCATTTCCTTTTCATACCCGTTGAACCACCTAGAATTTCATCGGATACTCGAGAAAGCTCACACGAAATATGCTTAAACATGTAACCGTAACATTTCCTTTACATCGTTACTCACACGAGCTATGAAATGGGCCTGCTCACACAAGCTGTGGGTCAAAATGTAAGCTACACAATGCTGCTCACACAAGCTCTAGAGTATTTGTAATAAATGCTGGACCTCAGCCATCAGTAGGACATTCAAGACCAACACTCGAAACATGAAATCCCTAATGACATGTCATTTGTATCCTACGAATTTTTAAGGTTCAACTAAGACTCAGCATCCGTTATTTCATCATAACATTGATATGATTATACATTAATCCATTTACATTAAAATAACATAGTAAACATTCAAATTAAACAACATTAATTTGATAACTGTTCATATGAACTTACCTCAACAACTAGGGGCGTAAAGGTAAATCGAGCTATTCCGAAGCTTTAGCTTTTCATTAATCTAGGTTCATATGAGGTCTATCTTGATCTAAATAGACAATTTCAATCCATTTAATACTTCTAGTATTCAATTTAGTCCACATTTCATATTTATGCAAAATTACCATTTGCCCTAATATTTTAACTTTTCACAATTTAGTCCTTAAGCTGATAAATTGAAATTTAAGCATTTTAATCCCCCATTCAAGCTAACCGAATTTACTAGGGACTTATATCAACCCATACAAACCATCATTTCATAAATTTCCATGAGCTTTTACTATTTTTACAAATCAATCCCTAAATGTAAATTTCATCAAAATTCACTTTACAAAACTTGTTTATTTATCAACATGGAATCATAATCTACCATTAAACATCAAGAATCATACAAAAGCATTAATGACATAACCCTCAATCTTTAACAGTTTTACAAATTGACCCCTGGGCTAGCTAGATTAATCTAAAATGACTTCAAAAACATAAAAATAATTAAAAACAGGGCTCGAAAACACTTACATGCAAGAGAGAAAGTTAATCGAATGCTCAAACCCTAAAATGGCTTCCTTTCCTTCAATATTTAGGTTGAAATTAAGCATGGAGAACATGATACATCTTTCCTTTACTTTAATTTTAAGTTAATTTATTAATTTACTAATTTAACCTTGATTTATAACTTAAACATCACTTAAATTGTGTCCATAAATGTCTAGTAGCTTTATGAATGGTATAATTACCATTTAGATCCATTCACATTAAATTTTCATAGCCAATTGACCCTTTTAACTAATAGAACTCTACTTTTACAGTTTTTATGATTTAATCCTTTCCACTTAATTAATAATGTAAACATCAAAATTTATTAACAAAATTTTAACACGACCTTAATATAATCCCGTAAACATTAAAATAATAATAAAATAAAAATTTAATCGTTAGATTTGTGGTCTTGAAACCACTGTTCTGATTTTATTGAAAATAAACTATTACTTATACTTAAAAATATATCAACCTATGAAGCATGGTACATATCACGAAATGAATTTCAATATACAAAAATTTATCACATGTTCAACTAGTTCCCTTTTTACTCCATATTTTTCCTTTTCATATGTTCATTAACACGAACCAGTGCATACATGCATCTTTCCATTAAATACCTTAATTTCTATTCAATTACCCATATTACATTTACATTCCATATTATCAACAACATAGCTCTTTTCATATACTAGTACATTCATTAAAACTTAAATCGCCTATTGAATCATATGAAATAACATCGAATACTTGGAAAATACTCATATAACCATTTAATTCCCTAAACATACCACAACATATCGAGTTAACATATTTAGAGATATATGAAGTATATAATCATACTAAGGCATTAAAATTCATTATCAAACTATACTAGTAAAAAATTCAACTCTTTTTCATACTTACGATACATACTCACCTGAAATGTGTGACTTGACTAACAAATGATCGAAGGGTGCCATGGTGTCTTTCAACCATGGTCTTATTTATTTTTGACTGATACTATAGTGTCTTTCAACCATGGTTTTATTCATTTTCCTCCATGTTGCCATAGTTTCTTTCAACTATGGTCTTATTCGTTTGATTCGTGATGCGATAACATCTTTCAGCTATGGTCTTACTCCGTAGAATCGTGATGCCATAACGTCTTTCAGTTATGGTCTTGATGGAGTCGTGATGCCATAACGTCTTTCGGCTATTCTCTTACTCGTTTCTAGCATGGTGCTATAGTGTCTTTCAACTATGATCTTATTTATTTCCGGTATAGTGCCATAATGTCTTTCAACTATGGTCTCAATCATTTTCTTGAAGCCAACAAACTCAATTCATATATAAAAAATTAGATATTAAACAACTGAAACAACTAGTAATTGATTTAATCAAGTTACGAATTTACCCAGACAAAAACGGTTGCGAAAACAAGACCGATGACTAATCCATTAATTTAGCTTTTCCACGATTCGTATCCGGTTGCTTCGTTTCTTGATCTAAAGAATAGTTTTCATTCAATTAATCCAGTTGAACATATCAAATAAATAAAATTAAGCTTATAATCTATTTTTATAAAATTTATAAAATTACCCCTAAACTTTACACTTTTATAATTTAATCCTTAAACCCAAACTTTACAAATTAATCACAGTTAATCAAAACCCATGCTAGCCAAATTTTATATAATCCCTACTTAGCCCACATTTGTCACAATTTCACAAGAATTCTAAGAAGTTTTACTATTTTAACAATTTAATCCTTTAACAATAAAATTACTAAAAATCACTTTACAAAATAGTCCAATTTAACAATTAAGTTTAATAACCTACCATTTTACATAAAAAAACATCTAAGATTCATCAATGGCAAGTTTTAAAATCTTTAACAGTTTTGAAAATGGAGGTATCGGTTAGCTGGACCTAGTTGCAACGATCTCAAAAACATAAAAATTATAAGAAACTGATCAAAAATGGCTTACCAATTGAAGCTTGAAGCTAAACGTGAGTTAGGTGTCCTTCTCCCCTTTTTGATTTGATTATAAGGTGAATAAGATGAATGACTTAGCTTTTTTCATTTCATTTCTTATTTTATTAACTATTAAAACATATAATCTAATGTTTTATATTATAATAAACATTACTTTTTAACTAAATAATCCCCACTAACCATCCAACACTTTTAAAAATGGTATATTTACCATTTAAAACCTTTAAAAATCTTTAATTATGCTTTTTAGTTAATAGAAATCAATAGAAATTAAGTTTTGCAACTTTTACGATTTAATCATTTTTCCTTAATTAATTATCCAAACGTCAAAATTTCTGAACCAAACTTCAATACCCCAGTATAACCCCTCTATAACTATTTAATAAAATATTTTTATGCTCGGTTTATAAAAGCGAGGCCCTAATACCTCATTTTCTAAAACCACTTGACTTTACAGACAAACCACTTGAATTTGACTATTCACTCAAATAACAAAAATTATCAAATGAAAATTTAATATAATACTATAGTTGACTCTTAAATATTAAATAATAATATTTACAGACTCACTCTTCGAATTTTGTGGCCCGGAAACCACTATTTTTAACACCACTGAAAAATGGGTTGTTACAGTTATTTATTCTTGTTTATATAAGTTTGAATATGTAAATTATACATTAGGCCTTGATGAATTAAATATTATGCTTTGATGGTGTTTGATTATGTTTTCATGTGTTAATTTGATGGATTTGCATTGTTGAAATGTTTAGGTATGTTTTAGGTACAATTTGATATGTTTGAATGATTGAAAATGTGCACTTTAGGCCATTTTACTTTAAAGCCTCAAAATTGAAAGAACATGTCTCGAGACCATTAGATCAAAATTTACCATATTGTCTATTTGATTGCTTAATGTCTCGAGACTTGTCAAGCTAGTCTCAAGAAAACCTCATCTAGGTCTTGAGAGAAAGGCCATTTTGTGTCGAGACAAGGCATATTGAAGCTAATTAATTTTTGTCAAGTTCTAGGTTTCGAGATAAGAACCCCTTGTCTTGAGACATATAAATATAAAAGCTAAAGTAGGAAAATGAGAGAGGTCTATCTCGAGGCTTGAACTCTAATGTCTCGAGACATGAATTCATTAAAGAAGAATTACTAAAATAAAATGAGGTCTATCATGAGACATGGAGACCCCCTATCTCGAGACATCATGTTAAAAATTTAATAAAAGAGTTTGGATTCGATTCTTAAGGTCATATTATACCTTGCTTAAACTTTAATTGATTAGAGTATGTCTGAAATGTATTTATGAGATTTTGATTATGTGAAACATTACTTATGTTTGATTTGAGTTGATTCGACTATGTAATATGATATCACGCATTTAGATTCGACGATTGAGTTGGGTGTTGGATCTAGTGCCCTAACTATAGTATTTTTGTATAAGTACACTTGAAATTTTTCGAACAGATTAGTTAAGAAAATTATTCATGAATTACATTAATACTTTGTATATTGTTCTCACATGGTTTGTGCATACAAAGCAAAATGAAAACAAATCTTACTCACTGGTTGTCTAATGTTTAACTAATACTAAACGGTATTATGTGGTCAAATCATAATATAGAAAGATAACTTACATTAGTAGACAAACCAAAACATGTCCTTAATCTAATCGAAAATGAGCAAAACGATTGAAAGATTACTACGTCGTCTTTCAAGTCCAATTATGGAGATGCCTTGTCTTGGGCATCGTAGCAGAAAACTCTCTGAAGATAGAGACATAAATGTGACTACCTAGACTGATAGTTCATCATGTTTAACCCAATCAAAATAAATCCTGAAACTGTTTATGAATTTATTCACTTGTGACGTTCACGGTGTGCATACCTAAATCCTACTTGGATGGTAGACTATGTATGTGTGACTCATACAATTTGATGTAAGTAAAAGCTTGAGTTCAAATAGATAAGGAATCGAAAGCTGGTGAATTGGATGTATGACTTCTGTAGTGTGTAGTGTCATTCACAGCAGTGGAATTTATAGCAAAAAAAATGTGTAAATGATATCCTCTCCTTGGCATTACAAGGTTGATGAAAAGTAAACATGGCTACGGGTCATCCGTCTTTGTGATGGATGACTGGATCACTATTTGATAGTAATTGATTTTTTATGAAATAAGATGTAATGGTTACCATGAGATAAAATAGGATCATATTGGGAGAACGAGTATTATCCCAAAGAGATTAAAGATATCCTATGAGGGTAACACACTTATGACAAGATCATTGGACGAGCACTTAGTAGTTGCTTTCATAAAAGTATGTCGTTGGGGAGAGCTTAGTCACGATACTATAGTGGAATGACTTCATGACTCAATGAGTTTATAATTAATAGGCGAAAATCCAAAACTCAATTATAATTCATTTGAGCCTCAGCTACATATGTTCAATCAGTCTCTCTGCTAGCTTGTTCAAACAAAAAATGAATTGTATGTTTGAATAGAAATGAATGAAAGGAATAGGAAAAGAGAAATGAAAAACATTTAGGAATGGTTATGATTTTCTTTGAAATGGAGAAATGCAATCATTTGGAAATGAATGTAGGTTTCCAAAAATGGAAATGGAAATGGAAATGAAAATGAAAATGAAGGAAATGATCTATTTGCAATTCTATATGTATTACTTAAAAAATGATTAGAAGAATGAGTTTATGTTTTTGGATTGTTTTGAAGCCCGAAAATGAAAATAAACCATTTGGCCATAGTGAACATGTTGAGTTGTGAAATAGTAAACATATTTTATCGAAATTTTACCAGGGGTACAATCGTTAAAATTTTGTTGGGGGTAAAATAATGATGATAAATTTATTTTATGTCTAAACATTAAAGTTTTTTTTGGGAAATAGAAAAAATGAATCGGGTTGGTTCACATTACAGGGTATTGGTCAAAAAAGATTAGGAAGTACTTGTAATTGGACCCGATATGAGAGAGACCTAAAAGCCCCTCATGGACATGAATGGGGCGACAACCCTAGTAGGAATACTAGGGTGTGTCATCCTATTCTAAGTAGGATATTGTTTTTCTATTTGAAATCATTCACTACAACTCAACAAGGGTTCTACCTTCTCCTCTTATAAATAAATGGCATCGGCAAAGCTATTGTAACAGCTCGCTTCAATAAAATCAGAATAGTGGTTTCGGGACCACAAATCTGTAGTCAAAAAATTTATTTTATTATTATTCTATTGCCTACAACATGATAGTAGTACTGCATAAAAATTTCGTTAAGAACTGTTACCATTTATATGCTCAATTTGATAAAATGAACTAAATCGCGTAAAGTGCAAAAGTTGAGACCTAATAGCTAAAGGTATTTAATAGATACAATATTAAATGGTTAGATGGTTTATATTGTAATTATACCATGGTTATAATGAGTGGACAGTTATGGACATTATATACGTTGTTTTTAAAGGTTAATAAAAAGGTTAATTGTGTAATTTAGTAAATAATGTTAATTAAACTAAAAAAAAGAAAAAATGTTCATCTTTTACGTTATAATGAGGGTTTACGTGTTAATTTTTGAGGTTAGTTTTTAATGGTTTTTATATTTTCGGGATCGTTGTAGCTTAATCTAGTTAGCCCAGAGACTAATTTGTGAAACTGTTACACTATAAGGTTTTTGTCATTTTTCATTGTACATGAGTTTTGATGTTTGATGATAGAAAATGGATAGTTTTTAGATAAACAACTTTTGTAAAGAGATATTTAGTGAAATTTTCAATTAGGGATTAAGTTAAAAAATATGGGTTTAGATGCTAGTGGTTGAATGGCATGATTAGTACCATTTGGTATATTTTGGCAAGTAAGTTCCATGTTATGTATTAAGTCAAACATGCCGATAACTTAGTTTATTAATTGGCCAAAAATGAATATATAGTGATACATGTTTATTTATTGTCATTTGAGGTGCCTAAGGGCATATTGGTTGTATGTGATCATACCATTTTTATAAAGCTAGAATATGTATGGTTTTAGTGGCTTATTATGGCTTGTGTATATGTGCATTTGTGGTTGTATGTATATGCCAATTTGGGTGAGAAAAATGGCTTGTTAAATGACCTATTTTCATCCACACGGCAGAGACATGGGTGTGTGCCTCAGCCTTGTGTGACACACGGCCAGGTGACACGACCGTTTGTCCCTTGTAACTTTCCAAAGGTTGTAAGTTAGGCTGTTACACGGCCTAGCACACGGGCGTGTGGCTTGGCCATGTGTCCTAAGTCAGTAAGTTACAAAGGCACAGACACGGACTGGGACACGACCTTGTGTCCTTATTTTGAATGTCCACACGGCTTGAGGCACGGGCGTGTCTTTTGGTCATGTCTCTTGGTCGGCTGACCCCTGCAGTGTTGAAAATTTTGCTTATTTCCTAAAAAATTCTATGAGTTTTCGGTTTAGTCTTGACTTGTTTCTAGCGTCTATTTAGGGCCTCGATAGCTCGTATAAGGGACAATATGTATGTTTTGACTTGATTTCATTATGTTTATTGAAATGATATGAAATGTTGAAATATTTGTCAGCTTGAATTGTAAACTCTATTAATGCTCCGTAACCTTGTTCCAGCGACGGATACGGGTTGGGGTGTTATAGCTATTAACAAAACTTTGAGAGATTTTAATTCTATTGAAAAATAGACAGAATTTATTATCAACTTCTAGATATATTTTTCTAGAATAATAATTCTATCAATTTATATTAAAGAAGACAAAATTTTTGTTTTCACCCCAAATAAAAGAGAGAAAACTTTTTCTAGTTTCGTATTTCAATTCAATTGATTTGAGCCCACACTCAAAGTAATTCATAGTACGAGAATAGAAAAGAAGAACATTTGGTTGAAAGCTATAAAACATCAAGGGCCTGTTTATCCGAAAATATAGGTACGATTTCGAAATCAAGTTTTTTGCTATAAATATCACAAACCGGATCGATTTCAAAATTTTAATTTTCCACTGTGTAAGAAAACCATTTTCAAATCAGATTTTTTTAAACAATTGGTATCAGAGCCAGGTTGTGCTATGTTTATAGTGTAAATCGAGACGGAGTCTCTCTCTTAACCTTGTTTGATTGATATTTGATAAGATGTGTCATTCTTGTAACTATTCGCATGTTTAGGAGAATGTATGTGATATTATATATTTATTATATAATTGTTATTTGTTGCCAAGGTTGAGGTTCTTAGGAAATAGACCGTAGACTATCATCTCCATATAGGATAATTTTTTATTTATAAAATTCTTGTGAGCCAAAAACAGACATAAGTCATAAATATAATATTTCCAAAAAGGAATCTATGATGATGAGAAGATGGAGCGATGACGGTCGAAGACACAATGAGTGGCTTATGGCGAAAAACGCTGTAACTTTTTTTATTATTTTTGATTTATTTTTTTGAAATAGAAGCATGGAAACCTTGACCGACAATTTTATTTTATTACCTATCTCTTTGTATACTTATTTAATAATTGTTTATGATATAATTGTGATATATATGTATGAAATGATCCACAGTTGATCTATTAAAGATAAGAAGGGTGGTAATGAGAAAATACATGTGTTGTATTATTCCATTAACTTCTTTAGGTTATTCAACTACTGTGAGAAGTGTGGTAATAAGAAGATGTATGTTTAGGATTGAATCTGGCAATGAAAGGCTTTGCTTTTAAGTGGTCAAATATGACTCACCTCCCTTTCTGAGGAACCTACCTAGTGCACGGTTCACATTCACTTTTTCAGTTTTTCCCTTAAAAGAGAAAATATGGAGAATGAACACTTTTTGATTAACTTTTGTGAATAATTGAATGTGAATATTCTAAAGTTTCCATAGCATGTCATACATATATGAGATAAGTATGTCATAAAATTTAAGAAAGAATGCCACATGTATTTGTCAAGCATATATTGATCATACACAAATGAAACTGGAAATTATAAAAACCTTGTATGTTTTTTAAAATATTGAGTGAGAGAAGACCCAAAATAAGACCTACGACCTCTATAAATGGTCTCTTATGATGGCATGGCAAGTGCACTACCCCACGGTAGGATTGCTATGTGGATTTCACTAAGGAGATTTCTTGAAAGTAAGAAGAATTCTCTTATGTTCAAATGATAATTCGACTGGCTCTTGTGGTAGGCATTATCATGTGATAGGTCAAGAAATTCTATCTCCAAAATAGGGCAACTAGTTAAAGCATGCTACTCGATGAGATTGTCCCACGATGACTCATTTGTGGTGCATGGTGTGATAGGTGTTGAGTTGATGGTTATACACTCAAGATCTTCTTGTTAAGTAACTCCCCGCAGAGCTCTACTTAAGTTAAAATGATGATCAAACGTTACATGATTATTAGTACACGTGAATGCCTAAAGAATTAGGTTCATGTACTAATTGGATGGAAATTTATGTTCTTACTAGCTAATCATGATCACCCCATGCTGGTTTGATTTAATGGGTGTGGGAATTATCATTGCAATGACTTACAAATGTTTTCAAGGTTTAATGTAAGCTGCATGCATCATCTTAGTGCATATCGTAATGTTGAAAAACATTTCAAAAATTTGCTTAATACAAAGATATTAATATATGTATATTTTTATTTTCAGTTCGAAAATGACACCAACTCCCTTATTGAACATACTCACTGAAAACAAATTGAACGAAAACAACTATAAGGAATTGAAAAAGAACCTAATAATTGTCCTGAGCTGTGAGAAACTTAAAATAGTTCTTGTTACTAAGTGCCCTCCAGCCACTCAAACTGAGGCTAGAAAACACTGGGAAGAGTCTGATGAGATAGTTCGTTGCTATATGCTGTCCAGTGTGACCAACTCTCTGTATAAACAATTGAAGAGCTATAAGACTGCTAAAATGATTGTAGATAACCAAGAAAACATGTTTAGAGGCCGAGCTACCTCGGCTCCACAGTGTACTATAACTAGCTTAATGAATTTCAAACAAAAGCCCGACACTCCCATCAAAGACCATATGATCACTCTTATGGGCTACTTTACCGAGGCTGTAGACAATGAGGCCAATTTGGACCAAAACATTCAAATAGAGATGGTGTTCAAAAGCTTGTCCAGGGATTTTGTTGGTTTTTGGATCGCATATAACCTTAGCAACAAAAACTTGACGCTTAAAAAATTTATAAAGGAGTTACAATCCTATAAGTTGGTGTTGAACGGTGATCAGTTGGTCCAAAAAGTAAAAACGAATATAGTTGTAGCTTCTTCCTCAAAAGGGAAGGGAAAATGTGCTAAGAAAGGTAAACCTAAGGTCTCTAGGTCACCACAAGTGGAAAGGAAGTGAACCAGAAAGCCAAAAGACTTATCTAAGTCTAAATGCTTCTTGTACAATAAGAAAAAGGACTTAAAGGAAAAATATAAAGAGTGAAAAGAATACCTAGCTACCAAAAGCAAAGGTATGAAACTCTTGATGATAGAAGCTTGTTTAGTGGACGACTTAATAGACCACTATGTCATTTATTCGGGAGCCACTAATCATATTTGGGTTTCTCTGTAAGGGTTCAAGGAGACAAAAGATCTTAGAGATAAGAGCTTATTATTATAGATCAGGACTGAGACAAGTGTGGCAGCTGAAGCAGTGGGAGATGTTCATTTTTATTTTGATAATTTTAGGTAGATTATTTTAAAAGATGTTTTCTATGTACTAGGTTTCAAAAGAAACTTAATTTTCATTATATGTTTACATAAAGACGACTTGACTGTGACTTTTAGTAATAGAATTGCAATATTTAGAAATCACAATCTTATTTGTAATGGATGGATTTCAAATAATCTCTATTTTATAACTCCAAATATGTACACACTTTTTGAAACTAAAATATGACTTAAAACTTCTCACTCTAATGAGGTGGACCTTTAGCATTTGAGATTTGGTCATATTAATCAAGAAAAAATTAGTAGAGTTGTGAAAGATGGCATCTTAAGTTCACTTAAAGAAGTTGATCTTCCACTATGTGAATCTTTCTTGGAAGGTAAGATGACTAATCGATCTTTTAATGCAAGAGGAATGAGGCCCAACAAACCCCTAGAACTTTTGCACAGTGACGTTTGTGGCCCCATGAATGTTAGTGTAAGAGGTGGTTACAAGTATTATGTAACCTTTATTAATGACTATTTCAGATATGAGTATGTATACTTGAGGTATCACAAGAGTGAAACCTTCGATAAATTTAAAGAGTTTCGTGCGAAAGTGGAGAAACAAATAGATTTACCCATAAAGACATTTTGGTCTGCTCGAGATGAAGAATATTTATCTGATGAATTAATAGGGTACCTTATAGAGAATGGGATCCTATCCCAGTTAACCATGTCAAGCACTCTACAATAGAATGACTTGGTAGAGAGAACAAATTGAATGTTGTTAGACATGGTACGTTCGATATTAAGTTATTCAAAGCTTTCAGTCTCTTTTGGAGGATACACTGTATAAACAACTTGTTATATTTAGAATGATGTGCCAACTAAGGCAACATCATAAACCCCATACAAATTTTGGCATGGTAGGAAGCCAAATATTAATCATTTTAGGATTTAAGGATGCTCGACGCACGTATTGGATAAAGATGCAAAGAAGTTGGACTCATAAATAGAATTGTGCATGTTTGTAAGATATCCAAAGAGAACAAAGGGTGGTTTGTTTTATAACCCGAAAGAGAAAATTGTTATAGTCTCAACTTATGCTACTTTCCTTGAAGAAATTTACATGAATGAATTTAAACCTCGAAAAAAGTGGTACTCAAGGAGGGTTTGGGAAATATAAAATAAACTTATGGAAACGGTTCCATAACCAACTTCTAATAGTAGACCTACAAATGATTAGCAGTATAGGAAGCCTCATCATAGTAGGAAGGCCTTTAGTAGGCCTGATTTCTTCCAATCTGGTGGAAGTGTTTTTAACACTGAGTCTACCGAACAGGAAGATGATGAGCCACTCACATATGACAAAGCGATGCAAAGTGTTGGTTCCAAGCTCTGGGAAATATATATGAAAGCTGGTATGGACTCTATATATTCCAAATCAGTATGGGAACTTGTAAACTTACTGAAAGGAATAAAACCATAGGTTGTAAGTGGATCTACAAGAGGAAAAGAAATGTGGATGGAAAAGTGGAAACTAATAAGGCTAGACTTGTAGCAAAAGGTTATACTTAGAAAGAAGGGATCAATTATGAAAAAACCTTCCCTCTAGTTTCTATGCTCAAGTCAAAACTTCTGGTTTTGAGCAAAACATAGATGAACCTTGTCTTTTTAAATGTTTAGGGGATGGAAAGGTGGCCTTTCTAATTCTATATATCGATGATATTCTACTCATTGGGAATGAGGTAGGGACATTGTCATCGATTAATTTGTAGTTAACCCAACAACTTAGCACGATGGACTTGGGAGAAGTTAATTTTGTTCTAGGTATCGAATACTGAAGGATTGAAAGAACAAAGTGATAGCACTGCCTCAAGCTTCATACGTAGATAAGATATTGGAGCATTATGCAATGACTGATTCGAAGAAGGGAAACCAACTCTCCGAATCAAGATTTCATCTCTCTTTAGAGGACAATCCTAAGACAATGGAAGAAAGAGAGAACATGAGAAAGGTTCCTTATGCTTATATAGTAGGAAATCTCATGTATGTTATGCTATTCACATGCCTAGATATCTATTTTACAGTAGGGTTGGTAAGTCGATATCAGGTGAATCCAAGATCAAGGCACTGGCAAGCAATTAAGCATATACTCAAGTATTTACAGAGAATGAGGGATTATATGCTTGTGTATTTTGAAGGAGACTTTACTCCTATAGGATATTTTGATTCTAACTTCCAAACGTGTCGGGATTTGAGGAAATCGACATCGGTTTGTGTTTTTATCCTAGGCGACGAGTCCATTGTGTAGAGAAGCGTAAAGTAGACTTGCACTGCTAACTTCACTATGGAGGGCCAAATATGAGGTATGAAAATACTATGACACTATAACAGTGCAGATATAGCTAAGGCTCAAAGAAACCACATAAGGACAAAACACATTGATACAAAATATCATAAATGAGACTATAGTGTGTGACAGAATAGTAGATGTAGTCAAAGATTGCATATGAGGACAAACCTTAAGGATTTGTTTTTCCAAGACTCTGCTAGCTAGCCACTGACCATACAAATGCAACTCATGAGCTTTGATATAACTGGAGGTTTATGCTCTAAAGATGATCGAGCCCATAGCCTGTATGTTGGGTACATGACTTGTGTATGACATAGCTTTACTAGCAATGTTAGAATTCATAGCTCAATTAAAGAGTTAATTATATCCTCTCATTGGCATTGTGTGGATTGATAAATATGTAACATGGCCACGGGTTGCTTGTTCTCGAACGAGCAATTTAACACAGTCATTGGTTGACAATGATCATATTAATCATTAAGAAGACACAATGGTGACAGTGAGATAAAATAGGATTGTATTGAGTGAACGGATTTAACTCAAAGGAATCAAGGATATCATATGAGGGTAACACACACATGACGAGGTCATTGGACAAAACAGTTGGATGCATTGCTTTTGTAAAGAGTATACAATAAGGAGTTTTCAATCATGGTTCTTCTTGTAGCCTAACTCCATGATTAAGTAACTGTGAATTATTGAAACGATACTACTGGATATAATTGCAATCATTAGAGCCTAATTGTATATGTCCAATTGGTCCCCCTGGTAGCTCAATAAAAGTTTGATCAGATTGCAATTGAATCAGAAGAAAATTTTACGACTTTGGAAATAATTTAATTGAATCGATTTATTCGATGTGGAATTAACTTAGGTGGTCGTAAGAATTGTTCAATTAGAAATTTTGATTAAAGAATTTTCTTGAAAAATTAATTTGGAAAATCTAAGTAATTTTTGGAAAAATTAATTTTGATAAAGTAAAATTAAATTAATCATATCAATTAAAATTAATATGATATTTTGGAAGTTAATTTTCAAGTCAGATAATTGGTCTAATAGGTAATTAAACTTGAAAATTGAACCTGAGATTGTAAATTGGGTTCGGGAGTCGGAAATCGAGACTAAGACTCAAAAATTGGTCGAACCAAGCCCAATACGTGAAATCGGACCAACGATCCAACCAGTGGCTAGACCGAACCGATTGGGTCGTCATTGTCCCAAACCGAATCGATGACAGCCGAAATGTCTTAGGGTGTCGCACCTATATCACCGAACACAGCGGTGCCGGTGGCCGGTGGCAGTTGATCGTCGGTGATTGAGCAGTGGAAGAATTACACTCCTATTGGAATTCTACCGCAGAATTTGTTTTTAGATTAATTATTCTAAAAATAATATTATTTTAATAGTTTAATGTTAAATTTAATTTAATACTTACTTTAATAGTATTTTATTAATTTAATATTAAAATGATTATCTTAATGTTAAATTTAATTTAATGTTTATTTTGTAGATAAAGATTCTATTAATTTAATATTAAAGTGATTAAGTTTAATCATAGTTGAACTCTCTAAACTCTCCCCTGTATAAAGAGAGCATTGAGTCATTCTTTACACACACTTTAATTCAAGAGAAAGTTGTAGAGAGAAAATTCTCTGAAGAGATTATTCCAAAAAAATTCTAATGATATTTTTCTGATTTATAATTTGACCTAAAAGTTTAGAGAAATTATAAAATTACCCCACTAGTAATTTTTTTTAAAAAATTTTTGATCCGAAGCGAGCCCACACTTGACAAACATGAGCTTGAGGATAGCGGAGAAGACTACTCGGTCAAAGCATTCATCCTAGACGAATCAAAAAGGTACAATTTTGATTAAGTGTTTATTACTTTAGATATCATAACCAAAATCTTGTTTTGGAAAAAAAATTAAAACTCTGGTTTTTTCCTAAATTTATTTTCTACTGCATTTTCCAAACTTATTTTTCCAACAATTGGCATCAAAGTGAGGTTTTGTTCTATCTATAAGTATAAACAGATAATCAAAATAAATTTCTCTTCTTCTTGAATTATTTGATTACATAGAAACTGGCATTCTTTAGATCTTATGCATGTTTTAAGTTATATATGAGAATTGATGTGATATTATATATTTGTTATAATCTCTTTATTTCCATCAACATTCAAGCCTTAAACCTTCATTAAATACCAAGAAAAAAACACCCAAAATCACCATTGGTTTCTCCATTGTCAAGCTTGTGAGTTTTTCGGGTTTCCGATCAAATGCTCAATTTTTTTTGTCATCTAAGTTAACAATTCAACTCCTAAATAGTTTTTAATGTTATTTGGTCTTTAAAACTAAGTTTTTAACCATTAGGTTGTTAATGGTGGATTTCTAGATTTTGGATAAAAACATGGTTTCAAAGTGTTTTTCAATTAGTTTTGATGTAACTAGAAGGTTTCTAAACTTACATTCAAGTTTCGTTATGTATTTATTGGGTTTTAATGAATTTTAAAAAAATAGCAATAAAATATGTCAAAAAAGTCGATACCATGAATTGAGTATTTTATTGTAGTTTAAAGGATGGGAAATAATCGTAGGTCAATTATAAAATGAATGGAATTGGTTTCAGGTTAAAAGACGGAGTATAGACCAATATATTCAAATTTAAAGCTTGTTATGTTAAAAGTTTCAATTACATGGGAACATAGTTTAGGCTAATGTTTTTTATTGCTTGTGGTGAGTCCTTGGCTGATTTTTGAATGTATTGTTGTGTAAAATTATTGTGTTAAATTTATGGATTCGCTAGGACCATCTACGAGCTAGGAAAGCATAGATTGAGCTTTTGGCTTCTTGGAAAAAGCGTATTGGTGAGTGTTTAGAATAATTGCTTGTGGACATGATTCAATGCGTTATTTGGGAATTTAGATATAGCTTTCTGAGTGTAAGGTTTCTCATTCTTATGTTATCATGTGAACTATGTGATTATGTGTTTGTGAATATGTGAATTGAGATAAGATGCTATAACATACGATATGTGGTTATGATAACTATTATGAAAGTGTAAATGTGTACATGTTTTGTATATGTTAAATATTAGTAACAATGTTTTGCTAAAAATAAAAATATGCAATGATAGTGCGTGGATAATTGACAAGTGACATGTGTTTGATTTCTGACATTTTGGCCTTATGATCTTGAAGCTGTTGGATATAGTTGGCATGTCATAGGATTTTGAGTACTCACCTATATATACAATGATTTTGGGTGTTGAGGCCCTAGGACATGTTGGAGGGATAAGGGAATGTGAGCTATGCTCCATTCAACGGGACATGTGGGGGGAAATAAGGAGAGTGTCAGCTTTATACTTCACTTTAGGGACATGTTTGAATCTATGAGTTTATGTGGTGTGTTGGAGATTAGTGTATCCGATGATTGATGATAAAACTCACTTTTATGTTTCATAGCTCAAGTGTCAAATTATCTTAAATTATGAATGTGTGTATTGTGATTTGTGTTTATATGATATGTGGCCATTATGGAATTTATATATAAACATGTTTTTGAGTATTGTGATATATGCCTGAATGTTATGCGAATATATGAGTATTGTGATATATGCTTAAAAGGGAATATGATTACCATGCAAATAAACTAGTAAATAATGCACGAGTAACTATAATATGACATTAGAGTTGGAACTGTTGGTGTTGTGCTATATGGTTGTTCCATTAATGCGTGATTAATTGTTTGCATGGTAGTTGTTCTAGGCATTCACTGAGCTTGTTAAGCTCACCCACTCCTTTTAAACCATTACAGATTAGTTGTGTGTTGGTGTGAGTGATGTGGTTCCGAAGGGTGGTCCAAGCAAGTCCATTTTCGTGTTTTCATAGGTGTTATTGTTACTTGTTTATGTTTTGGGAATAAGGTAATGTGGTAGACTTTTACTAATATTTGTCATGATGTTTTGGATGCATCCATAGACTATTTGTTCCTAAGTTTATGAGATTCATTTCGTATTATGTTGTTTATTTCTCGGACTTACTTTTGATGTTTGGGACTGCTAATACGGTCGTTTTGATGTTTAGTTGATGATGATATGATAGCATGATGAATTGGTACAAGTTAGAATGTTATACTTGTGTATGTTATATTTTTCTGGTCTAAAGTAGAGGTATCGATATTTGTGTTGTAAAAACGATAACTCTATGATTTTCAATTGTGTAGGAAGTCAGAATCGTAAACTGGTATCAATACCCTATCACAAGTATCGATACTTGGGGTAATTTTATTGATACTTTTTCAATAGTACCAATATTTTCTAGGTTTTGATTTTTGGACGAGAAATAGAATGCTGATTTGGTACTGATTTTCCATAAATTATTGATACCGTGCGTCGAAATATCAATACCCATGTTCTAGTATCGATACCTACGTAGTCAGTTTTGGGATTTTGCTAAATAAACCTTACGCAACTTGAATTATTATTATAGGACTATTCTATGTATGTTTAGCATGTAAGGATGATAATTAAATAGTATGATTCATCTAAAACCTATACGAATACTAAAATAGAAGACAATTCTTTTAGAATGAGCTTTTACTTGTTGTGTATGACATAAGAAGATTGTGTGGCATCCTGATATTCAGGCTTGGCGACCAGGCCGGGTATAGGGTGTTACAAGACTGTGTGTGCATTCGATGTTGGGTCATAAAACCATGTCTTAGGCCATGTTTCAGATCATGTTACATACGAACTTGAGCCACACGGTCATGTCACAGACTGTGCCTTAGACCGTTTGAACCTGGCACCTAAAACAATAATGACACACGGCTGTGTGTGGCACACGGTTGTGTGTGGCACACGGCTGTGTGACAGCTCGTGTCCCAGGTAATGTGTTTCTCAAAATGACTTTAAAACATGTCACATCCCTAACCTATATCTTTCGTCGGAATAGGGTTACGGAGTATTACTGTAAAAGCATAACTTAAAAAAATTCACATTCAAACATTTCATAAATCATGGTATAATTCATTCAAATATAAACATATTGTCCCTTATTTGAGCCCTCGAGGCCTTAGAAATACTTTAGAAATGATTCGAAACTATATCGGGAACATTTGAAACATTAATGAAAAAGATAGAAAATCTTATATTGCAAGGGTCACACGGCCGTGTGACTCACATGACTGAGACACATGCTCATGTCTCAGGCCGTGTAACATTAGAAATAGGGACATACGGACGTGTCCCATCCTGTGTTCGTGCCCCTCTAACTCTCTTACTTGGGTCACACGGCCAAGCCACACGCCCGTGTGACAAGCTGCACAACTCTTGAAATGGCCTCATATGCCCGTGTAGGGTACTAGGCCGTGTAACTGCCTGACTTGCAACTTTTTAAACTGACTCGGCCGTGTGTCACACACAGCTGAGACACACGCCCGTGTCTTAGGCAGTATGTAACATCCCGAAATAAGGCCTAAATGGATCAGAGGTTGCGAAACCACGAATCCGAGATAGAAAAGTTTATTATGATTAATTTTTATGATTTATTGATTGATTGGACGCATGTGTTAGAATACCGATAAGAAATTTCAATGATTGCATGTCTGAATTGCATATTAGGGTTTAATTGCAAAAGTGGCTAAATATGAGCTTTAGATGATAAAAGATTTAATTGAAGTGCATAATTGAAGTAGAGGTTCTTAAATGATAATTAGACCATTAGATTTTCATGGACAAAAATGGGCATGCATAGATAAAAATAACTAAATTTTTTATGAAGAGTATTTTAGTCATTTGGTAATAAAAAGAATTAAAAGGGAAAAAGATGGCAAAATGTACTCATCTTCTTCCATAAGGGTTGAAACTTTAAGGGACATCATAGCTAGGGTTTCTTCACTTTCTCAAGCTCATAGTAAGTGCATCCAACCCCCGTTTTTATTTTATTTTTTTACGTTTTTGGAGTCCTCATAGCTCGGTTTAGCTTATTCTACCATTAATTAAAGTTAGGGTTCATATTTGGAAAAATAACCATAGGTGAAATATGTTTATTTTGATGTTTTATGGTAGAATAAGAAGTTTGAAATTATGTTAAACAACTTTTTCTAGGCGATTTTAAGTGAAAACGAGTAAAACGACATAATTGGTAAAAATACCTAATGTTCACAAGTAAATATTAGAGTGAGAATTTGATGTTTCCATAGAAGGGAAAGATGTTTAGCATGTCATAAAACATAAGAATAAGGGATGAAGTTTAATTTTCGAGCTTTGGGGCAAAAGTGTAAATATGTAAAAGTTTAGGGGCAAAATCATAATTTTTCCAAAGTTTGAGTCAAGGACCGTTTTGATGAATGTGAGTATTAAATAAGCTAAAATTGCTATTATAGATCAAGAGGAACGAAATCCGGAGTTAGACCGGGGAAAGAAAATGGTTGAGGACTAAGTTGCTAGATTTGATCGTCTTTTGTACCGAGGTAAGTTTATGGTAAATAAATGCAATATTTCAATAATTATTATTAATGTTGTTATTTTATAGAAATTATGTACTTATTTTATGAAATTATTTAATGTTGACTTAAGTATGAGATGATAGAGAATCAATGTTAAAAAGTCTCGTTGAAACATTAGGAATGTATCAGATACAAATGTCATGACATTAGGGGATGATATCCCATGTAAGACCATGTCTAGGACATGGAATTGGCATTATTGAGGTTATGAGAGGTCCCACGTAAGACCATGTCTGGGACGTGGCGTTGGTACCGAGATTAGAGGTCCCCCGTAAGACTATGTCTGGGACATGGCATGGGCACTGATATGAGAACTCTCATGTAAGACCATATCTGGGATATGGCATTTGCAGTATAGGAAACATCCCATGTAAGACCATGTTTGGGACATGACTTTGGCATGTTATTATCAGACAGAAGACCTGAGTATCCTTAGTATTCCAAGTGGTTCAACGAGCTAGTAAATAGACTATGTTACATGAAAGTTCAGGTAAAAGCATAATAAAGAGATTCAGGTGAGTTATAAGGGTTAAGAATATCTCTGTTATCAGTTGAGAAAAAGAAATTCAGCAAGGGAGGAGTAAGTTATAATCATGAGTTATTTAAGTAAGCAAGTAAGTAAACAAGTAAGAGAGTAGGCAAAGAAAAAGCAAATATATGATACTTGATGATTTATGAGTATAATTATTTATGATAAATGTTGTTATTCATTTGCTTGTAAATTTACTAAGCTTTACGCTTACTCCCTTTATTTTCCTTTTTTTATAGTATCGCCAAGCCAATTCGGGGATCATAAGGATGTCGGATATCGTTTCACACTATCAATAAACCATCTCGATATTTTCTGATTCGAAACGTTTTAAGTTATGGCATGTATAGGGACTTAGCCATTTTGTGTGTGTGTTCTTATGATATGGCTAATGAATAGCATGTAAATATTCGATAATGATTAGCTATTGAAATGGCTATTTAAGAACATGTTTTGGTGTTATGTATGCCTAAATGATAGTTAATACAAAGAAATTATAAAAGAGTAAAAAATTGCAATGGAACAGTTTTTGGACGGCAGCATTGATGTGATTTTGAAAAATCACCAAGGATAGTAGAAATGAAATTAGAGAGTGAATGTGATATATAATTAAAGCTTATTGAGTCTATTTTCACATGAAAGAAACGATGTAGGCAAAGGAATTTTATATTTTGTAATATTTGAATTTTAGTGAGATAGGGTCAGAATGGTTTTTGAAGTCGCTTGTTCTGAATTTAGAAAATCATTAAAAATTGTATAGAAATAATTATGAGTCATAATTTATATTTCTAGATTCCTTATTGAGTTTGTTTTCAAAAGAAACAAGCTGAAGCACCATATGAAGCCCGTACAATGAGATAATTGATTTTTAGTGAATAGAGGTCAGAATCGTCGGATAGTGAAACATGGAAGACTTTAACGAATAAATTGTACTATTTGGCTAATCCAAAAATTCTGGAAATTTTATGATAAGAAGATATATGAGTCTAGGTTTAGGGAAAATTTACGGATCTAAATTTTAAGTTTGGTAACTCGAGTTATATTTAAATTAGTGATTGCTATGCAAGTGGACAGTTTTATTGTGAATAGTGAAATAATTTATTTTGATTTGTTTAAGTATTCGAAAAATTTTTAATGTTCCTGGTTTGGACCCGAACCATTTCCGTTGCATGATTTAAGGTCTCGAGAGTTTCTTTTTAGGAACATACGGATTGAACGTGAGTGAATTAATTTTAAAAGCAAATTTTTGTACTTCGAACAAGTAAGTTAAGTCAGTTAATGCCTCGTGCTCGACTCCGACAACTGTCTCGGGTAAGGGGTGTTACACAGTATGGACAAGAAAATGGCTAAAATCAAGTCATTTGTTTCACCCTTCTTAAGCATAAGCCTAAGTACTTTTGCACACATGATCAAGACTTTTAAACATGCTCAAAACCTGAATAAAAAGGTCCATACAATAAGATAATAATCCATACAACCAATATACCAGATAGACACCTCAAGCACATACATCAATCATACCTAAACATGTGCATATTTAACCATTTATCAACTAACTTGTTTCCATACCAAAACACATCACAATTGACACATATCAACCATACCATATTAGATTCATGCCATATCAAAATAACCTTACAATTTGGACCATTTCTCACATGCATCAAAACTATCTAAATAACATAAAACTAGCAATTTCCAAATGGTTCCAACAACCAACATATATGCATACTGTATTTCAATCATGCACATTTATTCAAAACATTTCCAAAGCATACCATAACTTGATCATGTTGAGGTCAATTCATCACCTACCATTTTAGCCATTCAAACATACATTAATACATTGTCAAAATAACACACATCAATAAGGCATCAAAAGTACTAAGGTTGCATCAACCAAAAGGACATATACATGTCAAACTCATCAACTAACAAAAACCACAAGTCCACCTATACATGCCATTATAACCTTGATCAAGACATCAAAATCTACCAATATAATTATTGGATAGTATGATAGATCTTCGACGAGCTTCCAAATCGATCGAGCTTTCGATAATCTGTAAAGTAAATGAAAATAACTACGTAAGCAATAAATACTTGGTAAGCTCGTATAAAATTTAAACATAACATTCCATTTCAAATATGAACTTTATAAGTCATGAATAAACCTATACCGATGCCTCAATATTTATCAAATTACATAACTATAATCTCACAAATGAATAGGTTCATTAACATCCCGAATACATTCCATTTAACATAATACAGTCTTATAAGTTGAATTACATAATCATCAACCTTTTTCTTAAAATAATGAACCATCTCATTTACTTACTTACTATTCCATTACATAGCATAAGCTTAATTATGTCATCAATTCATGAATTAGTGTACTTATTCATGACATAAGTAAACTCGCATATAGCATAAGTAAATTTCTTCCTTACAAGTAAGTCATTTAACTCAACAATCCTTTTTATTTCATCATATTACATCTCTACTATGAACTTATCATTTCATTACCTATTCTCACTCGTTCACTTGCATAACACGCAAGACATAAGCATGAACATCAACCATAGCCACAAGCTAGTGCATTTAAACGTAACTCTTTTGAGATCAACTACATTATAAACCATTCATAAGAAATTACATACTTTGATTCTTACCACCCTTTCATGAACATAATCATATTTCCATTTGGACACTTACAATTTCAGTGTATATATTTAAAACTAACATAATACAATCCAACCAACAGCTTGGCACAAGCCTAAGCATCATCAATAACACATATTAGTGCATCAATTCATAATTCACTTGAATTAACTTAAGGTAAGTTATTAAACATGAATAATTTCACTTGAAATCATCAATTTCATGAACATAGACATGTTTTCATTCCTTTTCATAGTTTTCATGATATAAGTCATTTGAATGCCTACCGTTCCTTCCTTTTTAATATCCATTAAACCACTTAGAATAATATTAGATACACGTCGAAACCATTCATTTATCATCATTGCTCACTCGAGCCATAAATGAGTCTGCTCACACAAGCTAACGGTCGGAATGTAACTACACGATGCCACTCATACAAGATGACGAGTATCTGCAAAAAATGTCAGAACTCAACCATAGGTAGGACATTCAGGACTAGCACCCTGAACATGGTAACCTGGGTCTGCTCACACAAGCTGATGGTCGGAATGTAAGCTACACAATGCTGCTCACACAAGCTAATGAGTATCCACAACAAATGTTGGGCCTAAGCCATCAGTAGGGCATTTAAGACCAGCACCCGAAACATGGTAACCCTAATGACATGTCATTTGTATCCTATATATTCCTAAGGTTCAAACGGGGCTCGATAGTCATCGTACGTCGTTGGATTTCCATCATTTATTTATATGATAAATTGCATAATAATACATAAAATATATATTGATTCATTTACATTAGAACACCACATTAAACATTCAATTTAATAAACATTTAAGTGAATATAGTTTATACAAACTTACCTGGCTAAATTGCAAAAATGACAAAGTACAGAGGTTATTTGGACAGCGAAATCACCTGCCTAAATTTAATCACTTCTTCTCGATTTTCCACTCGTTCTTGTTTTAAATGAATAATTTCATTAAATTCATTAATTTAGACAGCGAAATCACTTCATTTTATGTAATTTAGTCCTTTTTGACATTTTACAAAAGTACCATCAACTTTTCATTTTTATTTTTAGTCCCTATGTCCTAATCATGCAAATAAACAAATTTTATTAAAAATTTATACCAGTTGAATGTCAATAGCATCCATTTCAGCCCATTTTTGTAACAATTTCATATCAAGTCCTTGAACTATTACTATTTCAACAATTTAATTCCTCATCGGTAAATTCATCAAAAATCACTTAATAAAATATAAATAACAAATAATAATTTAAATCCATCAATTAACATCTAAAATCAGAATGATCTATCAATGGCAACATTCAAAATCTTTAACAGCTTCAAAAACAAAGGTACGGGCTAGCTGGACCTAGTTGCAGCGATCTCAAAAACATAAAAATTATTAGAAATGGATGAAAAATGGCTTACCATGCATCATCCATAGAAGAACCGAAGCTTGAAGCTTTTCAATTTCCATTTCCATGGCGACATTTGGTGGGAGAGAATAAAATACCTTCTGTTTTTATGTTTTTATTTTTTTTAACCTTTTATTCATTATTTTCATAATATAATAACATAATAAACATTAAAACTTAAAAGAAATTAAAGCATCAAACCGTCCCATAAAATTAAGGATGGTTTATTCATCCATTAAGGTCATCCAATTATAAATCTTTAATCAATTAAAACCTTTAAACTAATAGCGACTGACTTTTTCAACTTTTACAATTTAGTTTTTTTTGCTTAATTAATCATTTAAACGTTAAAATTTCTTAACGAAACTTTAATATAACCTTAATAACACTCTGTAAATATTATTAATGACTTGGTTTTTAGAAACGAGGTCTCGATACCTCATTTTCTTAAAACCACTTGACTTTAGGGTCTTACAACTTGAACTTCATTAATCATTCATATAACATAAATTGCCATACCAAAAACCTTTTTAAAACCACATTTGACTCATAAATATTAAATAATAATATTTACAAACCTACTCATCGAATTTGTGGCCCCAAAACCATTATTTTTGACACCACTAAAAAACGAGCTATTACAAACAAGCCAAAGCATTATCCTTTTCTTGCATAATAAACCATACCAATCCAATCATTTTCGCATGATCAAAACACTTTAAAACATACCAAAACCAACCAAGTTAGGTGTCTAAACAATATGTCATCAATTTACACCATATTTCAACACACCAACTTGACTCAATTCAACATTTCAAGTTCATTCATTAAGCATAATTCATATATATCAAATAACCATTTCAAAGCATACCATTCAAGTATATTTTACCTACTTCCATATGAGCATACATAAATGTCACATACCATATTTTTACACTTCCATTTACAATCTATTAACTAAGGACATTAAGACACATATAAGCTTGACGCACTCAAAGCAAACCAAGTTATCAAATCAACATTCAATTCATATTACATGCCAAAACACACTCATGCCATTTATCTAAATATCTATCCAATATACCTTCATTGGTACCACAATTTAATATCCAAATCACTTCAAATCCAATGCCATATATTCGTACCTTAAAATTTCATCACACATCTATCATTTAACCACTTCATTCACACTTCACTGAACCAAAAGCCATTTAAATCTCAAGGCATTCACAAGTGACCAACACATATACTTACATATATACATTTATAAACCAACATTAAAGAATATAGACAATTAAACTTAAAACACATCACATTGATAAATAATATAAAAATTCCTAGTACATGTCATTTATAATTGATATCCAAAACTACCAATATAAAAAATGGATAGTGTGATTGTGCTACTGTGCGATTCCAACCAATTGAGCTTCTGATGATCTACAAAAAAAGAAAGGAAAACAATTATGTAAACAGCTAATGCTTAGTAAGCTCGTATAAAAAAAACCTTAACTTACTGAACATTTTAGGTTATCCAACCAAACTTAATTTCATTATGTCATAAACCAACTCTTATTTCCTATAAACACCACCTCACAAGGTTAGTTGGTGTAACATTGCATATATAATTCCAATCAAAACATGACATAAAACATATCTAACATTTCACTTTTATAATTCATCACTCATATATATATATACTAAATCATTTTTTCCTTTCATTTGCACATTTCATCATAACCCATATCATTACTCAAAAATCATAATTCATTTCATGTAATCATATACCCTTTAAAGTTTTCTTTACCTGTTGAACCAAATGAAACAACCTCAAATACTCGAAAAATACTCATATAACCATTTAATTCTCTAAACACACCACAAACATAACTAGGTAAATTATTTATAGACATATGAAGCATATAATTACACCAAGACATTATTATTCATTATCAAACTATACTAATCATAACGTTCACCTCATATGATTCAATATACACAATGACTCAAATCAAAGCAATCCATGCTTTCATACATATACATATATATATCCAAATAATTCATTATACATAATTTCAAATCATGGAATGATTTTAAATTTAATTATAAAGTTTTATGGCCCGTTGAACTATAGCAAATTGACTCGGATACTCGAATTTCCTCCAAAATACACTAGAGAGCATCAAAATGCTAATAGAGGCACCGTAGTGCAAAAACAGAGGAACTGAAGTGCAAACAGTGGCACTAAAGTGCAATTCCATACATGCACACGTACTAACCCTATTGGCATACCAATCATATCCCAACCTTTTACTACGTTCAACCGGGCATAATAATTCAATTCACAATATTGATAAATCAAACATTCAGAGGCACTTCTTATTTTCATACTCATACCGTAAGTCCTTTATATTCATTTACCATTTGTACTCAATCGCAACATTTAATAATTTCTAGGTAAATAATGAAATTTCACATTAAATACAATTATCCAACAAAAATTAATACAAATATAAAGAAATATTCATATACACGTACTTACACTATGAAATTACCTATTATATACCAACGGTTGACTCGTAAGGACTATTCCGTAATTTTTTCTTTTCCTCGGTTATCTTTTGTACAAATCAAATATTGATCTATAATAATTAAATTCAATCTCATCAAATCAAATACACATCCCAACTCAATTTTATGCATACGACCCTTAAGTTTTCATTATTTACACATTTTCCTTACACTTTTTACATTTTTTACAATTTAGTCCCTAAACTCAAAATTCCAAATTTAACAAAATTTATCAATCACCTATGCTAGCCGAATATCTTACTATACTAGAAAAATCCATATTTCTTAAAAATTCACAAAAACTTCATGTTAATTTTAACATTTCTTCAAATTAGCCCTTTAACTAAAATTATCAAAAATCATTTTACAAAATAGCCTTAATCAACAACCAATATTTCAAATTCATCATTTAACATCAAGAATAACTAAGATTAAAAAATAGAAAAATCTAAAATCTTAAACAATTTCAAAAACGTAGGTACGGGTTAGTTGGACCTAGTTGTATCGATATCAAAAATGTAAAAATTACAAGAAATAATTGAGAAAACCACTTACATGCAAAGGTTTATGCTTGAGCGAATGTCAAGCTTCAAAAATGGTATTTTTTCCTCACTCAATTTCGATCAAAATCCCCAATTAGGAAGATGATGTTATTTTTGTTTTATTTTGCTTAAGTTTAAATTATTAAATTGCCATTTTGTCTTTTAATTAAACCTTCAATTAAACCAAAACACAACCCCATTTTCGTCCCCTAACTTGTCACATGGCATAATTACATTATAAAACCTCCCACCTTTATTAAATAATCAATTTAACCTAGTAATTTAATAGTCATTCAGTTTTTACATCTATTATAATTTAGTCCTTTTTAATTAATTAACTATTTAAACGTTAAAATTAATTAACCAAATTTTAATATGACCTTAACAACACTCCATAAATATTTAATAAAATATTTACAGGCTCGGCTTATAGAAACAAGGTTTTGATATCTCATTTTTTAAAACTACTTAACTTTAGGGATATATCACTTGAACCTAATTATTCATTCAAATAACATAAATTATCAAATAAAATTTATTATAACCTATATTTTACTCGTAAATATTAAATAATGATATTTAAGAATTTGCTCATTGGATTTGTGGCCCCAAAACTAGTGTTTTAGATACCACTGAAAAACGGGTTGTTACAAGGACTTGGGAGAAGCTAATTTTGTTCTAGGCATTCGAAACCTAATGGATTGAAAGAAAAAAGTGATAGAATTGTCTCAGGTTGCATACATAGACAAGATATTGGAGCATTATTCAATGACCGATTCGAAGAAGGGAAATCAACCCTCCGCATCGAGAATTCATCTCTCTTTAGAGGATTGTCCTAAGACAACAGAGGAAAGAAAGAACATGAGAAATACTCCTTATGCTTTGGTAGTAGGAAGTCTCATGTATGTTATGCTATGCACACTCCTAAATATCTTTTTTGTAGTTGGGTTGGTGAGTCGATATTAGACGAATCTAGGACGAAGACACTAGCAAGCAGTTAACCATATACTCAAGTATTTACGAAGAATGAAGAATTATATGCTTTTGTTTTCTAGAGGAGATCTCACTCCTATAAGATATATTGATTCTGACTTCCAAATGTGTCACGATTTAAGGAAATCGAGATAGGGCTATGTTTTTATCCTAGGCGATGGGTCAACTGTATGAATAAGTGAAAAGCAGGGTTGCACTGCTAACTTCACTATGGAGGGCCGAATATGAGGTAAGGAATAGATATTGTAATATCCCAAAAATTACTACAGTAAGAAAGTAGGTGTACTTGATATAGTAAAATAAGGAAATAAAGTGACAAAAAGGAAAATTTTGATTTATGTCAACATTGGAAAGTATATTATGACATATTAATGCAAGAAAGGACTAATTCGTAAAAGTGAGAAAAGTTTTGTTGCCAAAGAGTAAATATTTAAAATTTGAGGGGTTAAAGTGTAAATATGAAAAGTTGAAGGATCAATAGTGTAAATATTTTAAGGGCGGAATGATCTAGAAACTAAGGAAAATGGATGAATTAGGACCAAATTGAATAAGCGAAGAATATATTGGACTAAATCGTAATTTTACCAAATTGAGTGATGACTCAAGGATGGAATTTTTAAAAAATCTAGAAGGCAATGATGTGTTGGAGATATTTTAGATAATTAAATAAATAAATATTAGTTTATAATATTTTGATTTGATTTTTTTAATGATATTTTATTATTTTATTTAGTATATATATATGTGGAAAAAAAAAGCCACCATCCCACCATTTTTCCCATGCACCAATATGAGAAGAAGAGAGAAAAAAGAAAGTTTTGCTTTCTTTACAATTTGGTCCTTTCACCAAATACTCACCATTTTCACTTAGAAATCAAAAGAATTTCCATATCCATCAAGAGAGAAAGATAACAAGGAGACTATGGGGAGCTAAAATATCAAGTTAGATTTAAGAAATAGAAGTTGGAGGAGAGAGAAAATCAAGTTAAAGTTTGAAACTAATAGAACAAGGTAAGAACATCAAGATTTTAATACATTTTTAAGTTTGATATTATTGAAAAAGCATGGAAATGATGTTATAGTAGAGTTTTCTTATATAAGGTCTTATGTTCTTGATATATTAGTGAAGGAAAATAAGCGAAAGTGATGGGAAATATTATAGAGAAAGGGAATAAGGGAGTTATAAACTTAGTAATCAACATATTACACTAAAACAGTTTTGGACAGCAGCAGTACGTTAAATTTGAAAAATCACCATAAATTTTGAAAATCGAATTAGAGGATGAAAAAAATATGAAATCAAATCTTATTTAGTCTAGTTTCTCATAGAAGAAACGGTGTAAGTAATGAGATTGTAAATCATGAGATATAATAAATTTTGTGAGACAGTGTCAGAATGATTTATGGTTCCCCTGTCCTGACTTTGGAAAATCATAAAAAATTGAAGAAAATAATTAGGGGCTTAAATTTATATTTTTAAATAATTAATGAGTCTATTTTCAATAGAAACAAACGGTAACATCATCCGAATCTCATACAAGGAGATAATTAATTTTTAGTGAAGAATGGTCAAAACTATAAGACAGCAGAACATGGATGAATTTAAAGAATAAACTGTACTTATTGGATAAACCAAAAATTCTGAAAATTTTATGGTAATAAGGTATGTGAGTCTAGTTTTAGATAAAGTTAACAGATCTCAATTCGGAGTTCTATAGCTTAAGATATAATTAATTTAGTGACCATGACTCAAGTGAACAGCTTGTTATGAGTAAACAAGTAAATAGTGGTATTATGTATATACCAAGGATGTGGAATGGAGAGGAGGAAGAGGAAACATATATGTGAATATTTAGATAATATGAGATTATTTCAAAAATAGCTAATTTACATGTTTTATGTTTAGGGACTAAATTGAACAAATGTGAAACTTTAAGGGTAAATTTGTAAAAATGTCAAAAAGTGACCAAATTGCATGAAATAAATTATTTTATTATTTCAATTAATAAATTGAATAAAATATTAATTTAGATCAAGATTGGGTGGAAATTCGAGGAAAATAAAAAATTACCAAAATGTCTCTAAATTTTTGTATTTCTGCAATTTAGCCTGGTAAGTTCGTATGAACTATATTCTGTATAATTTTAATTAAAGTGAATATTATGTGGTGATGAATATTATATAAATATGTGTTTTATTATTGAAATTGAATTATTATTGGTAATATGTATAATTATTAGATGCATTGAAATGATTATCGAAAGCTCGATTGGGTTGGGGGCTTGTTAGAGATATATCACACTATCCATTGATTCTATCGGTAATTTTGGATGATTTGATTCTGGTAATAATGGCATGTATAAGTTAAATTGGTCAACGTTAGCTCATTAATGTTTTGATTTTGATTGGTTATAAATTTGAATGCTTGATGAAACGAAACGTCTATAAATTAATTTGTAAACTCCGGTAATGCTCTATAACCCTATTCTGGTGATGGATACGGGTTAGGGGTGTTACAGATATGACACTATAATAGTGCAGATATAGCTAAACACATAAGGACAAAACACATAAGGGAGATAGCAGTGTTTGATAGAATGGTAGACGTAGTCAAAGATCATATATGAGGACAAACCCCAGGGATTTGTTTAGCCAAGACTCTTATAGCTAAAGAGCTCTTTGGGAAACATATGGAGGGGCACAAGAATGCAAGATATGACTTATCTATTTCACTAGGCCAAGTGGGAGACTATTAGATTGGGTGCCCTAAGTGTAGTATTTTCGTCAATATACACTTGTAATTTTTTTCAAACAGATTGGTTAGTAAAATAAATTCATTAATTAAATTAATATACTTTGTATAAATTGTCCTAAAATGGTTTTTGCGCGCAAAGAAAAATGGAAACAAATATTACTCATTGGTTGTTTAATATTTAACTAATACTAAGCTGTATTACGTGGTCGGAACGTGATACAAAAAGAAAACTTGTATTAGTAGACGAACCTAAGCATGTTCTTAGTGTAATAAAAAATGAAGAAACTGATTGAAAGACTAATATGTCATCTATTAGGTCCAATTGGGGAGATGCATTTTCTTGGGAATTGGATTGGATGACTCCCAGAAGATAGAGACATAGATGTGACTAATTGGATTGACAATACATGAACAAGACCCAAGCAGAATAGATCTTGAATTCGTTTTTAGATTTATTCACTTGTCACGTTCATAGTGTGACATACCTAAATCCTAAGTGGCTTATGGATTATGTATGCATGACTTCGTACACTTTAATGAAAATAAAATCTTGAGTTTGAATAGATAAGGAACTGAAAGCTGGTGCATTGGGTGTACGACTTCTGTAGCACGTAGCATCATTCACAATAATGGAATTCATGGCCTGAGACATGGGTAAATGATATCCTCTCATTGGTATTACATGGTTGATGAAAAGTAAACATGGTAATGGGTCTTTTGTCTTTGTGATGAATGACTTAATTACTATTTTAAAATAAATGACTTTTCATGAAAGAAGGTGTAATAGTTACCATGAGATAAAATAACATCATATTAGGAGAACGAATATTATCCTAAAGAGATCAAGGATGTCTTATGAGGGTAAGACACTTATGAAAATGTCATTGGATGAGGACTGAGTAATTACTTTTGTAATAGTATGTCGTTAGGGAGAGCTTAGTCACGATATCGAATCGAGTTGGATCACATTATAGAGTACTAAGTCAAAAGGCCCAAAACATACTCATAATTGGACCCGATGTGAGAGAGGCCCTAAACCTCTCATATAACATAAAGGGGGCAGCAACCCTAGTAGCAATACTAGGGTGTGTCGTCCACCCCACTCCTACTCTAGGTAGGAAGTTATTTTTCTATTTTAAATAAACCACTACAACTTAACAAGGGTTCTAACTTCTCTTCTTATAAATAGATGGCATCGATAGGGCATAATACATTACTTTGAGAGATTGTTACTCTGTTGAAAAATAGAGAGAATTAATTCTCCACTATTAAATATATTTCTCTAAAATAACAATTCTATCGGTTTCTATTAAAGAATAGATAATTTTTGTTTTCACCCCAAAAAAAGAGAGAAAAATTTTTCTAGTTCTCTGTTTCAATTTAATTGGTTCGAGTCCACACTCGAAGCAATTTGTTGTACAAGAATAGCAGAGAAAATTGTTTGGTTGAAAGTCAGGAACAACAAAAGTCCACTAAGCTGAAAACATAGGTATGAATTCGGTTAGGGTGAAATTGGGGAAATTGTAAGCTTTCTTACCCCTCTGTACTCGTGGATTAAAGAAAGAAGTAAAGTAAAAACTCTCAAAGATTCTATATAATCTAAGATTTTGGGTTTCTAAGGACTTACCACTTTTAGTTTAACCAATAAAGGGTTGTCATGTTTATCTACCAGGACAAATGAGGCTTTGGCGTTGGACAAGCTAAGCTGATGAAGATAGGGGATTTAGGTGAGTCTCTGTACCTTGCTTTTGGGGTGTTATAATGATGTTATGTTGCTTGCATGAACAACGATAGATATATATTAAGTTGGCCTGAATTTCATGATGTGTGTGATGGATAGAAGAGTCGGTTGTGTTTATATAAAAACTATGTGATCTTTTGCTAGTTGTTTGTTTCTTGTTTTATGGTTGTTTATTGATGATTAATTAATCAACGTAATGTATGTGAAATAATAAGTTGAGTGACTGTGCTTGCGTGTTCATGAAACTTGGAGTTTGGAGGGAGAAGTAGTGACAGGTTGATGAAGTTAGGATTGGGCAAATGGTTGGAAAAAGGGAGTTTTTGTTAGATGCAATCCGGTGTTGCTGGGTGCAAACCGTGATGTACGAAGCTCCAGGCCTTACAGAGAGGACACTACGGTGTTCGGGTACCACATGTCTAATGGAGTAGCTTAAAGGAATGCGTTGAAAGAGTGGATACTATGGTGCTACATTGTGGGAATTAGTTCTCCAAAGAAGTGAGGGTATTGAATTCTGGTAAAGACCGCAGTTACGATAATTACTTGGGTAGATGCCAAGCGCTACCAGCCAGAAGTAGTGAATACAAGTATTTGGGATATAGAATAATGATATATGGGAAGAGGGTGAGACTCATGAGGGAACATGGTCAGGACCAAACCAAGGTCTAAGTCCGCTAGTAAATGGCTCAAAGTGCATAAAGCATGGGCCTTTTCAACTAAGTTCGTGAACTCTCCTATGAAATTCAGTGAGTTAATTCTAAGCCAGAAATCTCAATTTCTTAAGATTATGCAATCTTACACGCATTTCATGTACAGATCTCACTAAGTTCTCCCAAACTTATAAATTTGTTACTTGAATGTAAGTTAGATAAAGACTCGAAAAAATCAAGAGGGACCAAGCCAGACTCTGCCAAAGTTATGTGGTGCACAGTAGCTGTTCATGTATATAGAGAGGCACCAAGAGAGGCCATGCCTCAGGGTTAGAGTTGATTGAATTTGTATTAAGGCATAATGTAAACTTCTAAATAACCATTAGATCACTAATGGTGTCAGGTTGTATGAATTTGAAACTAATATGATAAGTGTATAGATGTTAGAGAGTAATTTGATGTCTTAAGTTGTATAAGTATGTAATCAAATCAAAATTTATAATGTGTTAAAGTATTCAAATTATTGTGGCATTCAATACCCGGTCTTGGCGACCGGGTCGGGTAAAGGGTGTTATGTAATATGTAAATGTGGTATGAACGGTTGAACCTTAATTGGAAATGGTAAGTTTTGATATGGGTAAGTTTGGTAAGATATGATAGAATGTTAGTTAAGTAAAGTGGTATGAAATTGTGGCAAATTGGTTATGTTTTGATTGTGGTATAGGTGATGGTTGATGGTATGAATAATGTGTGTGTATATAACTTAATGTTTGGATATGATATGATCTATTTATATGCAGAAACGGTATGTATTATAATCATTGATATATTGATAGTTATTAAAGGACACTTAAATAGAGGATTAGGAACAAAAAGGGCATGTTTGGATATGAAATTTGTTGGTAAGATCTTAATGCTTGATTGGTATTTGGATATGAATTGGATATGTATTTGGTATGTTTATGTTAATATGAATATGTATTATGACCAACTTACTTCTATAAACGCAAAACATTGAGCCACTAGGAAAGATTTCTTAAATAGTTGTTGATATTGTTGAAGAAATAGATGCTAAGGATGTAGCTACTGCAAAGAATCCTAAATAAGGAAGCAATGACCATTAATATGAAGCTGATGTTTCATTGGATGAGATGGATGTCTTGGCTACACAATCGCAACCGTCGAAGCCAAACCAAGATGATTCCACATTTTCAAAGAAGAAAAAAAAGACTTCTGATGTAAGTGAACAAATTTCTTCTACTTCACTTATTGATGATGTCCTGTTATTAAGGGAAAACGTACGAACTGTTGGCCTTGAATTAAGTAGGAGCATTGTTTCCGAAATGCTAATTTAAGAGAAGTAAAAAATGCTCATTCAAGAAAATGCCTAAAAATTATATCTGGCCTTATGTGAAGTAGAAGGATTAACTGAGGATGAGTACTTTCTTGCATTGAGAAAAATTCCAGACTATCCAACGCAAATGCTCGTTTTCTTAAGTCTACCTTCTTTTGTGCGATTGGAATAGGTGAGAAGATTTACTTCTACCCATTAAAAGTCATGGTTGTGTTGGTGATGTTTTCGTATCTTTTTGTATATGTAATACTTGGATAGTATAATGACATAATAGAATGCCACAGATTGTGTTGTAACTTTTTTATGCTATAAAATTTAACATACAAATTATGGCTTATAAGCTAATGACATCATGTAACTTTTTGTTTATGTATGAACATTATGTTTAGATGTAAAATATAATTCTCAAGCTATTTATTACTTCTAATCTTTTGCTTTTTACTTTAGAAGATAATTAAATTATTTATTTTGCTAATGATATTCAAACACATTAAATATGCATTGCAGTTAAAAATAAAAAAGTAGGCTATATATTATTGTTCTAATATTATATTTTTATTTTTATTAATTCATATTTTAATAATAATTATATTAAGAATGTTATTAAATTATATGTTATCATTTTTATCAAATTATATTTAATAATAATCCTATTAAAATTTAATACCAATAACAATAATCATCTACCTAATTAAAAAAATTCTTCTAATGGTACTTTGATCATTTCATCTTTTTTCCTTATACTATTACAACATCTATTTTATTCAACCAAACACGAGAATACTATTGCAGTTCTATTTTATCCTACTTAACCAAATAATCGTAAGGATTTCTCAAAAACATCCTTCACAATTAATGAGATTCTGCATAAAAGGATGAAGCAGCTATATCACTTGACCTTTGGTCTTTATCACAACTTGTGGTTTCAAACCTCCCCACTACATTGTTCTCAGATTCAAATGACACGTAAAGGCTTCTCTTCACTCCTTTAACCATAGGAGCACACTCATGCCATGAGATAAATGCCATGTTTCTTCTAGGATAAAACACATAAAACTTCAACTTCTAGTGCTGATTCATTCTTCAATATTTCTGAAGGCAAATGAAGTTAAATAAATTAATTTAGGAAAAGGGAAAAAAGGAATAAGCTATCTAAAATAAATCTTCATGAATTTATCAAGTTATTTATCATGCAAAAGAAGACGAGGAAAATTGTAAACAATGGGAAACTTTAAAGCTTCTATAAGAAAAGTTAATTATACATTTTCAGATTCTTTTTCACATTAATATAGGTACAATAATTATACTTACAGATGAGAGAGATGATTTCAAATCAGTAGTAGACATTGTAAAGGCATTTTCTAGATGAAAATCTTTTTCAAATAGTAGGTGAAAGAAAAGGGTTGATATATGATGCAAAAATCTTAGATTGGGTTAGATAGCTTTATGATTTGTAGGTAAATAGAATCCTTCCCGATTCGATGTTTGATTCAAAGAAGAAGAATATCTGAAATTGAAATTGAGTGAAGTGGCTCTTTAATCAATGGTTTGACACGAGGATTTCAACTTTTCAGAGGATCTATGAGGCAATACCGCATCTTCTTTCTTTTTTTGTTTCTCTTCTCAATCATCGGCATATAGGACAAACCCATTATGATTTCGCATCACACACCTGGAATAAATAAAATGATATAGTTAATAGAATGTCATATTTTTAAAATATATTAATTTTTTATTTTAATTAAAATTAAAACATGTTTTAAAATTTAAATTTCTTATATAATCTTTTTTTTGAATGCTCGTGAATATTATTCCAATATTAAATGGACTCGATCTTCTCTTTGTACCCAGATCTTGCAAAGTTTATGTAAGCTTCAGCATCGCCCCGAGCTATTGCTGCATATTTTACCAGGATAGGTCGGTTTCTGCCATTAGAATGCATGAAAAGATAATATCAGGATCAAGTCAGAAGACGGCCTTGCAAAAACTATATGTCTTTCCAACCAGCATTCTAGTTCAATCCTCTCATATATTTACATTTTTCCAACTCCAGAAACTGAAAGAAGATTCCCTGATTCCTTTAACTAAATGAAATTCTTCACTCCATTTTCATTTTCCCAAAACCACTCAACTTTTGAATGTAGTTCTTCCAATTCATTGTCCAAATTTACAAGTCATTTCGCTCACCATATGTAGGAAACAGATAGAAGATTTAGAAGTGAAAACAAAAGTAATGCACTAGAGACCTGTGCTGTTAGCAAGTCCCTCGGTAAGCAAGTGGTTTGAATTTGCCTTTTCCACAGCTTCACAAAAAGTTGCCAACCATGGATCATCAACACGAGAAGCAGAATTCGGCCATTCAGATTTTGTATCCCCATGGGTCAAAGGTTGCATCCATGCCCGTGGGTTCTGGTTTTTCCATTTTTGAGTTATAGATAATTAGAAAAGTGTGTTTTAAAATAATTGCAAGAGATCCGTAAACTTTAGTCAAAACTAAAATAAAAGTGTCATGTGTGCTCGTTTAATTCTGTTAAGGAATAACAAGGCAAAAATTCATATTTATTCAACGATTAATCAAGCCTTTATATAAGCTGAAGTACAACTGAAAATCACAAGAAAATAGCAACTAAGCTGATACTAAATCTCTAGAAAATAAGAACTAATCAGATACACCTAAACAACATTTGACTATACTCAAATTATTCAAAATAACATCTAACATTCCCTCCCTTAAACTGATATTGCTACCGATCAGTTTAAACAAGACATAAGGTGTAAACTCTAAGCTGAGGCATCCATCAAATAAACACCAAGGAGCTTCCTTAACTTTTGAAATGTTGCAATTTTGAGGGGCTTAGTGAATAAGTTAGCAACTTGATCTTCACTTCTGCAGAAAACAAGATCAATCACACCATCTTTAGAAAGATCCCTCAAAAAATGATACTTCACATCTATATGCTTGCTCCTCCCATGTAAAACTGGATTTTTTGATAATTTAATGACTGAATTATTGTCACAAAAGATTGTTGTTGCCTCTTTCTGTACGAACTGAATTTGTCCAAGAATCTTCCTCAACCAAACAACTTGACAAGCACTTAATATGGCTGCTACAAATTCGGTTTCTGTTGTTGAAAGAGTGACTATGAGTTCCTTCTTTGAAGACCATGAAATAGCTGTTGATCCAAGCATAAATACATAGCCTGAAATACTTTTTTGATCCTCAATATCTCCTGCATAATCGCTATCTGTGAAACCAAACAAATCTGAATTTTCTCATTTCTTGTAAAGCAGTCCGAAAGATGCAGTCCCTTTTAAATAGTGCAGAATATGCTTAGTAGCCTAAAGATGTTTTTCAATGGGACTCTCCATGTATCTACTAATGAGACTAACACCATACATGATGTCTGGCCTTGTTGTCTTTAAGTACATCAGACTCCCCACAATTTGCTTACACATGGTGCAGTCTACTTTCTTTCCATCAGGCACTTTGGTGAGCTTTAATCCAACTTCAGTTGGTGTGGTAACTGGATTGCAATCCTTCAACTGAAACTTTTCTAAAATCTCTTACACATTTCTTTTGACAAATAAAAGTACTAGCAACAAATTGATGTACTTCAATGCCTAAGAAATAGTTCATCAAGCCGGGATCTGTCATCTCAAATTCATTCATCATGGATTGCTTAAATCTCTCCATCAAGACACCATCATTCCCTGTGTAAATGAGATCGTCTACATACAAGCATATTAAAAGTAATTTTCATCATGACCAGCCTTAACAAACAAAGTATATTCATAAGGACACCTGGTAAAACCTTCCTTCAAAAAATAAGCTTCAATTCTACTGTACCAAGCACGAGGAGCTTATCGTAATCCATATAAAGCCTTCTTTAGTTTGTATACCTTATGCTCACAACCAGAATTCACATATCCAGGAGGTTGGTCGATAAATACCTGTTTGTGAAGATCACCATGTAAAAAGGTAGATTTTACATCTAATTGATGAATTGACCAAGATTTTTTAGTTGCTAATGCGATCACCAACCGAATCGTGTCAAGTCTCGCAACCGGTGCTAACACCTCTTTGTAGTCCACTCCAAATTCTTGCTTGTAGCCTTTTGCCACTAGGCGCGCTTTGTATTTGTCAACGCCGCCATCCTTGTTCAGCTTAGTCTTGTAGACCCATTTAACAACAATAGTTTTTTGGCCTTTGGGAAGATTTGTTAATTCCCAAGTGTTATTTTTCTCAATTGCTTCAATTTTATCATTCATTGCTTCTCTCCACATTTTATGCTTAACTGCCTCATCAAAAGTAATTGAATCACCATCCATGAACAAGGCAAGATGGATTAATGGATCTTTCCTTCGGTCGATTATAGACACTTGATAATCTTGCATCCAAGCTGACCTTTGTCGATGGCGATGAGGGCGTCCACCAGGTGTTGTAGCTGTTTCAGAATCAGGCTGATGCATCACCGCTTCAACAGGATCAATTTTGTTATTGATTAAATTCTAATATTGGTGTTTCTCCTCAATTTCTTCAAAATCAACCGTTATTGGTGCTGCACCCTGAGCTTGATCATTCCAAGGCCAAAACCTTTTTTCACCGAATACTACATCACGACTAATTATAATTTTCTTGGTTACGAGATCATAGAGTTTGTAAGCTTTTGTTTGATCACTTGCTCCAAGAAAAACACACTTTTCCCCCTTGTCTTCAAGCTTTTTCCTCTTTTGATCTGGAACATAGGCATATGTTATACACCCAAAAATTCTGAAGTAATCAATCGTTGGCCTCTGTCCACTCCAAGCTTCTTCAGGAGTCATATTCAAAACAGCTAGTGTGGGGCTTCTGTTCAATAGATGGATACTCCAATTTACTACCTCTAGCCAAAAATTCTTTAGAATGGTGCTTCTTCGCAGTAGACTACGAACCATGTTAAGAATAGTTTGATTTTTCTTCTCACATACACCATTTTGTTGTGGTGTATAGGCTACTGTAAGTTGCTTACGGATTCTATGCTTCGTGCAAAAATCATTAAATTCAAGAGACATGTACTCACCTTTACAATCCGTACAAAGAACTTTAATAAGATTGACACTCTCCCTTTCAACAAGACTTTTAAAATTCTTAAATGTTTCGAAAGCTTCAGCCTTTTCCTTTAAGAAGTATACCCACACCTTTCGACTAAAATCATCAATGAATGTGATCAGATATCGTTTATCTCCGTTTAAAATCGGTGTGATTGGACCGCAAAAATCTAAATGGACTAGCTCAAGTTGCTTCTTTGCTCTCCATGCTTTGCCTTGTGGAAATTGAGCTCGGTGTTGTTTGCTAACAACACAATCTTCGCAAACTCCTGATGGGATTGTAATTCGAGGAAGCCCCTCCACCATCTTTTTTTGGTGTAGTGTCCGTAAGCCACCGAAATTAAGATTCCCATATCTGAAATGCCAAATCCATGCTTCCTCCTTTAATTTTACTGTGTAGCAAGTATGAACAGAATCATGAAGAAAGAGAAGAAACATTCTGTTCGATGTCATATCAACTTGAACAAGAAAATTCTACTGCTGGTCATAAATCTTGCAAGCTCCACTTTTAAATATAATTTCATACCCCTTCTCAAGTAATTGGCTAGCACTCAAGAGGTTTGATTTCAATTCAGGAACATAAAAAACATCATTAATGGTCTGCGTTTTACCCTCTGAAGAAACTTGGATAGTTTCTTTTCCAATGACTGTAATAGTAAAGGCATCTCTAAGCTTCACTTGGGTATAATGGGATTCATCAATTAAAGAAAACGCCTCCTTGTTGCCACACATATGGTTGCTACAACCAGTGTCAAGGTACCATAAAGTTGGCTAAGATGCCTCTTTCTCTTGACATGTCATTAGGAGTATCTCTCCTTCCTTTTCTACAGTAAAATTCGTTGTCTCCACCAGGGATTCAAATAACGGAACGTTTTTAGAATAACGGCCGTTATATAGCGGTAGCGCCGCCGACCGAAACCGCTATTGCTGAAAATAACGGAGGGAAGCAACGGTGGATAGCGGCCGCAATTTAACGGATAACGGACAATTGCGGCAATAACGGGCCGCTATTCCCGTTATTTTTCGTTTCCGTAAATTAAAAAAAAAATCAAGTGCTGTAGATGGACATGGATGGTGATTTTGGTGAATGAAATATTGAAGTGAATAGTGAAAAATGAGAAGAAAGACTGAATAATTGTACTTCATAATAAAACAAAAGACAAGGGAATATATTCCCTCCCAACCTGCAATCAAAACAAAGTAAAGTAAAAGACTGAAAGTCGATTAAAAAAATCAAAACTCACTCACACAATACAAGTCAGTACTCAGTAAGCCAGACTCACAAACTCACATTTCACAGAATCACAAGCAAACGAAAAGGCAAAATATATTTCTTCATTCTCCATATTTCGGCAAGGCAAAAAACACAGCCACAGGGCACAGGCAGCAAGCAAAGCAATAGATCAAGTAAGTAGAGAAAACTAACCCAGTAAAGTACTTGCATGTCTTGAATCTGCAACATAGAGTGATTTTTTGATATTTTTATCCCTAGATCTATATTCTACACAAAAAAAGGGGGGGTTAAAATGTTTTCGACGATTTCCGACCACCGTGCACGGCGACGCCGTCGCCGGTGATCGGCGGCTGCCACGGTGGCCGATGGCCGGATTCTGGGCAACGGCAGAGAAGAAAGATAATTGAGAGAAAAAGGCAAAAAAATTATTTGAAGAATGGCTGAAATGAAGATTCTGAAAATTTTTTCATTTAAATAGGCCTTCAAAACGACGCCGTTTTGGGCAGGCCACTCTGGCACCAAAACGACGCCGTTTCGGCCTAACCCGCGCACTTACCCGACCCATTTCCTAGGATCTGCATGTTTTTAACAGAAGGGTTAATTGCGCTTTTAGCCCTTCCTATTTTTTATTATTTACAATCAAGCTTATTTCTTTTTTAATTTTGTCCTATAATTTATTTCGTATTTCAATTTGGTCCACCTTGAAGCTCTGCGTTTTGAAGGATGGGGATTATTTCCCATTTGATCCATTTTTGTTATTTGTGCATTCAATTTGGTCCTTTTTCTTTTATTTATTTCGGATTTGCCGCAAATTTATGTTTTAAGTTCGATTTAGTCCCTTTTTGTTATTTTTGCTATTTTATTATTAAATTAATTAATTTAATATTACTATTACTATTATTATTTTTCCTTTTTTATTTTATTATTTATTTACTTGTTATTATTACCATATTATTAAAATTTAATTAGTTTTGCATTATTATTTCAATTATATTTCTTTTCATATTTATTTACCTAAATATTTTAAATACATTTATTTTATTATATCATTTTATTTATCTATATAGTATATCCTTTCATATAATTTTTAATTTTAAGATTTTTATTATTGTTATTATTATTATTAATACCATCATCATCATCATCATCATCATGATTATTATTATTATTATTATTATTATTATTTATTACCATTATTATTATTATTAAATTTTTTTACACAATATTTATTTATTTATTTCTATAATATTAGGTCTTTACTTTAGCTTTAAATTTTGTTTACTTTTTTGGTATTATATTGTTGATAATATAACTATATAAGTAATGAGTTGCTTATATTTCTAAATATAATTTTATGTTTCTTATATAAATAAAAATAAAGCATGCCACCACGTGAAGAGTTCCAGACTAAAGGATTGGAGGGTGCACCAAGTAATGATATAGGTTGGCACTTTGGAACTCTAGTGCCAAATGCGAGAGGAAGTATCGTATGTAAACTTTGTGGTAAAGTTGTGAAAGGAGGAATAACACGATTTAAAGAGCACATTGCTCATAAAACCGGCAATGTTGCACCATGCCCTAATGTTACTGGTATGTGATACTTTATTATTATTATTAAATGTTATTGTAAATTTATCAATAAAGATTATATATAATTGATAATAATATAAAGTGTGAATTATTTTTATTTTATTAACAGGTGTCATTAGAGAAAGTATGATGAATGTACTAAAAGAAAGCAACACAAAGAAAATAGACAAAAAAGAGGAGAAAAGATGAATTCTTATCTCAATTAACAGAAGAGGAGGATGAGCATGAGGGATTCATTGATGAGGTTTCTGCTATAAGGCAAGCAACTCGAGAAAGTATCCAATCACAACACGAGTGGCATAGAAGGGAAGAATTCAGACGAAGTACTGGTGGTTGGGATAACATTTATGAAGAAGGGCGATCTTCTCATGGATCAGCTAGAGAACATAATAGAGAAAGAACAAGTAAATCTATTCCAGGTGAGTCTGAGTTTACCTTAAGGGGAGCTATACCTGAATTGGTTAGAAGCAAAAGCTCAAAGCAACCAAAGGTCAATGACTCTTTTTTAAAGAGTTTTCGAAGGAAGATAGGTGAAGCGGTATCTAAATTTATAATATATGAAAGACTTCCTTTTCAATTAGCAAGCTCTCCATGGTTGTATAACTTAATTCAAGTGGCAACAGAAGGTGGACAAGGTGTAAAGCTCCCAACACCTTATGAGGTTTCAAATGTGTATTTGAAGTCAGAGTATCAACGAGTTCATGATTGGGTAAATGTACTAAAGACTCATTGGAAAGAATTGGGTGCAACTCTAATGTGTGATGGTTGGACCAACAGTTTGAATCAAATGCACATCATTAATTTCCTTGTTTATTGCAGTAAAGGAACCATTTTTTGGAAATCGATAGATGTCTCAAGTGTCCGTAGTAGAGATGTTGAATTCTACTACCGTTTGTTAGATTCAGTTGTAGAAGAAATTGGAGAAAATTACATTGTCCAAATAGTGACTGATAATGAGGCAGCAATGAAAGCTGCTAGAAAAAAGTTAATGTTGAAAAGACAACATCTATATTGGACCTCATGTGCAGCTCACTGTTTAGATTTATGCCTTGAAGATATTGGGAAAAAGCCCAGTGTAGCAAAAGTGTTAGATGAGGCAAAGAAAGTGACTTGCTTTATATACAATCACATTTGGACTGTTGATTTGATGAAGAAGTATACACAAGGGAAACAAATACTTCGACCCGCTCTTACTCGATTTGCAACTCATTTCATTCAACTTGAAGAGATAACAAGACAAAAGCAAGGTTTGAGAGAAATGTTTAATTCAAAGGTCAGTATTTTATAATTAGTTAATATAATTACTTAAATATAGTAACCTTTAGTGATTTTATTAGTTCCAAATAATTTAAATTATATTATTTTAAAATTTTTCTTATGAATATATAGGAATTTAAAGAATCAAAATGGGGAAAGCAAAAGTCAGGGCCTGCTTATGAAGCCAAAAAATTGTTTTGGGAAAAGATTTTTGGAAAAAAGCCAATGACCTCATAAAAGTTTATGAGCCCTTAGTAAGAGTATTGAGACTTGTGGATAGCGATGAAAAACCAACGATGGGCTTTATTTATGAGGCTATTGATAGGGCTAAACGAGCAATTCAACAAAATTGTCGATATTTCACAGAGTATGAAAAGATTATTGACAATAGATGGAATTTTATGCATTCCGACTTGCATTCAGCTGGTAAGATAAAATATTTCATATAATTAAGAACTATTTTTATATTTTATTATTTTAAGCTTTAGATTATTATTATTTGATGATATTCTTATAAATTATACTTAGGTTATTTTCTCAACCCTCAATTTCAATTTGGGGTGGAGCATTCTGAGAATGTATTAATAGAAACATTAGAAGGTACACGATCAGTAATTGAAAGATTAGAACCTTCTATGGATACTCAAGTCAGAATGGTTAATCTGGTTAGATTCAACTACTATTATTTGTAACTTAGTTAAATAATTTGAAATAGAATTTTTATTTTTATTTTTACTCTATCTTTTATTTATGCAGTTGTTATTATTTAGAGATAAACATGAGACATTCGGTACTCCACAAGCACAAAGAGCTTGGAAGCAAATGAATCCGGGTAAACAGTTAATTAAATTATTTTATTTAATTTATATTATTTAATTATATTGTACATTTTAAAGTTATTTTGAAATTTAAATAATATTATGCAGCTGAGTGGTGGATGATATATGGCACATGTGTTCCCGAATTACAAAAATTAGCAATTAAAGTGCTTAGTCAAACAACTTCAGCATCAAATTGCGAACGAAATTGGAGCACATTTAGTTATATTCACACCAAGGCAAGAAATAGGTTAAAGTATAAAAAACTTGAAAAACTAGTGTTTACCTATTATAATATGAGGCTTAAGATGAGGCATCAACAAAGAATGAGCATTGATGATATAAATGTTAGTTTTAATCCTATCAGCCTTGATTATATCTTTGAAGATGTTGATCCACTATCAGAATGGCTTTATGAGAAAGAGAATCCATTGTTAGATGGTGAAAATGCCGGTGTGTTGCCTGTGGATACCTCTGATGATGAAATGGATGTTGATCAATCGCAACAACAAATTTTGTCTCATTCAAGTTCTAGTTCAACTCCAAGTCAGAGTGGCGATGGACCCGATGGTGATGGTTTAAGTCCAATTGATGAGGATGACGGATATAGTGGTGATAGAGGTGAAATTAGGTCTTCTAGTCAGTATGGAGGAGAATATGGGGGTGGTACCACTGGTGGACATTTTCGTGACAGATCAGAGTTTGATGGAAATATGTTTCCTGAACCTAGGAGAGATAGAAGTGAACCTAGAGCTCCATCAAAGGGAAAAGGCAAGAAGCATACTTCTATAGGCTCTTCATCTGGTAGTGGTAGGAGATCGAGTTCTAGTAACCTTGGGTATAGTGATTCATCTACTAGCACTCAAGGTTTTTATCCACCAGAACAACCTTCACATGGTTATCCACAACCATATGGTTATTATCCACCATTTCCTAATTATGGTGTGCCATACCAGCCTCAAATGTATCCTCCTCCACCAATGTATCACCCACCTCCACCTTTCATGTATCCTCCTCCTCAAATATATCCTCCATATCAATTGAATGAAAACCAATGTGAAAATGTTACTTTTTTTGGATATATTTTTGGACAAAGGCCAAGAGAATCAAGTCAAGAACGCTCCCAAAGTGAAGGTGAAGGATTTGATCTTCCTCGTCATTCCACTAATTGGTGAAAACTAAATCGTGCCACTATCATTATTTGTAAGGTATGTTTTTTTTAAAGAAATCCTCTGTTATTGTTCTTAATTTTGATGATATTAAAACATTTAAAATAATATATATCTTTAGATAAATGAATGAAGTATATTTTATGAAAAGATAATGAAGAATCGAAGCATGTTAAATTATATATGAAAGTAGAATGAGATGAGAATAAGTGGTAGGAAATAGGAATAATTAATGAGAATCTATTCATTAATTTATCTATTCCTTTTTTCCTTTTGCAGCGTATTTATATCTTCACTATCTTCAAAGCTGTCAAGAAATATTGAAGACATCTCTCATGTATGAATTCTCAATTCTTTTATTTATAAAAACTTTCAAACTTATTAAATATGATAAATGTTTAATATTTCTTTTTTTTTACTTTGTTATTAGTTAATATAACATTCTTAGAAAATTCGTAAATAAATATAAGAATAATTAATGATTATAAAAGTTGTGTTCTCATGTCATATTAATAAAGGTTCATAAGTGTTAGAAAACACTCTAAAAATCATTAAAAGTGACTTTTTATAATTATAATTATAATTACTATGTTTTACAGTAAGTTGTGCGAATTTGAAAAAAATTCACGACCTCGATACCCGCAGTGACCGCAATAGCGTCCGTTATGTCCGCGACCGCGACAAACGCGACGCGACCGAAAACGCGACCGCGACCGCAATTTAAATCCCTGGTCTCCACATGTCGTCCAAGATTGGTTCTACACTCAAATTTGTAGTGCCCATACTTGTGACATCTAAAGCATTCAACTTTAGACTTGTCGGTTGGCCTGAAACCTGTTGAACGTCGTCCTCGGCCTCTACTTCTCGCATAATTAGAGGAAGAGCCTTCTATTTTCTGATCGTTGGAATTGTTGCATTGGTGGAATCCTCGTCCTCTCCCTCTACCACGTTCATGGTTTTTTAGATTGGTTGATAGCTTCAATGCTTGTTCCTCTTGGTCTTGATGTTGGAGTTTCTACTCATGAACCAATAACGAACCTTGCAACTCATCAATTGAGAGTTCTTCAATGACATTAGCTTCTTCTATGGCGCAGACAACATAATTGAATTTTGGCGTCAAGGATCGAAGAATTTTTTCAACAATAGCGGTGTCCTCCGTCTTGTCACCATAGATCCGCATCTTATTGATGATTGCCATCATTCTTGAAAAATAATTTGTGACTGACTCCCCTGAATTCATTTGTAGCAGTTCGAATTCCGTACGAAGAGCTTGTAGCTGCTGCCTCTTTGCTCTTGTAGACCCTTAATACTTCCTCTCCATAGAATCCCAAATTTGTTTGGAAGTGTCCTTTCAAAGGATTGTCTCCATGATAGACCCGTCTATTGCTTGAAATAGGTAGTTCTTTGCTTTAAGATCCTTCAGCTTTGCCGCTTCATGAGTTGACCGTTGCGCTGGTGTCAGAGTTGCTCCTTCCGGTTCAACGATGCCGGAAGTAACAACATCCCAATATTCTTTGGACCTTAGGAAGTTCCCCATCAACATGCTCCAATGATCGTAATGACCATCAAAGCGTGGGATTGCTGGTTGAACAAAATTATCCGTGGCCATTGCTGCTACTGCAAACTAGCTGTTTTAAACTCTCAACTTTTTACTTTCACTCACACTCAAGCTTTTGCTAACCTGGCTCTTGATACCACTGTTAAGGAATAACAAGGTAAAAAATCATATTTATTCAACGATTAATCAATCCTTTATATAGGCTGAAGTACAACTGAAAATCATAAGAAAATAGCAACTAAGCTAATACTAAATCCCTAGAAAATAGGAACTAATCAGATACACCTAAACAACATTTGACTATACTCAAGTTATTCAAAATAACATCTAACAAATTAATTAATGTATCACATTATTAATTTTTTAGTAGATTATTAGAATTTTTAATAACGAATAATTTGAATAATTTTCTTAATTAGAATAACTAAATTGACAAAAAAAATTAAAGTGATTAAAATAGGAACAACACTATTTCAGGATGACTTGTGCTATAGTTTACCCTTTTTCTAAAATACTTCGAAAGAAAATCTTTTTGAAGATAACTTTCTTTTTTGTTTTTATCTGAAACTTCCTTTTTCAAAAATAAATATCCATAAAAAAAGTATTACCTTAAAATATTGGTCAAATTATGCTATTAGTACATATATTATGTGTAAATTATAGATTTAGTCTTTGTATTTTAATTTAATTGATTTTAGTTTTTCTTTTCTTTTTTGAGCTGTTTTTCTCTTGGGTGGAGTAGAGATAGAGATAGTTGGCATAGATTTGCACATTCTTAGGCATTCCTTGATTGCATGGATAGACTCCCAACTAAAGATAGTCTTATTAAAAGAGGGATGGGGACTAAAATTGAGAGTAAAATATCCTTTCTTTGAATTCTCTTTTACCAAATTATGCAGAATTTTAGTACCAATGAGCAAGTTACATTGCAACATGTAAAGGATATTGTAGCAGAATTCTGCTTCTTTTTGGATAATAAAATTCATCACTTATCTTAAAAAAAAAACCAAAGTTTATGTGTTATTTTAAGATTTATTATAATTATATATTTCAATATACTTAATTTCATATGATGTAAATTACATAATAGATAAAATAAATTAAAACAATATATTACAAAGTAAAAAATAAGTCAGGTCGAGCTCAAACCTTGAATATTGGAGCTTAAGCCTAACCCATATATTTTAACGAGTCTAATTTTTTTGTCTAAATCTATTTTTTATTTGTTCAAACCTTCCTTATATTTTGGCATTCAAGTTTAGTCAACAAGCCTCGCCCTTGAATAGGTCTACTCAAATGGTAGCCCTTAAATCTATTATCTAACATAGCACAAGTTTTTTAATGAATATCATGTGAAAACAATATGTTGAAATCGCACTACACGTGATAATATATTTGAGTATAAGATTTTAAAAATAACATAACACGTGATAATATATTTGATATAAGATTTTAAAAATAACATAATTTATCTTACGCTCCCGTTTAGAACATGAATTTGAAATTTGAAATTTGAATTATGCTTATCATGTAAACCAAGTTCCTAAATACTACCTTAATGAATTTAATTGCTACTATTAGGTGAAGACTAAAATTTTAAAGTTTGAAAAGTACAAAAATTAAAAATACCAAATTAGAGTATAGAGACTAAATCTGAAATATATATATAGCATAGGGGCTAATAATAAAATTTAACTCAAAATATTTTTCATTTTCCCTTTTTGGTTTTCACCCTATGCAATATCTAGTAGTATATATGATGTGTTTCACTTTTGGTATTAGGTAGGACAGGGCTCACTACTATAAATGTTAACTATCAATTATATATAATTGCATCATTGAATCACAAGTCCTCATGTTCCCTACCTGCTTAACAATGTGTCCTTAATTTCATAACCACAATTATTTCATAAATCCTTCTAAATGATTAAAAACAACGGATTTAATTAGCCACTACCTACATTACCCAAAACATTTCTCTATTTGGCAAATTAAGAGTTGTAAAATAATGAAATATAATTACAGTTTCAAACATGCTATCAATCAAATTATTATTATGTTTTGTATAAAACAAAGCAAGTGATGGTTGGAAAAAGAAAATTACTGTCGAGAAGCACGCGGCAGAAAATATAGAGTCTAGTCTGAGCGGCTCTTTTTTGTATTTCCAGCATTAATTGCAGGCATAATAGGTAAGATATGACGCCTCCTATGGGGCTCTCTGCCTCTGCCTATGGCTGGGAATATACCCACCCACCCAGATTGATGGCATTGGCAATCAATGAATCAAAAATCTTCCTTCTTTTTTTTTTTCTGCTTCATTTTCCTTTCTTTTTACAGAATCCTCCCATTTCACATCAATGATCAATTATTTATTTCCTTGACATTTTTACAGAAAATCAAAGAGAGCGCATCTCCTACCAGATTCCCCCCCTCCCCCTACTTTCTTCTTCTATTATTATAATTTTGACCAAATGGATTTGGGCGACTCTCTATAATGATATTTTTTCTATTTACCATAGATTTTCTGAAGGGCCTATATGATTTATTTTTCGTCGTTTTGCTTGTTTTCTTCTCCAAGCCGAAACGTGGCGGTGGACTGACTGGAAAGTGCAAACATATTCAACAATCTACTGAATCTGCGCTTTTGGATTTGCAACTCCTTTTTCTTTTTTTTAATTACACCAATAGTTACTCAATTTTGGATAGTTAATAAAATAATCACTCAAATTTCAATTTAGTCACTCAACTTTCGAAAAATAACAAAACAGTCGCCACTATCCATTTTTCGTTAGACACAACAGAGCTACCGTTTTCCGTTGAGCTACCATTTTCCATCCCCTATCACTGCTCTCCCATCCCTCTCCCTCTTTCCCACCATCCACTTGACCTCCGCTATCAAAAAGTTCTCTTTTCAAACCGGATGCTTCGACAGCAAGAATCGGAGGAGCAATCTCACCACAAAAGAACAAGATGAGGAATAGGAGCCCGAAAGGATGGCGAAGATTGAAGAATCAAACATTGTTGTTGGAGTTGAATTAGAGGACGTTGGTGGGAGTTCGTCTTAGATTTTGGTTGATGGTAAGTTGTTCCCGAATTTTTGGGCTTTCAACCAAATTTATGGGCAGGTCCCAAGTGGAATGTTCTCGGTTTCCTTGTTCAATATTTGTTGGCTTTTGGCATCGTTTTCGTGGTATCTTTGCCTTTTTTTTTCATTATTCAGTTTTGTTGTGTTGATGCCTAAAATGATTCATGTTTGAATTCATATAAGCCTATGAAGGATTAGGATTATGGGTTTAAATCAAAGTTACAAAATTTAACGATATGATAGCTTCTGGATACTAGTAAAGGGAAGAAAATCTACCTTGAATCCAAATGGTGGTTAGAACTTGAACTTGGTCTTGGAGATTATAGTTGCAAAGTTCAAATGAAAATTTATGAGCCGGGGATGTGCCATAGGAATAGAATGAAATTATGCCTGTGTTAGAGTCCAAAGCTCCATTGTGGAGTTACAAGAAAAATGACTAAGAAAGAATGTTCATACTTAAGAGATTTTTTGTAGATTACGTTTCCTCCAAAGGGGGATAAGGGAATGAATTAAAAAGTTCAGATAAAAACTAAATATGCACCCATGAAATTTGGAGAATTATGGGAGACTAATTTGACATTTTATTCGAATTTGGGTTTGTGATGGGAATTAAGAAGGTGAACAACATGTAACACCCAAACTTGCTAGGCTTGATTTTGTGCTAACCAAATGTGAAAATGTGGTTCCTGAGTTTGGTGAAACACGGTGGGGAAGAGGGGGGGAGGGAGAGAAAATCAGAGTAGGGGGGATGGTGGAGAAGAGGGAGAGGGATGGGAAAGCAGTGATAGAGGGATGGAAAATGGCAGCTCCATTAAGTTTGTAATAAAAAATGATAGCTCTATTATGTCTGTAAAAGAAAAAGATTAGTGGTGATTATTTTATTATTTTTCGAAAGTTGAAGGATTGAATTAAAATTTGAGTGATTATTTTGTTAACTATTCAAAAGTTGAATGACTGTCGGTGTAATTTATTATTATTTTATCAATGGATTTTGAACTTTTAAATTGATTTTGTAGGACCTTATAACTCTTTGCTATCACATTCTTACTCTAATAAAACCCCATAAATAACCTATTATTATTTATTTATTTTAAGCAAATAAGTTTTATTCTTTTCTTTTGTTCATGAAATAGAAGCACTTTATTTTAATTAAAAAACAAAATTATATTTTAAAATATTAGTTAACATTTCGTACTAAAATACAAATGTGACAACGATGTAACCAAACTTCACTAATTTCAACAAACATATTAAAAAACATTTATTATTATTTTAGTTTGATAAACTTTACAAGGTTATAAAATATTTAATCTAAATACTTGACTATATGATTCCAATAATTGTAACCTATTAAAATTAAACTAAATAGTTAAAATTGAACATTCATACCATAACATTCCAAAAACTTGTTTAAATAATGAGATTATCAAAATGTAAAATTACTTAACATTGATATATTACTCTATTTGATTCAATTGGCTAGAAAGTAAAATTTTATTGTTTGGTTGATGAAATGTAAAATTATTTAAAAAATTTTAAAAGTATATTTTATTAAATTGTTCTCATAAAATTTTATTTTATTTATAAATGAATAAATTTCTCTAAGGCATTAATTCCTTATCTTCAACAGGCAGCTAGGATTCTGCTTTGATCCAAGAGACCAAAAAAATGAAGAAAAATATATATTTTTTTTATTTAGATATGTAATAAATGGTTTAAAGGCCAATTTGACCAAAATGATAAAAATAAGAATGGTAAATTGTTGTCAAAGTAATATTTTGAGCAAAATGCAATATAATAGATTAAATATTAATTTTTCTCAACCTATAATAACAAATAAATATAGTTGTAACATTACTTGAAGAATATATTAAAGAATTAGAGAATTCATTAGTTTTATTATTATTTCATTTTTAACAATATGAATCACTGTCATTAAAAAGTAAGAGTAAATTTGCAAAAATATCACATTACTAAGGGAATATTAGAATTCCTAAAGAGGTCAAAAATCTTGACACTATTGAGAATGTGATATTACCGACTCAAGATAATGTTTAAACTTCAAACGTTAAAATTTTACACTGAAATCTCACATTAAACTTCATACATTAAAATTTTACATTGAAGTCCCACATTACCCGAGAATGTTGCATTCCTTGAACCAAACACACCCATTTTTTTTAAAATTTTTAGCTAAAATAAAATTTGCAAAAGTAAAAGAATACGAGCTTATTTAGTTTTTTTTTTTAAAAAAAAAACCAGAACTTATTTGAACAAATATACTAGTTTACAAATTTTATATTAGTCTTATCTAAAATAATTTAAATTAGTTTCCAAACTTAATCTAAATTAAATTAAAAGCATAGTTTTTGTATCCTGAATAGATCTATCCAAATAACATACAGGTCTAACTCAACTCAGATAAAACCGACCCTAGCTTTTCACATCCAAACTCACTTGACCCCATAAGAGTAATAATAACTTTATTAAATATTATATTACAAGAATAATAGATATTATTTGAACAATCATTCGGGCATTTCAAGGCATCTCAAGTCAAGCTAGATCTTGAACAAGCAAATTTGTAACAAAGGATGGCCCGACCCGACTCATGAGAAAGTCTAGGCCTAAGTCCATTTGAAGTAAACAGCATTTGGGCGCATAGCCAAGCAGCCCGTCTTCACAAGAAGAAATTTCGTTCACTAGGCTTTTTTGTCATAGGTCATTAGTCATTACCCATGTATTATTCTACCATGTCCATGAAAAGATCATAAAAATATAGTGAAAGAATGTAGTATCCTACTATTTCAATTCTAATCCTACCATTTTAAAGTTCATTTCTTCAAAACTGCTATTTTTGTATAACCATAGCTAGGTAATATCACCAACAGATCATGCATGTAAGGGGGAAACAAACAACCATCTAAGGACTAAGGGGGCAACATTGCTCCTTCCCAACAAGAATTGCCTATATACCTGCCTGCTACTCATAATGAATCTAAGCCAACTAACTAGTTCATTTTTTTTTCTAAGCTTGGGAGCTGTCCACAAGGCAATATGAACAATAATACTTTATTCCAAGGTTCACAGATCCTGTCATGATAGACAATTGGCATGAAATGGCACCATGAAATTGATACAAAATTGCATGTAGTTTACATATAACATATTTCAGTAGACAAGGGGAATAAACAAGAAACTTTAAATAAAAGGTAAATTATTTGATTCGATATAAGTGAAAGTAGAAAAGATTACCTCCTGCCTTGCTGAAATAATTGTCAAAAATTATTTACAGGTATCAGCTTGAAAATCCAAACAAGGATACATGTACTGACCATTTATTTGAGTTGCAAATGCAGACAAAAGAAATAGCTGTCAATTAGACTATCTTTCAAGTATTCTTCCTTGCAGCATAGGCACGATAAGCTGCTAGTCCGACCACAGCAACAGCAGCCCCCACTGTAACTTAATCACAAACCCGGTTATTAACAAGCAAACTATAACAGCAACTATTATATTGTTTATTTCCGTCGAAAGGAGAGAGATGCATTAAGAAATGACATAATAATATTAACCTGAAACAAACATAAGTGAGCTATTAACAAGCCGGCGATATCGCTTTCTTTTCTTCCCTTTCTCGGTCTCAGGAATGCTCAGATGAGGGTGTTCTGCTGCACTTACGATTCTAGAAAATACACTTTTGGAATCTCTTAATTTCACACCTACAGGAATTGGAGCTTCCATTCCCAACTGCTGAGTAACCTGAAACAAATTAGAAATTCACACCATATTCAAATATTGCCATGGTTTTATTGGGTAACAAAGCAGCCAATGATAAGATATATACTCTAGCCGAGTTTTGCAGAGACATCGGAAAGGGGTCCAAGTCATCCTTTGCTGCAATGAGTAGGCAAGGCACTCCATAACCACTTTCCTCTCCTCGCCTAGCAACATCCAGAAGCAATTCTCTAGATCTTTTCCATGAATATTCATCTGAACTGGCAATAGGAATACACTATCATGTAAGATAAGAGACTATTTACAGACATATCAACAGATTTCTACAGCCCTTTGAGGTGCTGGTTATTCTTCAACTTCCACCCACAGGCTAGCAGATTTAGCACAACATAGAAGCAGACAAAGGGAAAAAGTAGGATTAGTTAGTAAAGGATATTCAAAACCACTAAATTATTAATTTACAGAGGTTCATAACCACTGCTCTATAAGTATGCTATAGCACCATGATATTCTCATCTTGCAGCTTCAGACAAATAAAATATTTAACTTTACCTGTCATACAAAAACACAGCTACATCACAGGCAGCCAAACATTCCTTATTGGACAGCAATTTCTTAACTCCATCTTCTGGTATCTCTTGCAAAATAAGGGTCTTCTGAGAACCCTGTAAAGTCAACAGAGTCACAAAGATTGCCACATCAAATGTGAAAATTTCATCAGAAATGAACAGCCATGTGAAACTTCTCATTATGATCACCTCCTCTTTTGAACAAAATTTTACACCCCACATTCATGGTCAAGGATCTCACAGTGAAAAAATGGGGTGGTAAGAAAAGAAAGAGGATACTAGGAAGTTGCACAATAATACCAGGACATAGGGCATCTATGGCTATCACTCACCCCAATCTGTTCAACAGCATTAGCTACATAACGTACATCATTTGTTGGAGTGTAGTTGCTTGAGAAAGTCCTGCAGTTCAAATATTATTCTCATGAATGAAGTCATAGTATCAAAAATCTAAAGACAAAAACAATGGTATACTTTTATCAGATAACCAAAGAAGCTATAGAACTAGCAAGATCAATCAGCTGATTACGAAGGTATAGAGTCAACACCTTCCTATAAATGAATTCAACAAAGCAGACTTCCCAGATTTTTTAGGACCAAAAACAAAGCAGTGGAAAACATTTTTTTCTGTCTGCTTCTTCTTACGATCTACAGATCTTCTCCTAGTAACACGAAGGGCTGAAGTTGGATCACCTCCATATCCAATGCAAATCAAGTTAGCCAAACAATATGAAGGATCCAGAGTTGTCATCAAGGCCCACTGCAAAACACAAATATGATGAGAGTTACAGTTAAGAACTAGATTGACAAGATTAAAAAGGTACAAATAACAATTAATACAGAGGAAAAGAGAAACCCTGTGTCTAGTATTTTTTTAACAAATACAAGAAATAAATCTGGTCTTGGAACCATGAATTGAAGTTTCCAGCTAAAAGAGCCAAGAGAAGAGAGAACAGATAAATGCAAAATATTCACAGGAGGCAATCATATTTTTCTACACATGTAGATCAAAGCACCAGTATGACATCAATGTTTAATTAACCATAGAAGTAGTGAAATGGTAAAGTATGTACTTCCATTGAGAAATCTGTGAAAGAATGTATGGAAGTATCTAGCAATATTAGCCATTTAATCATACTATGTACTGTAAATAAGTGGAGCTTCACGGCAACAGCATCCTAGTGGTCAATTCTTATTGAGTTATGGTTTACATATGCAAATTAGAAAAATGCACAAAAAACTTGTAAAATCTTTAAACAATAGGATCCTTAAGACACTGTGCAGTCAGGCCAATAATGCAGAAAGTTTAGGATATAAACAGAACTCATAACAGGGATAAATGGCCAAGATAGCTACTAAGATGCCATCACCCCTTATAACAAGAGTAAGAAATCAAGGAATGAGTAGTAGGCACAACAAACCTCAGACAAAAACCCATTAATAGTTAAATTTCCTTGAGGTGTTCTCTCTGCAGCGTCCACATAAGGATCCACAGTCCATGGACTGAATTAGAGACAACACATATGTTAATGGAAATATATTCCTCAAAATCGAATAGAATCGACTAGAAAATTGATAAACAGCAACAGAGGCTAAGTCTAAAAGTTAACTTGCCATACAAGAAAACGAAGATCAGTAGATTAAAGCAGTAGAAGTAGATTGTCAAGGCTTCAAGTGTTTTACTGCATTGATAAATGGAGCAATAGAACTGTGCTACAGAAACGCTGTTAACTCTAACATGTCTATAAATGAAGATAGATCCAGTAACTAAATTCACCTTTCTGGTGCAGTTACAAAGATATCATCAAACTCAGAAGGTTGCAAAGATCCATCCTGATAAGCTCAAAAAAGAAGCAGAAATACAGTGACTGTCCATAAATTTGCATTATATAAAACTCTAAATATGAAAAGGAATTGTCATAAACATTTGTTTCTTCTTATTTCTGTAAAAGTGATAAGGATTTGGAAGATTTAACACATACATTATCACTGTCATACAATCGGAAGATCCCACGCAAAAAGTCGATAGCTTCATTTGTCAGCTCCACAGTCTACAGGATGTTTAAGAGTAAGTATATTGCTATCCTCATAAAAGTTGTCATGAAAGGAATAATAAAATTATAGGAAGTACAACTATTCAACAAGTAAAGAATTTGTTACTGGGACATACAGAAAAGGGAAGGCAGGTGGGGTGGGGAATTCATCAATGATGCAGTAAAGTAGCTAAAACTTCAGAACTAGTGATACATGCAACATTAAAGCTCCATAATTCCTTCATACTGAGATCCGTTAAGCATGACAGAGCTGATTAATACTTTAGAATAAATCATTAAGCTAAATCAGGACTAGGACCAAGTGTTAATATGTCAGATGAAGAACAATCACCAAGTCATTATTCACAACCACAAAGAACCAAACAACAATTACTGTATATATGATTAATCAAGTGCTTAGGAATTTAACCAATACATATACAAGGAGAAGCAGACCAATAAACTTGAATGCCAATTTGGAACAAATACTAGTTATGTGACATGTCTACTATCAAAACTAAGAGCTACCTGATCAGGGGCATGCTTGGTTGGAACTGGAAGAATATCATCCCTGAGCTTTAACTCGTCATTATATCCAAACTTCCTCAAGACAGCCCAAGTTGTCTCAAGACGCCCTTTTTCTATAAAAAGAGCATGAAGAAAAAGGAACCCTTCAAGAGTTAGACCAAGGTCGCTTACTCCTCCTCTTATCCTCTCTTGAACCACCCTCTTTACACCCACAATCTCAGCAGGTTGTAATGGAGCATTAAAACATTTAACCTGTTCATAATTGCACAGCATGTCAAACTATCCAACTTTTTAAGAGAGCCATGGTAAGGACAAAAAAAAAAACCTGAAACTCATTCAACTCTGCATCACTAAGGGCTCCATCCATATCATGGTCACAAAGCATAAATATCCGTTTCAAAGCCCTAATACATCGAGGTTTCAGAGTTTGTTTCTCTTGATCAAATAGTGGAGCTGTTGGATGCAAAACTGCCTTTTGAGCATAATAGAATACATCAGGGACCTGGAGATTTAAAAAAGAAAAAAAAAAAAAAAGAACTTATATTTCGGCCCTCAAATCTGTAGTTACTAAAACACACAAATGGTAAAGAGATTTAACAAACATAAAGATAACATTTACCAATTGCTCAAAATTATAATCAAATAGGAAACACTTTCCAACAGGAAAAAAAGAATGGTGGAGGCTTGAATCACGATACCCACTAGAGTCTACAGCCACCAGTTAAAAGTTGAACCGCTAATGCTAATGCCAGAACATCATAAAAATAGATAGAGTAGCAACTTAAAAATGATTGTAAAGTTAACCTAAAAAATATGAACAATAAAAAAAAAAAAAGAAACCTGAATTAGAGTAGCAGAGGAACATTCTATACAGGTCTCGATCTCCCTGAACTGCTGCATGATGGGTGCCATGACCTGTTCCAAGTTCATGGGCTGACGTTCATCTCGTAAATCAAGTTTACACCCAACAACAATCACTGGCGCCTTGATCTATTCAGATATAACATATAAAAATAATGAAAGTATGTCATTGTATGAGTAAGCAAGAAAATATATATTATGCAAATGGATTATGTCAATGCAAACCTCTAATTTACGAAGCTCGGGAAGCCAGAAGCTACTCAGACGACTGAGTGTCATAGGCTGATCACAAGCATATGTTAAAACCACGGCATCAGCTCGCTTCAACTCATCAATAAGCTTTATTCTGCTCTCCATGCTAAAGGTCAATAACAACGGCAAAGTATTAGCAATTCAGCATCCAGCCACAACTCATAAAACTTCTAAAGCCATTAAATTATCATTAGCTACTTGCCTTTCTAGTATGTAATCGTTACTTAAACAAAATAGCAATTCTTACATTACAGTTCTTTTATCATTCTAGAAAAATATAGAAGATCAATACGTTCTAAAAAATGGTAAACCAGAATTAATTTAAAAAAAGAAAAAGTAAAATCTGGAATAGCCGGATCAACAAAAACAATTAACTAATATAGGCGTACATAGATATTCGAGAAAGTTCCAAACCAATACCTTGAGGAAGTGTCAACAATGGTAACGGGGACGCCATCGGGATAGAAGTCAGAGGGGAGTCGAGTTGGGGGAAGAACCGCCGGAACATATTCGGGGAAAGCATCGGAAGCTGCAGCTGAGATGAGGCTGGATTTACCGGTGCCACGATCGCCGGCAACGACGACTCTCACGCCGGTTCGTACACCAGCTGCTGATCTACTAGGCATTGGAACGCTGTTGGTAAAAAGGAATTTGTGTTCGTCCTCTTTTTTTCCCTATTGGGTGGGTGCGTAGAAGGATTCAAAGCAGACAGGCGAGAGAATAGTAGGACAGTAGTTAGAGTGGGGGGGCTACCTATTGGCGATTATTAGCGAAGGAGATTTCTATTCATGGTGTGTGAAGCAAGTGTAGGGCCGGTTTTGCGTGTACTAAAACTCGCCTTCTCTCACGGACAATTGTCTCCTCTTTATTGGGTATGTTTTAAGCCTACTGGGCTTTTCTGTACCCAAAAGCAGTCTAATTTCATCCCTTATCCTAGTTTTCAGCTTAAAATGTCAGTTAAGAACAAAATTTGACATGGACTTTAAGGTCCGAGTTAATACAAAAGCTTACAAAAGGACTTAATTGATACGTTAGTACTCAATTAGAATGTTTTAAAGCTTAGGGACTAATTTAGAATCTGGCCCATAGCTTAGGGGCCTCTAGTAAAAGTAACCCGGTTTAATTTGTTCCTTAATTCTTCTCTCATAAACCCTAAACCCTGATCGTTAGCCTCTCCACTTAATAAAAAAAATTTCTGACAATGTTGAGGCGCTACGTTCGGGCGTCCCTCTTTGCCGCGCGTTTTTTCTCGACTGAAGCGGCGGCGGCGGAGAAAGCAGTAACAACTACTAAAAGCGCTGCGAAAACCGGTGGCGGCGGTGGAGTTGGACGAGAGACGCTGGGATGGAGGCTTATAGGGCTCGTGTATCCCAAACGCAGCGCCGTGGTTACGATACGGAAATGGCTAGAGGAAGGACATACGGTCCGTAAGTACGAGCTCAATAGGATCGTCCGGGAGCTTCGCAAGCTCAAGCGGTATAAGCACGCCCTCGAGGTATCATTCTTACTTTCTTATTAATCCCTCCATTTGTCTACAATTATGAAGTTAATAGCATTGGGATGTTGCAATAAAGTCTTAATTTCAATTGGGAACTAGGCTTGATTGTGAATTGCTGCTCGTATTCTAGTTAACCAGAATAGATTGTTTTCTAAAGTTGTATTTTGTTCTTCACGTTTTCCCCATTGTGAGATGAATCCCATTTATCGAATAATGGTTGCCTATTGAAACTGGGTATGAAGAATTGCAATGAAATGTTTGTATTTGATAGTTGGCCTTATACCTATCACCGTGGTTATTTTATTGTGGTAGATATGTGAATGGATGAGATTGCAGCAAGATATCAAGCTTTTGCCTGGTGACTATGCCGTTCACTTGGACTTGATTGCAAAAGTCCGCGGATTAACTAGTGCGGAAAAGTTCTTTGAAGACCTTCCCGAGAAGATGAGAGGTCAAGCCACTTGCACAGCTCTTCTCCACACGTATGTCCAGAACAAGTTGTCTGCTAAAGCTGAGGCTTTAATGGAGAAAATGTCTGAATGTGGTTTCGTCAAGAACCCACTTCCTTACAATCACATGATCTCTCTATGCATCTCACAAGGGGAATTAGAGAAGGTTCCTGCAATAGTGAAGGAATTAAAGAAAAACACTTCGCCAGATATCGTTACTTTTAATCTGCTGTTATCTGTTTGTGCCTCCCAAAATAAGGTTGAATCTGCTGGAAAAATCTTTGATGAGCTTAAGAAAGCAAAAATAGAGCCCGATTGGGTAACATATAGTGCATTGACCAATCTGTACATAAAAGGAAAACAATTTGAGAAGGCCGCATCTACTTTGAAGGAAATGGAAAAGAAGGCTTCTCGGAAAAATCGAGTTGTTTATCCCTCCCTTATCAGTTTGCATACAAACATGGGGGATAAAGATGGGGTTCAGCAAATCTGGAAGAAGATGAAATCATGCTTCCGCAAAATGAATGATGCAGAGTATACATGTATGATATCGTCACTTGTGAAACTTGGGGATTTTGAAGAGGCTGAGAAACTCTACAATGAGTGGGAGTCTGTTTCTGGAAGCGGGGATGCTAGAGTTCCAAACATACTGCTTGCGACTTACATCAATGGAGACAAGATGGATGTTGCTGAGAACTTCTATCAGCAAATTGCTCAGAAAGGCATTTCCCCTTGTTATACTACTTGGGAACTTCTTACATGGGGCTATTTAAAGAAGCAACAAATGGAAAAAGTGTTGGATTGTTTTAAGCAAGCTGTCTGCAGTGTAAAAAAATGGAATCCAAATGAGAAGTTGGTCAGAGAAGTGTTTAACAAACTTGAGGACCTAGGTGATACTGAAGACGCGGAGAAATTGTTAGTTATTCTCCGGGATGCTGGCCATGTCAGTACTAAGGTATATAATTCACTTCTTCGTGTATATGCAAAAGCTGGTAAAATGCCACTTATAGTTGCTGAGCGGATGCAGAAGGATAATGTACGACTGGATGAGGAAACACATAAACTCATAAAATTAACAAGTAAAATGCGTGTGACTGAAGTTTCGAGCAGTTTTTGATGTTGTGTGTGGAAGAGTAAGATTTCCTTTGGGATAAATTCCAAGTCATTTTGATGACAAAAGGTGCATTACACTGTTGGTGACTCTCAGCCTGCATAATTCAATGCAAATCGGTTGCAGAAAGTGTTCTAAATGATAGATACATGGCAGAGCCAGATTGGGTGACTCTCAGCTTGCATAGTTCGATGCTAAATAGGCTGCAGATAGTGTTACAAATGACAGAACAATCCGTCTGAAGCTCCATTTCTGATCGGTCTATTAACTGCTATTATTGAATACAGAAAGTTCTATGTTAATTGCTATGAGCTTAAATGTACATTGCTCAGAAAGTATTGAAGGATGACACTTTTTCCTTTTACTTGATTGAAATCAAGAACTACACCTTACTGCTTCATTATATATGATTTCAGTTAGCTGTATCTGAAAGCCAAAACCATTGCATGCTTCCAGTTGTTTACCTATAAAAACTGAACAAAAAAATCTCACCTGAATTTGCCAACCCCTCCCCACCCCCCCCACCCCAAAAGAAAAAAAAATTTCACATCACTTCGACAAGTGCCAAAGTTTTGGATAATTAGATGAACCTTTAGTGAACCGTGTATCTTATCATTATTGACCTTTACATTCAGACAAAATCATAAGTCACCTCTGCCAACAAGCAGTGAGTAGTTCACCAACATCATCATCATTATATTTGTTTAAGGTTTTGTTTACCCTTTTTGTCAGCTAGAGAAGCGGACCGACTTTCCTAAACCAAACAGGTTTTTTTTTTCAATATATGGGTTGAAATGTCAGAGTTGGTGCAGTGGTTATGAACATTTGGCTCAAAAGCTATTAGCATATAGCTTTACAGAGATGTGTGAGGCCATTATTTGTACCCTTAAACGCATTTTTTAATTAAATTAAAGAAACTGAAGAAAACAGAAGGCGATGAGGAAAAATGGAATTGGAAGTGGGTTACCGAAGCCAATCCAATCCACGTACATAGTAACACTGGCTTGGCTTACATGAAATTACTTGGATACCCTCCACTCATTTTCTTACAACGGTGATATTCTATTTACAATAAGACGACTCATTTTGGTTTTTTTTTTTTTTTTTGGAGCAAACTCATTTTGGTTTTAACAACAAAAAACAATCAGATGACCATAAACATATTACGGCGTTAAATATATATTTTTCTATTACGTGGTCAAAGAGATTCTCTTTTGGATTTAATCTAGAATTTTGCTTTTAAAATGGTTTAATTATGTGAAAATTGTAAAAATTTGTATATTTGTTTTAATTTATTAGAATTTGATCCTTGTACCATAAGAAAAATGAAAATTTAATAACACTTGGAAACCTTCATCATAAATTACTAGCTTAGAATTAGCAATTTAGTAATTTATATAAAAAAAATAACAATTATTAACAGTTCAAATTAATGTGTTTGCTAACAGATCAACTTTTAATTTTTATAAATTATTGTTAAATTCTGATAAATTAAAATAATAATAATAATTTCTAAAATGAAACTAAGAATTAGACTTTTAAAAATATTTGATGAAAAAGCTTTTACGGAACCCATTAATGATGATGAATTAAATTTGGTGGCAGCTATTTGCTAGCTTTTACAGAACCCCGTTAATGATAAGGGAAAAAGACACCAAAGAAATTACAAATGAAATTTACGTGGTTAGATGCGTAATTATAGTCGTAAACCAAGGTCAATCTACAATCACAATTCTCGTTTCCCGCACATGTTGGAATTCAGAAACGACTTGGTTCACCATCCTGTAAGCCGAAACTGGGATGCACGCGCCTTTTCATGAAAGTGAATAAATTATTATATATACTCTCCTTTCCATCAGGCCTCAAAAGACAAGCCCTATATATTATCTAAAATGGATGCCAGTTGAGCTGCAGGTTAGAAGAAGTTGAAAGCTCAAAAGCCTCCCCTTTTTTTCTCCCAAAGAATGAAAACTGAAAAGCAAATTTCAAGTTCAACAATGGGTGCAGCTAGCGTCGAGGATACTGAGGTTGGGTTCGAAGAAGCTATGTCATGGCTGCCTTCTCATGTTCTCGACGAGGCTATTTGGCAAACCAAGATAAAAAAGGTCCGTCTTCTTCATCCTTATTATTTAACCATTCTTTTCTTCTTTTTTCCCAGTTGCCGATTTGTTTGGTGTTTACTTACAGGATGATGTGAAGTACAATTATCATCGCCATCGTTCCAAGTTGCCTGCTCAGCCTTTTTTTCAACCGGTATTCCTCTTTTTTTTTTCTTGTTTGTATTGCTGCTAATTGTGAAACAAGTGGAGGAAGATTTTGGGTTTTACGAGAAAATTTTCAAAAAGCCAGGAATTAATTTATTTTGAATGAATATATATTCTACAATTTCCTGTAATGAGTAAATTCTGGTTTTGGTCTCTTTCCTATATGCAAGTATTTTATGGGATGAAGTTGTTTGATTGAATAATTTAAAAAACATTAAACATAGAAAAATTAACATAGTTTGAACGAAGTCGATTAAATTTTAGTTTGAATTGTATTGATATTGTTACCATTTAAGGGTTGTGGTAGGAGTATAAGTATTATATAAAAAAACTAATAACAAAGTAATATTATACTAATTAAATCCCTAATTTTAATTAATAAATTGACCTAAATAATTTAATTTTCAAATTAAAATTTAATTTTAAATTGAGATTTTAACGTAATCTTTTGAAAACGTGATTTTCAATAAAATTACTTTTTTTATCTGTATTTAAGTATTCTACTATACAATATTATGAATAAAATTATCATTTTATCTTTTTAAAAATATTTTTTGAACAGAATGATAAATATTATCAAATTTTTCAATAACTCTTTTTTATACAGCATTTTTCAAAAATCAATTTTCATCTAAATAAATCTTGTATATATCTCATAGATTTGCTGAATGAATCTGATTTGATATTTTGCTTTGACTTGTTTGTTTGTTTAAAACAGTGGAAGGGGAGCTGGAGACGGCATCAGACACCAAGATATTGTGGCAACGGGGGAGCATCCGGAGGACCTGGAATGCAGGCATTCTTCCTAGATTCAGGCCAAAAATCATGCGGCACTGGTGTTTTCCTTCCCCAGAGAGCTGGCACCATTTCTCATTCAAGCAGAAGACCAGGTATTTAACATTGTTTTATTTAAAGAATCAAATAGTTACTTGTGTTAAAAGTCTACATTAATCTCTTTTCCCAGCTTGTTCTCCAGTTCTTCTCCCTTCTCGGGTTGTTCAAGCTCTCAACCTCAACGTTCATGAATTGGGCCTCCAAATCTCTCCTCGCCGTGGTTTACCTCTTAACCTATATGTATATATATTCTACTTTGTGTGTGTATATATTGATCTTCGTTTCTGATACACGTAGTTACATTCATTTTCATGCAGATCCCAGAAACAATACAAGTAGACGTGGAGAGTTGAATAATAATAGTAATAATGGTAATAAAAATGGAAAGGATCATGCATCAACAAAACGTTGTGTGGTTTCCCAAACCGAAACTTTTTCGGCGGATATATTTCTTCCTAGGGAATGGACTTACTAGCCCTATATCAAAAACAAGGCCAAGATTAACCTATATTTCCAACCCCACCCCCCCCCCCAACAAGATTATTGGACATGTTAATATCATTGACTATGTTGTACGTGATACAATAATTGTTTTTTTTTTCTTTTGGGTACAAAAGTATACGTTGAAATAATAATGATGAAAAAGAAAGTTTCATGTGGTTTTTGTACATGATATGTCCTTGACCTTGATATATAACATTTAAACCATTACATGTTATTATGACATGTACCATGTTTAATCAGAACATATGTAATAAAATAATTATTGTTATTAAAATTTCCCAACCTTCATTTTATATTTTAAAGAAATAAAAATGAAATCTTCATATCTTGATTGAATTCAGTTAATGTATTGATGTAAACGCAATGAAATTCTAGGAAGATACTGAAGGAATTCTGCAAGGTCTCGTGCTAAACGATTAGGCCTCTAGTGATGTGGCTCCATCACAAAATCAATATATCTTCTAGAAGGCGTCCTTTAGCGTAAACCTCGCAATGGTTCTTGCTGACCCGTATGAGTTGTTGAGGTATTCTCAAAATTAATCACAATTGTTTGCAAGGTTCCAATTAGGGAAGCTTTATCTTTATTCTCCCAAGTAGCAGAAAAACCATCTCGAAAAACAAAGCCATTGCTCCACAAGTGGCTAAAGTGCGATATTACACGTTTATCAAGCAACACGTAGAGGTGCCTACACATTTGCAAAATAGTGATATATGAAAAACAAGATGAATGTTGGCAGAATCTGTTAGTTCAAAACTCCGGTAAGGTAAATCTCGAACACACGATCGAAACTCGAACAAAAGAAGAAGAAATAGGACAGGCTCCAAGGCGTGTATCAAGCCACTATCTTTAAGGTTATATTCGCCCCCACCTACCTTCGGTGTGCAAATGAGCTCCAAGCAAATTAACCTCGAGGATACAATGAAGCCAATGACTATTTGCGTTTTGCACTGACGAGAATAGTCCACCATGCACTAAGCAATGTATAACAAAAACTCAATTTCTACAAAGGATTTCTGCAGTAATACTTTATAGAATAATCTAATAATATTAGAAAATGAAGGAAGGAAAGAAAGAGTATTAGAATTTGTTGATATATTTCCAAATGAAATCTCATTCCTATTTATAGGAATTTTCATGTCTCTTCATAGAGACATCTTTCAATAGGTGTCTTTATGAATAAATAAATAATAATAATTATTCATTTAATTTTGTAACTATTCAAATAATATTTTTTGAATAGTTATAATTCTTTTTTAAAAATCAAATGATATAACTTTTGACCAATGACCAAAAGTTTTATCTTTTGATTAATTACACTCATTCATTTATAGTTATTGGGATACTATAAATATTTGAAAATATTCCAACAATCTCCCCCCATTTTCAAAATATTTAGATTTTGATATTCTTGGAAATCAATTTGCATAAATAAAGGTGTCTTACGATTGAACCTTCACTTAGTGAAAACATGTTAAAGTTAATCGAAATTGCATGGTAGACTAAGCTTTGAACCAACTATTCCATTTGATTAACTGAACACATCTCACACAATGATTTTAACATCAGTCAATGCATAGTATCTAGGGACACTATTATAGCCATGTGTCTATGTCTTCTTTTCATGAGTGCTGTCAGAGCCAAGCCCTTAAGCTCCTAGAAGCGGCCACACTTCCACTCACATAGGTAGATCCCATCAAAAGTGTTCCCGTAATTATAACACTCTAACATATTTATGTTATGGGTCCATTAAGAGTACATTACTCATCCTTCCCTTATCATTACGGGTACCTAGCACTTTAATCTTAGGATGGATTTATTTATAGTGCTAACAGTCACATACTAATGATGTACTTTGTCTAATTGAACTCAAGACTTGACGTTATACCAAGCGTTGAGTCGAGTTTCCATCATGGGTGACTCTAATTAATAGGCTTGAGTCCCATCCCTTTTGAGGTCCTTTTTACTGCATCTCTAGCAAGACTTTTTGTCAAAGGATCTGTCAAATTTTCACTTGACCTCACATAATTAATAGTGATCACTCCATCAGAGATTAATTGTCGAACATAACTATGTCTTAATCCAATGTGTCTAGACTTTCCATTATATACTTGGCTATATGCCTTTGCTAGAGCAGTCTCACTATCACAACGGATAGAAATAGGTGAAATTGGCTTAGGCCATAAAGGTACATCATAAAGTAAATTTCTTAACCATTCTGCTTCTTTAGATGTAGCGGCTAATACAATAAATTCTACTGTCATGGTGGAATCAGTAATACATGTTTGTTTCTTGGAACCCCAAGAAATGACTCCTCCACCAAGAATGAAGATCCACCCACTAGTAGATGCATGATCTTCCAAACTTGTAATCCAACTAGCATCCGAATACCCTTCTAAAACTGGAGGATATCCATTATAACACAATTCATAGTTAATAGTTTTCTTTAAGTACCTAAGTACTCTATTCAAAGCTTGCTAATGCAAACTACTTGGATTACTTGTGTACCTACTCAATTTTCCAACAGCATATGCAATATCTGGTCTTGTACAAGTCATTATATACATAAGACAACCAATTAGACTTGCATATTTCAATTGATCAATTTTCCTACCAACATTAGATACTAATTTTAATTGAGGATCCATGGGTGTAGATGTTGTTATATAGTTGAAAAGATCAAACTTTTTAAGCACATTTTCAATGTAATGTGATTGTGATAAAGCTATAGTGCTTTCATCTCGGGTTATTTTAATCCCAAGAATAACATCTGCTACACCCATACCCTTCATAGCAAAGTTGTTTGACAAGAATTTCTTTGTGTTTTCTATTTGTTCCAAATTCGTGCCAAAAATGAGCATGTCATCTACATATAAGCAAATTATGACACCCTTTCCATTATCAAATTTGCTATATATGCACTTATCGGAATCATTTATTTTATAGCCTTTAGCTAAAACAACCTTGTCAAACTTTTGGTGCCATTGTTTTGGTGCTTGTTTAAGCCCATATAAAGATTTAACAAGCTTACATACCTTATGCTCTTGTCCTGGAACAACAAATCCTTCCGGTTGCTCCATGTACACTTCCTCTTCCAATTCACCATTTAAAAATGCAGTTTTAACCTCCATTTGGTGAACAACCAAATTATATATAGAGGTAAGTGATATTAATAGTCTAATTGTAGCAATTCTTGCTACTGGAGCATAGGTATCAAAGTAATCAATACATTGTCTTTGTGTAAAACATTTTGCTACCAACCTTGCTTTAAATTTATCAATGGTTCCATCGACCTTCATTTTCTTTTTGAAGATCCATTTACAACCTATTGGTTTGGAACCTGGTGGAAGATCAACTAAGATCCAAGTTTGATTTCCCATTATTGAATCCATCTCATCATTTATTGCTTCTTTCCAAAAAGCAGAGTCTTGAGATTTCACTGCCTCTTCAAATGTAATAGGATTAGATTCGGTATTATAACAATAAGGTATCTTATTGCATATACTTTCACATTTTCCTTCTACAAGAAACATAATGAAATCTGGTCCAAAATCTTTGACCTTTTTAATCCTCTTACTTCTTCTTAATTCTTGACAAGATTCATCATTATTATCAATTTGTTTCAATGGAATCTCATTCTCATTTGAAGAATGAATCAATTGTTGGGGTTGTAATTGTCTTGATATAGAATTAAATCTATTTTCATCAAAAATAGCATCTCTTGATTCAATAACAGTATTAATTGAAATTGAATCATTTGGTTCAATTACCATGAACCTATATGCCTTGCTATTATGTGCATAACCTATAAATATGCATTCAATTCCTCTTTCACCTAACTTTTTACGTTTAGGTGTTGGAACTTTTACAATAGCTCTACAACCCTAAACCTTCAAATAATTAAGGTTTGGTTTCCTTGTCTTCCATTGTTCATAGGGGGTTATTTTAGTTTCCTTATTAGGAACTCTATTCAATATATGACAAGCTGTTAGAACAACTTCTCCCCAAAAACCTTGTCCAAGACCTGAATATGATAACATTGAATTTACCATTTCAGTTAAGACTCTATTTTTTCTTTCAGCTACTCCATTTTTTTGTGGTGTGTAAGGGGCTGAAACTTGATGGACAATTCCAGTGAGTTCAAAAAAAACTTGGATTATAGTATTCTCCACCTCTATCCGATCTTAAGCACTTGATAAATGATTCACACTGAAGTTCAACTTCAGATTTATAAACTTTAAATTTATCAAGCGCTTCATCTTTTGAATGCAATAAATATACATAACAATATCTAGAATAATCATCAATAAAAGTAACAAAATATTTCTTTCCACCTAATGTAGGAGTATTATGCATGTCACATAAATCACTATGTATCAAATCAAGCAATTTTGCTTTCCTTTTAACCTTAGGGAAAAGGTTTCTTGTAATTTTAGTCAACATACATGTACTGCATTTTTCAATATTATTATTAAAAATAGGAATTAGATCTAATTTATACATGTCATTCAATTTTCTATAATTCAAATGACCTAATCTATAATGCCACAAACAAAAAGATTCAACCATATAAGCAGAAATAGTATTTTTATTCTTATTAATAATATTAAGTTTGAACATGCTTTCATACATATACCATTTTCCCACAAAAATTCCTCCCTTAGACAAAATAGACTTATCTGCCTCAAAAACAAGTTTGAAACCAAACTTATTCAACAGACTTCCAGACACTAAATTTTTCCTAACTTCTGGTACATAATATACATCATTTAAGGTTAAAACCTTTCCAGAAGTGAATTGTAGTTCAACAGACCCTTTGTCTTTAATTGCTGCGGTGGAAGAATTTCTCATGTACAAGACATTGTTATTTTCACATTGTGTGAACTTTGTGAACATGCTTTTCTCTTTGCACACATGTTTGGTTGCTCCGGTATCAATCCACCATGTATTATCATCTTGTGCCATATTAATTTCAGATATCATTACAATGAACTTTTCGTTATTATCAGCCTTAGAAGATGATTTCTTCTTTAAAAATTGACATTCATTCTTGAAATGTCCCGGCTTTCCACAATGATAGCATGAGCCCTTTTGTTTCTTTTTGAACTTAGGTGCTCTATCAGTCTGATTGAACTTTCTCTTGAATGGTTTAGTAGTCTGTACTTCCTCTGTAACATGTACTTTTGTATTTTCAGAATTTAGGTTCTGATCTTGTTTTCGATACTCTTCTTCAATATGAAGATGATTTGCCAAAGCCTCAAGAGATATTTCCTCTTTCTTATGTTTTAGACTTCTTTTAAAGTCTTTCTAATATGAAGGAAGTTTGTCTATTATGGAGGATACCACAATCATTTCATCCATTTTCATATCATATTGCTTAAATTGATTCAGCATCTTTTCAATATCACGAAATTGTTCCATTACAAAACGACCATCAACCATTTTGATAATTATTAAAACGACTGACAAGAAATTTCTTACTTGTAACATCTTCGGTCATGTATCTTGCCTCCAATTTGTCCCATAATTCTTTAGCAGTGACCTCGTTTTGGTAGGTGTCAAACAAACCATCAGATAAACCATTCAATATATGGCCCATGCACATGTAGTCAGCATTGTCCCATTTTTGTCTTTCTCAGGTTGCAGCAACAGATTCATTTTCATTCTCTTCAGGTCTTGGAGTATCCAAAACATAAGCAATCTTCAAAGTTGATAATAAGAAGTGCATCTTTTTCTGCCATCGTCGAAAATTTCCACCATCAAATCGATCAAGTTTAACAAAGTTGGAAGCCAACTCCCTTAGAGTTCCACTTTCATATGTTGTGGTAGTCATCATGTAATATAACCTTAAAATTGTTCGTTCAAAACTCCGGTAAGGTAAATCTCGAACACACGATCGAAACTTGAACAAAAGAATAAGAAATAGGACAGGCTCCAAGGCGTGTATCAAGCCACTATCTTTAAGGTTATATTCGCCCCCACCTACCTTCGGTGTGAAAATGAGTTCCAAGCAAATTAACCTTAAGGATACAATGAAGCCAATGACTATTTGCGTTTTGCACTGACGAGAATAGTCCACTATGCACTAAGCAATGTATAACAAAAAACTCAATTTCTACAAAGGATTTCTGCAGTAATACTTTATAGAATAATCTAATAATATTAGAAAATGAAGGAAGGAAAGAAAGAGTATTAGAATTTGTTGATATATTTCCAAATGAAATCTCATTCCTATTTATAGGAATTTTCATGTCTCTTCATAGAGACATCTTTCAATAGGTGTCTTTATGAATAAATAAATAATAATAATTATTCATTTAATTTTGTAACTATTCAAATAATATTTTTTGAATAGTTATAATTTTTTTTTAAAAAAATCAAATGATATAACTTTTGACCAATGATCAAAAGTTTTATCTTTTGATTAATTACACCCATTCATTTATAGTTATTGGGATACTATAAATATTTGAAAATATTCCAACAGAATCAGGCCACATCACCAATACGTTTGAGTACTTTGTAAGGTCCAAAGTATCTACTTTCTAATTTGTAATGGAATGGCATTAAAGTTTAAACATATACCCAATCTCCTTCGTCAAAGTAAACTACACATCAGTGTTGATTAGCGAATGATTTCATTCGAGCATATAATCCTCAACTAAGGAATTCCCTATGGCATCATAAATATAACGACTAATTGTTGGTGGAGGAAAACCATACAAAACCTCAAAAGGGGTCATTCGAGTAGAAGTTTGGTAAGATGTATTATACCAATATTTTGGCCATGCATGGTAACATATGCATCCAAGTTTTGGGATAATCCGCCACATAACATCATAAATACATTTCTAGACACTTGTTGAAGTCCTTGGTTTGACCATCAGTTTGAGGATGGTATGGTGTGCTAATAGCTAATGTGGTGCCTTGTAAATAATGAATTTTGCGCCAAAATGGACTAAAAAAATCGAACTTCACGATCAGTCAAAATTTCATGAAGACAAATGATTTCAATCACAAAAGCAATAGCTGCAGATAGTTGGTGAAATTGGATGGTAAATAGATGAAAGTCCATATTTAGATAAATTGTCAACAACTACCATGATGACAAATTTTCCTTTGGAAGCTGGTAACTTGATCCATGGATATGCCTTCTAACACCAAGTTAGGAATGGGCAATGGATGAGAAAACCACTTTGAATAAAGGTGATGGAAAGTTCAAGCAATGCCTACATGTCCATTTACAGGAGAAGAGTAGAACTCAAATAAAAGCTTTATATGGAGTGATAAGGTGCCCTTGAAATAGTAGAAGCCCATCTTTGAAAACATGGTCAGGTAAGGACTGAGGGTCCCTTTAACCAATGTTGTTGCAACTCAAGTAAATTTAGGATGCTCTGTATTAGTTGTTCGAATATTCTCTTCCACAACAATGAATGCAACATGAGAGAGTAAAAAAACTGAAAATGTGATACCCTTAATAAAGCATTTGCAGCCACATTGTGTTTTCCTAGATGATATATAACATCAAAACCATAGCCCACTAATTTTCCAAGCCATTTTTGCTACTCCAGTGTTTGGATTACTTAATGAGATTCTTGAGAGATTGCTAATAAGTACTGATGCCATTTAGCACCAGCATGGGTAATAACATACATTTCCCTAAGGTAAGTCAAAGCATGTTGTATTGGGTCACTGAGCTACTAGATAAAGAAAGCAATTTAGGAGCTTATTTAGCAAAAGAATAACACCATCTTTGATGCATTCGTCTTAACTATGAATGGTTTGGAGAAATCGAAAAGTTGAAAGATGGAGGTTAAACTCAATAATATTTCAGTTTTTCCAAGGTTTAAGTGGAGATGTCTATCCAATGAATTAATCCTTCCTTTTTAAGCAAACAATCAATGGCCCTTCAATGGAAGCAAAATGACTATCAACTATCCCTACCAATCCTAGAAAACTCCAAACATCTTTGGCACTTAGAGGATGCCATTGAATAGCATATATTTTATTAGCATAACTGCTTTAAATATATGGCCTAAATACAAGGGCGAGGCTAGAACAATTTTTTAGAGGGCTGAATGAAATTTTAATTTTTATAGTCTATATCTTTATAATTTTTAAAGGATTAAATCAAAATTTTATAATTTTAGGGTGCTAAAGTACAATTTTACCTTTACTAATTGAAAATTTTAAAAAAAATTAGAAGACCTAAATGGTAATTTTTCATTTTAATGGGGCCGGGACCCATGCCAACCCCCTAGAATCGCCTTTGCCTAAATACCCGACCAAAACCAACCCAAAAATGAATTTGAACCACTTGGCTACTAAGTAATGATCACATAACAATTGAAGAAACACCCAAACGTGTTCCACATAAGCGTCTAAGTGGAGCTATACACTGAGATATCATTAAAGAAAACCAACATAAACTTTTGAAGATAAGGGAGAAAGACATCTCCCTTGAAATGTTCATTAGTTAAAAGTTTTTCATTTGAATTTTATTTAAAACAAGATAATATGCAGGAAAAGAGGCACTGAATTTTTTAAAATTTCGAGAGATATTTTCCTTGAATATTTTTTAAACTGTTTTTAGTGATAGACGAAAGTAAGACTACAGTTTGTTGATCATTGTAACTGTGCTACTGTCTGCTGATCTCATTGCTATATCTTGAAAGACAGACGACTAATGTTTCTCCAGCACCAAAGGAGCAGCCGAATCTATCTTAAAGAAACTGTGAAAACAAGTCTCAACTATCGGTCAGTTTTTTCCTATTTACCTACGAGTATAACATTTTAATCCATTTTTTTATTTCTCATATTTAATATATATTGTTCTAGTTTCATCTTATCTTGTGATTTAAATAAATATTTACGTGAAACTTGTGTGCAACACAGTTTGTAATCACCTTGAAACTAAAGTGATATTCAGAAAGCAATCATTTGGGCCCTCAAGTTGTCGTGGCCAAAAGCGTTTGATAATGTCTTTAGTGAAGGAAAACTAGTCGACAAGCTGTTGATTGTGATGCATCCAATCATACCACTCAACAACATCATCGTCAAGGTAGAAGGAAGAAATTGTCAATCTATCTTCTTCCTTGAAAAACCCAATGATCTAGATTAATGCTTGCGAAACGAACCATTTGAACTGAGGAAGGTTTAAGCCACCTAAGAGAACTCGAACCAGAGGATGCTCCCAGTGCAGACTTTACTGTTTCCGCTAGTTGTTTCCAAGTTGACAAAGCCGATAACTGACTGAGAACTTCCAAAAGCATCTTCTTCCAATCGTCAACGAAAGGCATCCATATCTTAATGGAGTGAGGAATGGGACTCTTGAATCACTTTAACATTCTCACCCAAGACACAAGAGCACCAGTGATATAAACTCAAACAATAACCTTAATGAAATAGCAAAAATATAATGAAGGAATTTTATTATTACTGTAATTTCTAAGAAAAGGGAATTGCAGCAAAGGAAAATAAAGTACAGAAAATCAGAAAGGATGAGAGAAAAAGAAAATAGAAGGGGATGAGAGAATTGAAAGATTACAACTCAGATTATTCATAGCTAACCTTTTTGCTTATTCTTCATATAAGCGTTTCTCTGCAATGTCTGGTGCCTATCACAAAATCAATTATCCTCTAGATGGCATCCTTTGGCGTAAATTTACCTCTCCTCGGTTCTTGCTGACCCGTATGAGTTGTTGAGATATTTCTAAAATTGATCAATTTTATAAGTGAAATAGATAATGAGACATTATCTAATTGTGTATCACTTCCTGTCATTATATAGCAGGTTCACGCTAAGTGTAGAGATGTTCTTAGATATTCCGAAGAGGAAGGCTATGGGTCACTCCACCGCTTAGGACTTTGAAATTCAATATTGATGCCTCAACTACGGGGAATCCTTGGCTATTGAGGGACGGAAACAGCATGATTCTAGTGGCTTTTCCATGTGTGAGAATTGCTAATATGAAGTTTGTAAAAATTAATATCGATAATGGTAATAGATCGATCGTAAAATAATAAGAAAAAAAACACATCAATTTTACTTGAAAATTTTTTGGAGAAAAATCATGAGCAGAGAAAAATAAAATGCACTAATGTCAAATTCGAATGATATAAGAGGAGTTTCGACTACATCTATTTATAGATTGAAAAACTTTATTCTAATAAATATCAAATAGAAGCAGCCTATACCGTACAAATCCCTTTATTTTATCACTGTGTTTTATTTTTTAAACAAAAATTTAGGTCACAAAACTCTAACAAAGTTGGTTGAGATTTTGGTCGTTTATATATGCTTCCTTTAGATAGGACTCTCATAAATTGGTAATTGAGAGTGCTTTCGAAAATTGGAAGGACTCTTCCAATACCCCTAAAATGATTAGGAAGGAAATGATACAGCTAGACAAGGAATTTCTTTTGTCTATAGGGAAAGTAATGGAGATATTAACAAGCTTGTTAAGGTAGGAGTTAACATATGTTGGAACATTTTCAAATATTTATAGTGTTCCAATAACTATAAATAAATGGGTGTAATTAATCAAAAGTTATATTATTTGTTTTTTTGAAAAAGAATTATAACTAAATGAATAATTATGTGTTTATTTTAAAGACATTATTATTCAGAAAGACACCTATTGAAAGATGTCTCTATGAAGAGACATGAAAATTCCTATAAATAGGAATGAGATTTCATTTAGAAATCACACCAATAAATTCTAATATTCTTTCTTTCCTTCCTTCATTTTCTAATATTATTAGATTATTATATAAAGTATTACTAGAAATCCTTTGTAGAAATTGAATTTCTTATTATACATTGCTCAGTGCGTAGTGGACTATTCTTGTTAGTGCAAAACGCAAATAGTCATTGGCTTCATTGTATCCTCGAGGTTAATTTGCTTGGAACTCATTTGAATACCGAATATAGGTGGGGGCGAATATAACCTTAAAGGTAGTGGCTTGATACACGCCTTGGAGCCTTGTCCTATTTCTTATTTTTCTGTTTGAGTTCCGTTCATGTGTTCAAGATTTTCCTCAATGGAGATATGTACTAACAATTTTAAGGTTATACTTCATGATGACTACCACAACACATGAAAGTGGAACACTAAGGGAGTTGGCTTCTAACTTTGTCAAACTTGATCGATTTGATGTTGGCAATTTTTGACGATGGCAAAAAAAATGCACTTCTTATTATCAACATTGAAGATTGCTTATGTTTTAGATACTCCAAGACCTGAAGAGAATGAAAATGAATCTGTTGTTGCAACACGAGAAAAGCAAAAAAGGGACAATGTTGATTACATGTGCACGAGTCATATATTGAATGGTTTATTTGATGGTTTGTTCAACACCTACCAAAACGAGGTTATCGCTAAAGAATTATGGGACAAATTGGAGATAAGATACATGATTGAATATGTTACAAGTAAGAAATTTATTGTCAGTCGTTTCAATAATTATCAAACGGTTGATGGTCGTTCTGTTATGGAACAATTCTGTGATATTGAAAAGATACTGAATCAATTCAAGCAATATGATATGAAAATGGATGAAATGATTGTTGTATAAAACATAAGAAAGAGGAAATATCTCTTGAGGCTTTGGCAAATTATCTTTGTATTGAAGAAGAATATCGAAAGTAAGATCAGAACCTAAATTCTGAAAATGCCAAAGTGCATGTTACGGAGGAAGTACAGACTACTAAACCATTCAAAAGAAAGTTCAAACAGACTGATAGAGCACCTAAGTTCAAAAAGAAACAAAAGGGCTCATACTATCATTGTGGTAAGCCGGGACATTTCAAGAATGAATGTCGATTTTTAAAGAAGTAATCATCTTCTAAGGCTGATAATAATGAAAAGTTTGTTGCAATAATATCTGAAATTAATATGGCACAAGATGATAATACATGGTGAATTGATATCGGAGCAACCAAACATGTGTGCAAAGACAAAAGCATGTTCACAAAGTTCACACAATGTGAAAATGACAATGTCTTGTACATGGGAAATTATTCCACCGCAGCAATCAAAGGCAAAGGATCTGTTGAACTACAATTCACTTCTGGAAAGGTTTTAACCTTAAATGATGTATATTATGTACTAAAAGTTAGGAAGAATTTAGTGTCTGAAAGTTTGTTGAATAAGTTTGGTTTCAAACTTGTTTTTGAGGCAAATAAGTTTATTTTATCTAAGGGAGGAATTTTTGTAGGGAAAGGGTATATGTCTGAGAGTATGTTCAAACTCAATATTATTAATAAGAATAAAAATACTATTTTTGCTTATATGGTTGAATCTTTTTGTTTATAGCATTATAGATTAGCTCATTTGAATTATAGAAAATTAAATGACTGTGTAAGTTAGATTTAATCCCTATTTTTAATAATAATATTGAAAAATGCAATACATGTATGTTGACTAAAATTACAAGAAACTCTTTCCCTAAGGTTAAAAGGAAAACAAAATTACTTGATTTGATACATAGTGATATGCATAATACTCCTACATTAGGTGTAAAGAAATATTTTGTTACTTTTATTGATGATTGTTCTAAATATTGTTATGTATATTTATTGCATTCAAAAGATGAAGCACTTGATAAATTTAAAGTTTATAAATCTGAAGTTGAACTTCAGTGTGAATCATTTATCAAGTGCTTAAGATCAGATAGAGGTGGAAAATACTATAATCCAAGTTATTTTGAATCAACTGGAATTGTCCATCACGTTTCAGCCCCTTACATACCACAACAAAATGGTGTAGTTGAAAGGAAAAATAGAGTCTTGACTGAAATGGTAAATTCAATGTTATCATATTCAGGTCTTGGACAAGGTTTTGGGGAGAAGCTGTCCTAACAGCTTGTCATATATTGAATAGAGTTCCTAATAAGGAAACTAAAATAACCCCCTATGAACAATGGAAGACAAGGAAACCAAACCTTAATTATTTGAAGGTTTGGGGTTGTAGAGCTATTGTAAAAGTTCCAACACCTAAACGTAAAAAGTTAGGTGAAAGATGAATTGAATGCATATTTATAGGTTATGCACATAATAGCAAGGCATATAGGTTCATGGTAATTGAACCAAATGATTCAATTTCAATTAATACTGTTATTGAATCAAGAGATGCTATTTTTGATGAAAATAGATTTAATTCTATATCAAGACAATTACAACCCCAACAATTGATTCATTCTTCAAATGAGAATGAGATTCCATTGAAACAAATTGATAATAATGATGAATCTTGTCAAGAATTAAGAAGAAGTAAGAGGATTAAAAAGGTCAAAGGTTTTGGACCAGATTTCATTATGTTTCTTGTAGAAGGAAAAGGTGAAAGTATATGCAATAAGATACCTTATTGTTATAATACCGAATTTGATCCTATTACATTTGAAGAGGCAGTGAAATCTCAAGACTCTGCTTTTTGGAAAGAAGCAATAAATGATGAGATGGATTCAATAATGGGAAATCAAATATGGATCTTAGTTTATCTTCCACCGGGTTCCAAACCAATAGGTTGTAAATGGATCTTCAAAAAGAAAATGAAGGTCAATGGAACCATTGATAAATTTAAAGCAAGGTATTGGTTACTTTGATACTTATGCTCTAGTAGCAAGAATTGTTACAATTAGACTCTTAATATCACTTACCTCTATATATAATTCGGTTGTTCACTAAATGGATGTAAAAACTTCATTTTTAAATGGTGAATTGGAAGAGGAAGTGTACATGGAACAACCGGAAGGATTTTTTGTTCCAGGACAAGAGCATTGATAAGCTGTAAAAGTAACATATTTTAATATCATTCTTAAAGCATTTTTGGATGATTAGTTATGTAAATTAGTGAATTTGATGCTCATAATTCTTTAAATTCATGTTTCTATACTTATGAGAGCATTTGGAAGCGAAAGGAGCGAAAAACGAGCCAAAATCAAACAAATAGAGATGTTTCTAGGATCTACACGACTTGGGCATTTCCACACAGGCTGACCACACGCCCGTGTCGATATTGCACCCTGCTTCCCAAATACGCGAAAAAACCCAATTTTTAGGCTTTTTGAGCATTCTACAGTCTATGAATACAAATTAGAAGAAGGCCTAAGAGGGCACTCAAAGAAGATCGAAAAAAAGCACTCGAAGAACGCCATCCTAATCAACTCGGAAGTGGATTTCCCTCAAGATCGAAGATCTCCATTTAATTTCTTTCAAAGTTTTATTGAGTTTCTTTATGTCTTGTGGTTATTCTGACTTTGAGATGTTTTCATTCAGGATTATGAACTAAATTCCCTAGATACCTAGGAAAGATGAAACCTATGATAAATCTTATTATTTGATTTCTGATTTACGCGATAAATACTTGATTCTTGTTCTCAATTATGTATGCTTATTTCTTGTTTTAATATGTCTGATATATTAATTCAAGTTTAATTTACTTATTTCAGTGGAGCAAAAGTCCCTATTTAAGAGTAGGTCTAGCATAATTGAGTGGAGTTGCATGCAATCCTAGAAATAATACGACATAAATCTACCGGATTTGAGTCAAATCTAATAGGGGAATCCATAGATCAAGTTAATGCGATAGTAGGGGTTTTAATTAGAAAGAGATTTCAATTAATCAACCTAGAGTCAGTTGTTCTTACTCTCAAAAGAGATATTAACATAATTTAGGGATTTCTACGAATCAATAAATCGTTTAATTCAGATTCATAATAATAAGTGAAGTCTAGGTGGATTCTTTCCTGGGTATTGTCTATCTCATTGGTTATCTTCGATTATTTTCCTATTTCATTCTCTGTTGCGTTTTTAGTTAGATTAGTTTAGTAATTTTAGATTATAAACAACCACTCCAATTTGTCCGCTAAATAATAGAAAAACAGTAATTACTAGTACTTTTAGTCCTCGTGGATACGATATTCCCTACTCACCATAACTATACTATTGTTCGATAGGTGCGCTTGCCTTAGTCATATATATAATTAGTTTAGTGACCATCAAGTTTTTGGCGTCATTGCCGGGGGCTAAAATATTAGGAACACTCAATTTTTATTAATTTAGCCATTTTTATTTTTATTATATTTTTAGTTTTAGTTTTAGTTTTAGTTTTAGTTTTAGTTTAATTTTTGTTTTCTAATTTTTCTTTTATTTGCTTCTGGCAAGTTCCTTTAGTTTATGACTAAAAGAAACCCGTTGGGACCATTACTGTTTAACTGCGAAATTGAAAGTACAGCTCGTAGAAATCGTAGAGAAGTAAAGCTGAGTCGACAGAGTATAGTAGACAAGCAAGAGGATGTTATTATTATTACTGAAAAGATGTGTAATAATCAGAATAATTAGCTACCTCCTACGGTTGCTGCAAATCTTACAAACCCAAATCCTGCTCCTCGTACTATGTATTATTATGCCAAGCCCAGTCTAACTGGGGCTGAATCGAGTATTGTGAGACCCACTATTGATGCAAATAATTTTGAACTGAAGTCGAATACTATTCAAATTGTAATAGCCTGGTTTTAGCTAAATCAGAATAGTGGTTTTGGAACCACAAATCTGAGGTTAGAAAATTAGTTTAATATTATTTTTTTGTGTTTACAGCATGTGATTATATATGCGTGAAAGTTTCGTGATTTAATTTTATAGTTTAATAGCTCAATTTGAGAAAAAAAACTTAATCGCGTAAAATGCAAAACTGACATTCTATATGTTAATTGTGTTTAATTGCTATGATTTATTAAACCAAAGGTCCTTATGGTGATATTGGACCATTGGTTGTGTAAGTGGACATTTATGGACAACCATTATATATATTTAATGTTATTTTATTAAGGTTAATTAAGTAATTTGTGATTTAAGTTTAATTAAATTAAAACAAAACCAAAATTAAGCTTCATTTCATCTTTTTTTGGCCGAATATGGTGGAAGAAGAAAACATTTAGTTCATTTCAGGGTTCGGTCAATTGGAAGCTTAATTGGTAATTGTTTTGAGCTCGGTTTTTGATGATTTGTACATTTTTTATATCGTTGCTTTGTATTCTAGCTAGCCCATGCCTTAATTTTTGATGTTGTTAATGTTTTGTGAAGTGCCATTGATGAATGTTTGAGATTTTAAATGTTTGATGATGAAAAATGGATATTTGTTGATAGATTATCATATTTTGTTAAGTGATTTTTGACAAAAATGTCAAGTAGGGATTTATTTGTGAAAATGTGAAAATGTGAAAATGTGTGGTTAAATGTGTAAAAAAATGATAAATATGAGCTGATATGTGCACTAGGAAAATTTAGCTAGCTTAGGAAGGTATTAAATTGCATGAAGTTTGTGTATTTGTGAAATAGGGACTAAATTGAACAAATGTGGAACTTTAGGGGATAAAGTGTAAAAATGCCCAAATATGTGTTTGTGGACTGAATTGAATGATTTGATGAATAAATGAGTTAATTTTGAATGTATATAGATCAAGAACGAAAGAAATTAGATTTAGATTGGTGAAAATCAAAGGTTATTGAATAGTCGATCCATTCCGTTTATCCCGAAAACAAGGTAAGCTCATAAGTAAATATATGTTTTATATATTGCCGAATTTGATTCATATACGGTTATATATTGCCGAATTGAATTGTATATATATACTTATATTGCCGAATTGAATTGTATAGGTATACACCTATTGTCGAATTGAATTGTATATATATACTTATATTGCCGAATTGAATTGTATAGGTATACACCTATTGCCGAATTGAATTGTATAGGTGTACACCTATTGCCGAATTGAATTGTATAGGTATACACCTATTGCCGAATTGAATTGTATATATATACTTATATTGTCGAATTGAATTGTATGGTATACACCTATTGCCGAATTGAATTGTATATGTATTTATATATTGTTGATTTGATTTGAGCATTGGATGACTGGTTTCGTGAATGAATTGATTTAATTATGAAGTCGAAAGCCCCGAATAAACCTTAGTAAAAGTATAGGATACTGATGTCATGAGATTATGACTTCCGAGGTGTAATTTCGTGTAAGACCATGTCTGGGACATTGGCATCGAAGTGAGGAAACGTGTAAGACTATGTCTGGGACATTAGCATCGTGTATGATTCATATAAGACCCTGTCTGGGACAGTGGCATCAATATGTGTTAACATGTAAGACCATATCTGAGATATGGCATTGTACGAACCTTACATGATTTCCGAGTATCCTTAACAATTCCGAATGGTTCAACGGGCAATGTCAAATCGAGACCGAAGGTGAATTTTGAGCTAAATGGTTCAGGTATGTGTGAAGTTTATATGTTCATGAAATATTGAGGTAAGTTTAGTACTTAATATGGTAGTATGAATTTACATGAGTTACTTGAATGTATATGTGTTTGAAATTTATTTAAATTCAATCTATTTGAATTGAATTATAAATATCATTGAGATGATTTATTTGCTTATGGCTTACTAAGCTTCCAAAGCTTATTTTGTGCATTCTTTCATTGTTTATAGATTATCGAAGCTAGCTTGAACTAGGGGATCGTCAAGAAACGTCATCACACTATCGAACATATTGTTGGTACTTTTGAAGCTTTGTATATATGGTATATGGCATGTATAGGCTGGTGAACTTTTGGTATGTTTGAATTGTAAATTCTAGCCATGTGAGTTAGCTTGGAAATGGTGTATGTGATGAAGTTGCTTTTGGGATTATGATATGAGATGAATCATGTAATTGATGTGTACGTATTATGGTTAAGTGTTTAGCATGCTTATTATGATAGGTGATGCCCTTGAATTTGTTCAATTTGGTTTGGATGTCTTAATGATCAAATGATGCAATTGGTATGATATTGAGATGATAGATTGGTATGTAGCTGAGGTATGAGTTGGTTGTTTAAATATTGAGAAAATGAATGTTTGAACCTAAGGTGAATTGATGATTATAGTAAGTTAAATCGATAATACCTCTTAACCCTAACCCGGCAAAAGACACCGGTTAGGGGTGTTACACAGATGGTAGAACAATTTGTTCAGTTCGAAGGTTTGCAAGACGGAGATCCAAATACTCAATTGGCTAATTTTCTAGAAGCTTGTGATACTTTCAAGATAAATAACGTTTCTGACGACACCATTCACCTACGGTTGTTTCCCTTCTCATTGAGGAACAAAGCTAAACAGTGGTTGAATTCTTTGCTATGAGGTTCTATCACTATATGGGATCAAATGACCGAGAAATTTCTACTGAAGTATTTCCCACTGGCTAAGATGATCAAGTTGAGGAATGATATCTCTTCCTTTGTTCAGATCGACTTAGAGACCCTATATGATACATGGGAGAGGTATAAGGATTTATTAAGACAGTGTCCTCACCATGGGTTACCTCTATGGCTAAGGTGCAAACCTTCTACAACGGTTTGAATCCCTCAACTAGGTAATTGATCGATGTAGCAGCCGGTGGTACTCTGAACAATAAAACACCTGAAACGGCTTAAGAGTTTATAGAGGAATTGAGTTTCTTTATGTCTTGTGGTTATTCTGACTTTGAGATGTTTTCATTCAGGATTATGAACTAAATTCCTTAGATACCTAGGGAAGATGAAACCTATGATGAATCTTATTATTTGATTTCTGATTTACGCGATAAATACGTGATTCTTGTTCTTATTTTTGTATGTTTATTTCTTGTTTTAATATTTCTGAGATATTAATTCAAGTTTAATGTGCTTATTTCAGTGGAGCAAAATTCTCTATTTAAGAGTAGATCTAGCATAATTGAGTGGAGTTGCATGCAATCCTAGAAATAGGATGACATAAATCTATCGGATTAGAGTCAAATTTAATAGGGGAATCTATAGATCGAGTTAATGAGACAATAGGGGTTTTAATTAGAAAGAGATTTCAATTAATAAACCTAGAGTCAATTGTTCTTACTCTCGAAAGAGATATTAACATAATTTAGGGATTTCTACGGGTCTAGACACAAGTGAATAAATTGTTTAATTCAGATTCATAATAATAGGTGAAGTCTAGGTGGATTCTTTCTTGGGTATTGTTTATCTCATTGATTATCTTCGATTATTTTCCTATTTCATTCTCTGTTGCGTTCTTAGTTAGATTAGTTTAGTAATTTTAGATTAAAAACAATCACTCAAATTTGTCGGCTAAATAATAGAAAAACAGTAATTACTAGTACTTTTAGTCCTCCTGGATATGATATTCCCTACTCAACATAATTATACTATTGTTCGATTGGTGTGCTTGTCTTATTCATATTTATAGTTAGTTTAGTGACCATCAAGCATAAAGTATGTAAGCTTGTTAAATCTTTATATGGACTTAAACAAGCACCAAAACAATGGCACCAAAAGTTTGACAAGGTTGTTTTAGCTAATAGCTATAAAATAAATAAATCTGATAAGTGCATATATAACAAATTTGAAAATGGAAAAGGTGTCCCGAGGATCTGAGGATCGGGTTTGGAATGAGAAATAAAAATTTGATTATTGATTAAATTTTGAAAAGGAAAATAATTTAAAACTTAAATTTTGAAAACTTAAAATTTGGAGAAACTTTGGAACTCTGGAGAAATGAGTTTTGATTTCTGAAATGGGTATTTCGAGTCATGCCTTCCATTCTGAATTTGATAACCTTTTATAGAAGGCTATTATCTCTTTACATCATTTGAAACGAGAAATTTTTCCCGTCCATCATTACATAATTGAGACTTTGATTAAAACTTTTCAAAGAATATATTCTCTGATTACAAAAATACAAACTACAGAGAATATTTACTGTTCATGCGTCTTTCTTGCAGGGAATATTTACTGTTTACGCCAGAGAATATTTCCTATTCACTTGTCTTTTCTTGCAAGGAATGTTTACTATTTACGCCAGAGAATATTTCCTATTCACTTGTCTTTTCTTGTATCATCTTTTCTTGGTCTTGGTGATGGTTACTAAAGTGGTATCGTCCGCAAGTTCTACCGTTTTGATTGAATATGCTAAAGATTTCTCATCTTCGGATTCGAAATCCAATGAGCTAAGCATTTCAGCCATGATTTTTTTGTATTCCTTATTGGTTTTGGATTGAGCTAACATAGCACTAGCTGTCGACTTTGCTTGAAGGAATTTTGCTGTGGTTTGGTCTAGGACTGCAGACTTACATAATCTTGGATTCTTGTTGAAAAAATTATCCAAATATTTTGAATCATATTTTTCATTATTAAACTTGTCCCACCATTTAGTTCTGTAGTTTCGAACTAGTAATGAAATTCCAGTATATTGATCTTGCTCATAAGAATAATTCCATGAAAAAATCCAAGAAATGCATAGTTTTGAGAAAAAATGGATTGTCCTGTAAATGTGTTTTTGGTCTGATTCAGGCTGAAATTTGTCAAAGAATTTGGGCCATAAGTTTTGAATTTTTTCTGGTAGTATCTCAAAGGATGATGGTCCATACCAATTCCACCATTCTTGGAACCAGTTTGGGAATTTGAATTAGGTACCGTATTTGAAATATATGAGCCAAGAATTCTCAGCCATTTGGTAATGCCATTTGGTAATCCCAATATGTAAAATATAGGTGATGGTCAATTTCGATGGTAAATTTGGCTGAGAATTTCTTGATAGAATTTGGGTTTTCACTCCAATCCCTTGGTCGAAGAATTTTTAGTATTTGGGCTGTTGAATGGATAATAAAATTTGGATCTTTTGGGTCTGTGTAGTGTTTGAACAGTACTGATCCAGTTTGAACTAGTATGTTTTCATAATATTGTTGGGGCTTTTGAGAATTCAATGGTTTGAAATGCCATCCATTGAAAAGTTCTTTTGCAAGTGTATGTAGAGGTTTTTCTGAAAATTCTTCCTCCATAACAAGAATTTTTTTAAAATATTTGTTTGGAAAATACTGTGAGGATTTTTGTGTAGCAGTCTGTGAAGACATTTCTATTTCTTTTGGAAAAACATCTTGGGGATATGTCTATTTTAAAATATTTTTGAGAGATTTTGGTTTATGTAAAACAATCTCTTTATTTTTTCAAATCTTTTCCGCTTCAGCAGCAATTTGTTTGAGATGAGTTTCCTCTTTCATGTGTGAAAAGGCCAATGCTACTTCTGGGGGATTGAGAAAGGGACTCAATCCATTGATTTGAGAACCAATTTCATTTGGGTCTTGTGCATATTGAACTATTGTATTTTTGGAGGACTTTGATGATGATGATGATTTTCATTTTCTTCTTCATGTCAAATTTCATACCATGACTTAATTGGTTTTGAGGAAATTTGGATTTTGGATGACTCTCCTATTTTCCCTTTTCCTTTGTCTCGGAGTTTGGGTGGCATTTTTGAAGAAACTCTCTGGTGAGAAAATCAGGCAAAGAATTAGTTTCTCCTTTGATGTATTAAATATCAAAATCAAATACGCTCAAAATTGTCTGCCATCTTGCAAAAATCTATTTTGAGGCAATATTTTGAACATCTTTTTGTAAAACTTCTTTTGCTGATTTGCAATCGATTCGCAAAAGAAATTTTTGATTTAATAAATCACTTTGGAATTTTGAAATGCACAAAACAATTGGTAAAATTTCCTTTTTAATAGTACTATAATTTTGCTGAGTTGGATTCCAATGTCTGGAAGTAAACTGAACTATTTGCTCTTTTCCCCCTTTAACTTGTTTTAGGATTCCATCGTATCCTATTTCAGAAGCATATGTTTCTACAATCTTGGGGGCATTTGGATCTGCTAAATATAAACAAGGAAGCTTTGTGATTTGCTTTTTAATTTGGGTGATAATATTGGTGTGGTCATTTGTCCAAGGTTGCAGATTTTTTTTGAGCTTATCATATAACGGTTTACATGATTTGCTAAGACCTGGATAAAAATCTATGACATAATTGAGGCTTCCTAAGGATCTTTATAATTGGACTTTATCAAGGATTTGGTCTAGGAATTTGCTAGCAAACTCTATGGACCGTTCTATTGGGGTAATGGTTCCTTGGGTAATGTAATGACCTAAAAACCTTACTTTGGTTTGGAACAAACTTATCTTGTATTTAGAAGCTACTAAACCATTATTTTTTATGACTTTTATAAAGATGGATAAATGTTTGAAGTGTTTTTCTAAATTTTCTGAAAACACTAATACATCATCGATGTATACTATTGTCGATTGAGAATATTGGTAAAAAAATATCATTCATTATTCTTTGAAATTCGGATGGAACATTTTTTAATCCAAAAGGCATTACATTCCATTCATATTGTCCAAATGGTATAGTAAATTTTGTTTTATATCTTTCTTCTTCTTTTATTTGGATTTGCCAAAATCTAGATTTCATGTCAAATTTTGAGAAAATATTTGTATTACAAAGTTTCTGTAGCAAATCTTTCTTATTTGGTATTGGGTATCTAATCTATTTTAAGGCTTGATTGAGAGGTTTGTAATTAATTACTAACCTTGGGGTTCCTCTTTTGAGTTCTGCATTTTTTATTACATAAAATGTTGAACAACTCCAAGGAGAACTGCTTTTCCTAATTAAATTTTTATTAAGAATGTCTTGTATTTCTTTTTTACAAAATTCTTCCATTTCTTTGTTCATTTGTATGAGTCTTGCTTTTGTGGGTATTTGTCTTTCATCAAAATTATTTTCATATGGTAATGTTACTTCGTGTTTTTTCCTATTCCAAAAAGCATTAGGAATGTCAGAACAAATTGTTGATTCTATTTCTTCTTTGATTTGATTTATCCCTTTTTATTATTCTCTTTTTTCTAATTGTTCAGTCAATTTTTTAGAACATATTTCTTCTTTTAGAAAAGAGATTTGTTTCTGTTTATGATTAATTAAATTATTGATTTGCCCATTATGGATGGATAAAGATTTTAATAAGTTGAGATTTCTTATTTTTGGTTTTTCTACAAAAGGAAATTCTACTTTAGTGTTTAAGACTTTGGTGGAGATAGAATTATTTGTTACTTTATAAGGTTTGAGTAAAGACATGAATGAAGTTCCTAATATGACATCTTGAGTAATATCTTTTACCATTAAAAAACATGTTTGATATTTTATACCTTTATTGGATATTTCTGCATTGGGAATTTTGTAAGTAATTTTTAGTTTTTTACCATTTGCAGCTTTAAGAGATTCTAATGTTTTGTCATAATATTTTGTTGGGATTATCCCCTCTCTAATGCAGGTTTGGTCCGCTCCTGTATCAAAAAGGGCAATTGTTTCTAATTGGAATTCATTGTTTATGACAATATTTATTTTTATTAAATATCTTTGAATAGATACTTCAGTTAGAACCATCATATATTCTTGCGTATTTTCTTCAGGTTCAGGTTCAGTTTCTGATGAACTTTTTTCTAAGATTTCATGTTTTAAGGTCTGCATTTGTTTTTTCATTTCTTGTTGTTCTATTTTAAGTTGAGAAAGTTCTAATTTAATTTGTTTTATTTCTACCTGTAATTTAGAATTTGTAATTTGTCTTGGTTTTATTTTTTCATATTTATTAAATATTATATCTTATATATTATACATTTGTGATTGACTAGAAATAATTTCTTTTTCTTTTTCTAGTTTCTCTTTTAATGAAGATTTTAATTTCAAAAGGTATTCTCTTTTAAGTTCTGGGTCTTGAATTTTATCAATAACTTCTATCATAAATTCTTGGTCTTTTGTTAACATATTAATTGAGGGTTCATTTTCATTATTAGAAGATTGGGATGTTGTATGTAATTCATCTATTTGTAATTCATCTGTGTCGGTAGATGTATCATTTTCAGAAGAAGTTGTTTCTAATAGAATCTCATTTAATTTTTGTTCTATTTCTTCATCTAAATTTAAATTATTGATTTTTTCTTTTAATTTTACAATATTTTGAGATATGTCTTGGTTTTTCACATCTATAACATTTTATTGTTTTATCATTTTTGTTTTTTGTTTTTTGTTGTTTCTTTCCTTTTCTGTATTTTCTATATTTGGGTTTTTTATAATATTCTGAAATATTCTTTTTCCTATTTTTTGGTTTTATAGGGCAACATGTTTTTGAAGAAGAAGGTTCATTTCTAATATCAAATTGGTGTCAGAATGATCCTAATTCCTTTCTATATTGATATCTTTTTTTTCTTAAGTTGTTTTTTTAATTTTAAATCTTGACAAATTTTTAATCCTTCTTTTTGGATGAAACTAATTAGTTCACCATATGTAAGCTTTCCATATGGAATAATGCCTCTGTAATTTTCTCTTATTTGATTTCTAACTTTTTCTCCTAATAAAGTGGGAAGTCGTGCTAGAAACTTTTCTTTTCAAAATGGTTGTTGATTATCAGATCTTTGCATAACTCTAGTCATAAAGACATCTTTATACCATTTAAAATCGGTTAATTTTTTGTATTTTAAATTTGATAATAATTCTAAATTCCTATCTTTAAGATGAGAAAGATCTCCTATAAAGTGTTTAGAGATTGAGAAAATTAAAGTTGCTACTGCATCTTGGATTTCTCTTCCTTGTTCATCTAAAATAATTCTTCCTTAATCATCCTTTTCTATTTCTTTTAAAATTTCTTCCTGTTGGGTTTTAGTGAGTGCATGATCCCACCATCCTTTTAATTGACCAGTAAATCCAGCAACTAAAAGATTAGCTATAGCATGATCACTGATTAATCCATTTTGGTTTTGGGTTTTATAAACATTTGAAACCATTGTCATTTGTTGTAATAAACTAAGAATATTGTATTCAGACATTCCATCTATATTCCATTCATAGTATTGGCATTGTATTTATTCTGGAAAACAGGTTTTTCTTCTATATTAAGATCAAGTGCAGTGTTTTTTTGGATAATATAATCTTTTTGGTTCTTTCCAAGCCATCTTGTTAATTTGTTGTTCATTTGACTGGTCAGAGTCAGATTGGGAGGATTGATGTAGTGTATTTACTGAATGTTGGGCTTTTATTGGGGTATCAGGTGCAATTAATTTAGACTTGTAGCTTTCCAAAGCATCAAATCTATTTTGGATTTCTATTAAGAAATCATTTTGGGTTTTTTGGAAAGGTTTTGGAATCTCATAAGGTGTGAATATTGGTTCTTTTAGAACTTTTTTCTGTTATCTCTTTTACTGGTTCTTTCTTAATCGGTTGACTTTCCACCAAATTTTCAATATAATCTAATTGTTTTCCTATTGTATGAAGGCTGATATTTGTATAGTTGTTTTGTTATACTATCATTTTAACATCTTTTGATGAGATTTGTTCTTCTGCATTAGAAGCTCTCATTCTTAAAGGATTTGCTTTTATTCCAGTATTTTTGTGAAGATATTGAACTTCTATTAAAGGGGGATGTCGAGATTCAACTTCTCCTTTATTAGTCTGCCACCTAGTATTATGTTTTATTGTATTAACAGATTCTGAGTAATATTCTTCAAACCATTCAAAGAATTTTATATGGATTTTATGGGTATTCATAAATTCATAATATTCTTGAAGAATTCTTTCTTTTTTATCATTATATTTTTTAAAGTAATTTTTTATTTTTTGCTTATTTTTGTTGGAATAGAAGTGCATTCTACAATTCTTTGTTTATCTCAAAAGTTTTTTCTAAAACAAATATTTCTGAATTTTCTCATTGCATTGCATTATTAGTCATTAATGAATATGTTGGTGACATATGAGATGAATTTTGGGGACTCTCTTCCTGTCTGGCATAGATAGGTTGAGCTATATTTGAGGAATTATCTATTTCTTGTAAATTGGTTGTAAATGTTGTTAGGATAGAAGAGACAGAGGCTCTAGTTGTCTTAAAGTCTGTTGTTTGTGTTTCTGGATTTGACTCTTCTTCTAAATTTAACCTCCTAAAAGCTGTGCTGGTACTCCTTATTTCGAAGGAATATCTTAGAGGCATTCTTTGTGGCCCATTGAATATTAATTCAACTGTGCCATCTTGGTGTTGAGAGATTTCATTTAATGAAGTGTTTCTTATAGGAGTTGGTGCCACAGGATCTGTAGCATCCTCAAGTTTCCACTTATCAGGAAAGTTTATTTCATACCATTGTATTATTCTTGGGATTGTGGTATGAGATCTTGAAGTATCTGTTTCTATTAAGAGGGTTTCTCCTTTGGCAAATTTGTTATATATGTAGATGACATACTCATTTTTGGCACAGATTTGGAACAAATAGAAAACACAAAGAAATTATTGTCAAATAACTTTTCTATGAAGGATATAGGTATAGTAAATGTTATTCTTGGGATTAAAATAACCTGAGGTGAAAGCACTATAGCTTTATCACAATCACATTATATTGAAAATGTGCTTAAAAAATTTGATCTTTTCAATTGTATATCAGCATCTACACCCATGGATCCTCAAATAAAATTAGTATCTAATGTTGGTAGGAAAATTGATCAATTGAAATATGCAAGTCTAATTGGTTGTCTTATGTACATAATGACTTGTACAAGACTAGATATTGCATATGCTGTTGGGAAATTGAGTAGGTACACAAGTAATCTAAGTAGTTTGCATTGGCAAGCTTTGAATAGAGTACTTAGGTACTTAAAGAAAACTATTAACTATGGATTGTGTTATAATGGATATCCTCCAATTTTAGAAGGGTATTCAGATGCTAGTTTGATTACAAGTTTGGAAGATCATGCATCTACTAGTGGATGGATCTTTATTCTTGGTGGAGGAGCCATTTCTTGGGGTTCCAAGAAACAAAAATGTATTACTGAATTTATTGTATTAGCCACTACATCTAAAAAAGCAGAATGGTTAAGAAATTTGCTTTATGATGTACCTTTATGGCCGAAGCCAATTTCACCTATTTCTATCTGTTGTGATAGTGAGGCTATTCTAGCAAAGTCATATAGCCAAGTATATAATGGAAAGTCTAGACACATTGGATTAAGACATAGCTATGTCCGAAAATTGATCTTTGATGGAGGGATCACTATTAATTATGTGAGGTTAAGTGAAAATTTGGTGAATCTTTTGACAAAAAGTCTTGCTAGAGATGCAGTAAAAAGGACCTCAAAATGGATGGGACTCAAGCCCATTAATTAAAGTCACCCATGATGGAAACTTGACTCAACGCTTGGTATGACATCAAGTCTTGAGTTCAATGAGACAAAGTACATTATTAGTACGTGGCTGTCAGCACTATAAATAAATCCATCCTAAGATTAAAATGCTAGGTACCCGTAATGATAAGGGAAGGATGAGTAATGTACTCTTAATGGACCTGTAACATAAACATGTTAGAATGTTATAATTACGGGAACACTCTTGATGGGATCTACCTATGTGAGTGGAAGTCTGGCCGCTTCTAGGAGCTCAAAGGCTTGGCTCTGACAGCACTCATGAAAAGAAGACACAGACATATGGCCATAATAGTATCCCTGGATACTATGCATTGATCGATGTTGAAATCGTTATGTAAGATGTGTTCGGTTAATCAAATGGTATAGTTGATTCAAAGCTTAGTTTACCATTCAATTTCAATTAACTTTAACATGTTTTCACTAAGTGAAGGCTCAATCATAAGATACCTTCATTTATGCAAATTGATTTCTAAGAATATCAAAATCTAAAATATTTTGAAAATGGGGGGGAGATTGTTGGAACATTTTCAAATATTTATAGTGTTCCAATAACTATAAATGAATGGGTGTAATTAATCAAAAGTTATATTATTTGATTTTTTGAAAAAGAATTATAACTATTTAAATAATTATTAAAGACATTACTATTCAGAAAGACACCTATTGAAAGATGTCTCTATGAAGAGACATTAAAATTCCTATAAATAGGAATGGATTTCATTTGGAAATCACACCAATAAATTTTAATAGTCTTTCTTTCCTTAATTTTCTAATATTATTAGATTATTCTATAAAGTATTACTGTAGAAATCCTTTGTAGAAATTGAGTTTTTTGTTATACATTGCTTAGTGCGTAGTGGACTATTCTCGTCAGTGCAAAACACAAATAGTCATTGACTTCATTGTATCTTCGAGGTTAATTTGCTTGGAACTTATTTGCACACCGAAGATAGGTAGGGGCGGATATAACCTTAAAGATAGTGGCTTGATACACTCATTAGAGCCTTGTCCTATTTCTTATTTTTCTGTTCGAGTTCCGTTCGTGTGTTCGAGATTTTTCTCACCGGAGATTTGTACTAACAATATGTTTAAATGTGTTTTCTTCTACTTGTTAGGAGTTATATTGGTTCGGTTTAATCAAATTTTTTAAATTTTTGAACCATTCATCATAATTTGGCTTAATTCGGTTTGATTTTCACTTTTTCATATATTATTTTTTGTTTTGATTTTTTAGACTTATTTTGATAAAATGAGATTTTTTATAATTTTTAAATATTATTTGACAAAATTTCAAAATAATTTTTATAAATATTTCTAAAAAAACAATAAATTTTTGATAACTTTGTAATTATTTTCATTATTTTAAATGTAAAATATTTATTTTTATATCATAAAATATTAAAATTAATTATATATTAAATAAAAAATAGAATTCGCTTCAGTTTCGGGTAATTAAAGTTTTTCAACTTGCATTCCATAAACCTTTCAAATATTTTGATTCAGGTTGATTTTCGGTTTTTATCATTTTTTTCTCAACCCGAGCACTTATGTTGTTTTGATGCTCTTGTTTCCTTTTATTTACGCTGTGTTTAGGTTGCAGTGATGATGGTGTTTTGGGAGCTATTTTTTCTAATGTAACTATTTTGCTTGATATGAATTACCTATTGCCCCTCCCCAACCCATAAATAGGAGGATAATACGTTTCAGTGCGCTAGTACTCACGTCCTCCTACATTGATAATAATACCCATGCCAATTGAACTAAGGCTAAATTGACCCATGATAAAGAGTATAAACTAGGCTAATTCCGCTACACATCCTCAAATTACAACTTAAATTCTAAATTAGTTTGCAAACTTTAAAATTTTTAAATTCTAACAGAGTTATCAAAAAATTTGTATTAATTAAGTCATTCTGTTAGCTTTAGCTGTCAAATTGAGTATTAAATGTTAGCTTAGATTTGAAGTGGAACATTTTTAAAATATGTTGATTAAATTTTATTTTATTTTTTGTCATAACCAGAGTATCCATCATTAGCAACAATGGCTAATCCTCTCGTCGCAAGTGCTTTTTGAAGAGATAAACGACTGGCCATGAATTGTACTCCACTCCTATAAGTGATGATTGAACTCCCGACCATATAGTTAAGGGATGGAGTGAGCAACCACCAAAAAAGATTTTGCACTTGTTGTATGGACAACATAAATCTAATGCTTTAAAAAATCATTCTAAATTTTAATAATACTATCTATTTTTTTACATGTCAAACAAGTTGTTTATACATAGCTACACATGTGCTTAAATTTTAATTTATATATTTAAATATATTTCATGTCAAATTTGAACTAATCTTAAACGTCTAAATTTACATTGGTCCAGTGAAAGAATCTTATTAACATGATAATAACAGTTTAAAACTCGATTAAAACATTTTAATATTTAAATACTATATTAATCATTTGTATTTAAAACATGTTTAAATAAGAGTAAATTACACCAACAGTCACTCAATTTTGGGTAGCTAACAAAACAATCACTCAACTTTTGAAAAATAACAAAATAGTCATAAACATTATAAAAAAGTAACAAATTAGTCACTGATTAACAGTTTTCTTTAGTGTCTTAGCGGGACCGCTGATATGGCAAGTTAAGTGTTGATGTGGCCAGTTAACTTGCCACGTTAGATGTATATAGTGGAAACCTACCCAATTTAAGAAGAAATTAAAAAAACCCCTGAAAAAACCCCTAACAGAGAATAATAATAATAATAATAATAAGAGACTGTAAAAAAAAAGTCTTCTTTGCCTAATTTGGCAGGGTCAGATTCTTTGCCATTGAAACACATGGCTTTGCTCTTATTCTTCTCTTCTTGGCTCTCTTCCTCTGTAACCTTCTGCCATTGTTGGCAGGGTCTTGTGGTTTAGCTAAAAAAGAGCATGATTTCGAAAAAAAAATACACCAAAGGGAAGCTTCAAGCTAAGGAATTTGCATCTTTGCTTAGTCGATTTGATTAATTTTGGCATTTTCATCTTCTTACTAAAATTTAATCAACCAAATCTGTACCAGAGATGAAATGCTTTAGTCAAAAGTTCATCTTCTCAATAAGAAGCAATACGCTTAAGCACGCTACTCAAATAACGCTTCTTTAGTTTTCTTCATCTCAGATTGCTCGACTTGAAACAAAACACAGCCATATCTTCAAGTGAATCAATTCTCCTACAACATATACCATTCACTGCATATTTTCTTCTAAAAATTTTGCTAATAATATCATGCAAACACTCTAAAAATGCTTCATGCAATGGGGTAATTTCAGCAAAATTATTAGAAATGGTCATTAGTTGTTTCACTGCAGACTTTGATGCTTCCTCAGCTAACATACAACCTTATGCAGATTAAGGTTGATTGTACTCACCAGTACTGATTGTGTAATACAAACGAGTCAGTTGCCACTTTTTTCCCATCATCATTGCGGTTCTAATGGTAGAATGCATGTGTCCTATTTTGGATCTCCAGTGTCGAATGACCATAACTAGCTTCTCGGAATGCAGAATACTCTGGTTGGGGATCTAAAAATCTGTAGAATAAAAAAACCATTTGCTTAATTTAGCAAGGTATGTAGTTTGTAATAGATTAACTGTAAACAAGTAGCTAAATATCATTGTTGTCTGTGTTGCAACATGCCATCAAACTAACCTTCCAGCTAGACTTTCTTGATTTCCACCATCTTCGACAGTGATGTAAACTGGAGCTGATTTGTCTGGTACAGGGTAACGTTCGCCACTTGATACATTGTACCTTATATTTGAGATTCGATACTGAGAATTCAGAGGAAAGAAGCATGAGCCTTCTTTCCATAAAGTATACCAATGGTTGTACTGAAATAGATACAATGGACAACAAATTATGCATGAAAGAGTTTAGTATAAAGAGTTCAGGTGGCTCAAAAATGACTTGAACCCATTGATGATCCAAGATCTTCAGCTTTCCTGCACAATGCATGAAGGAACATGTATCAGTGGAGATGACATCCACAATCTCACATCACATTAATTGAGTTTCACAGAAAAGATGAATAAATGGGATTCTAGATGCTAATGCATGAACCAACCCATAAGTCAATTTTGGTTATTAGTCATACAATTACAATATGGAAACATGGTACTGCCAGTTAAAGATAAACATGCTGACATTATATCAAGTGATGACTAGTGAGGTTAACATAGGGTGGGAGTGGCCTTACCTTTCAAGGAGACCTCTCCATCAAGAAACCCAAAAACAGAAAAGGAGACTTTGTTTCGTACGGAGTCAAGAGCTTCAACAGCCTGAACCATGTCCTTGGTCTTGAAGAAAAGGTGCCCCAATGCACTTCTGTAGCTGCCTCCTAGTGACGTGGGATTCGAACAATAAACCACATCTCAATCTAGAAAAAACACAAGACCCTGCCAACAATGGCAAAAGGATACAGAGGAAGAGAGCCAAGAAGAAGAAGAAGAGCAAAGACATAGTGTTTCAATGGCAAAGAATCAGACCCCGCCAAATTAGGCAAAGAAGACTTTGTTTTTTTAGTCCCTTCTTCTTCTTTGTTAAGGGGTTTCTTTAGGTTTTTTTTTTAATTTCTTCTTAAATTAGCTGGGTTTTCACTGTGGACATCCAACCAACAAGTTAACTGGCCACATGAGTATTCTCATTAAGACACTAACGAAAACTGTTAATCAGTAATTATTTTGTCAATTTTTTATAACGTTAGTGACTGTTTTGTTATTTTTCAAAAGTTGAGTAACTGAAATGAAATCTAGGTGACTGTTTTGTTAGCTACCCAAAATTGAGTGACTGTTGATGTAATTTACCCTTTAAATAATGACTTAATAAAACATTTTACCTAAGCGTTTTGGAAATAGCAATGCATATACCTAGCACATGTGCATAAAGAGTTTGTTAAATAGATTTTAGGTACCAAATAAAAAAAATAGATTTCATATTAAAAAAACAGTTAAACTTGAATATCGAATCGAACAAAAATTTAAATACTAAATTAATAAAAAATGTTCAAGTGAAGTAACAAATTGGACCATAAACAAAGATTATATGAAGCGTTGAATAATTTTTAATGTTTCCAGAGCACGTGAGCTGGGTCACGTGTTTTCACCTGTTCTATACTTCTATTCCGACCGCGGAGATTCTGTATCCCGCCTCTAATCTTGTATTCAAATTTAAAAAAAAAAAAAGGAAAGAAATAAAATCAGAAAGTTTTCAAAGGATCCAAAGTGGGGGAAGAAAATGGAATCGACGGAAGGAGAAGGAAGCTCAGAGCCGGAGATACAGTTCACGGAGATCGAGACGACGGCCGAGTGCTTGGACGGCTCCCTCATCTTCCATGTCGTCAAGGACACCATCGGTTTCATTCTCTACATGCATCAGCAAATCCCTTCGTATGTTCCTTGCTTTCTTTACTCCTCATAAGAAAAAAATGAATAATTAATTTCTCTGTTTTTTATTATGAATTTTAACGAATGGATCCCTTTCGAATCCATCATCCTTTTGCTTATATTTAATCAGTTTGTTATTTTATATCATAGAAATTCTAAAGTTTTAACCGTTCCTTTTAAATACATTTATTTTAATCAACAATGTTGTATAGGATAATACTAATTACATAGTAAATTATACTTCATATCCAGCATTTTGCAGGATATCACTCTTGAATTCGACTTAATGCATACTGAATACAAAGAATTGGTATGTTAGCTTTGTTGGTTCATTTATTTGCACTTTAAAAAAAAAAAACCCTTAAATTTATCATTTTTATAATTTTTTTGCACCCTAAGAATTGTGAGTTTTAGGAGGTGGATCTTGCAAAAACTGAGTTAAAGGCATCTTTGCGACGAAAGCACATTGGCAGAATGAGAGAGGTTAAGCAAGGGATCAGAAAGATGGAAAAGTTTATGAGTACAATTTCAAGTCTTCAAAGTGCGTTGCAATTGTTAATAAGTCAAATCCCTAACATTCATGAGGTTATTTTGGTCCTTGGTACAAGTCCAATTCGGCCTCAGCATGTTTATCAGTTGTGTTTTTCGCATGCAAATCCTGCTCCGTCCGCTGAAGCTAATTTCATCAAAGGCAAAACAGCAGAATGGCTTTCAAGGAAGGTACCTATTGCTGCTGTTTCTACTTCAATTATGAACCGCACTTTTTGCGCCATGTAAATAGTTATTCTGTTTAACAGGCTATTAGGGCATTGATTTCGAAAGATGCAGGTTCCAGTTCCTATCCAGGTAGTTCCTTGAAGTATTTCTGTTGTCAATGCAAGTGAATCTGTGCAAGTTAAATTGATGGCTGTCTGTTCATTGTTTTCTAGGCCCTACAAAGTTGTTTCTGATGGTTAAAGCTCCCACCTCACTCAATCTGCCCTTGCATTTTCTTCCAAAACGTGACTTCAGATACAGTAAAAAGGTAAAGCGGGGGCTCAGATCTCCCATGAAATCATAAAATAAACTACAATTTAACAAATTGTTTATGCACTAGTGTTAGCTATATGCATTGCTATTTCCACTTTTAGTTTGTAAGCAGTAAGTTGATGCATCTTTCCTTTCCCAGATTGTGCCTTTCAGGTTACGGTTTAGATGCAGAACCCAAGGTTTGAAAATTGATGAGGATCACAATTCACTGCCTGGCAGATCAACAGGGATAGATTCTTCAAATGATCTAATCTGGTACAGGGCTTCTTTGCATCTAACTTATTTACTTTGTATCATAATTGTTGTCAACTGCTGTAGTTCAGAATTCAGATCCAACTATTTTGGTTCAAATGGAAAATTAAGATCCCCTTCTATGTAATAAACCTTTTTGGAAAAAATTTAAGCAGGGAAAAGGTTTAATATAGGTAAAGTCAAGATGGTTCAATCTTCAAAATTATCTTTTGAACTTCTGGTTTAAACTAAGAGACTGATTTTGTAATAATAGACTGTAGTACACGGCCATGAATGTCATTGTAAGAATGGTTTCAAGCTGACTGTGAAATCCCCATATTGACATTGAGAACATAGTCTTTCTCAACTCTAAAGCTGTATGTTTAGGTTATACTTTTCTAGTTCAAGCATGCAGAAGGTGATTCACACATATGATATTGGCAAACTAAGGTGCCCCACCACTTTGGTAGATGTTAAGTGACTATCAATATTTGTATTGATGTTCTCTTGCACTCATTTACAAGAAAACCTAGCAGCTGGTTACCTTGTTGAAGGTTGCTTAACTTGAAAGCGAGTCTTTACATATGGTTCAATATTTAAATCAAATTATCTTAGAGGATTTCACAGAAGTGTATGAATTGAGGTTGTCCCAACGTTGCTTATAACCTATTTCATTCTTTACAGGTTTCAGTGTCGGCATGCAATAAAAGGCATAGCATTCAAGACACCAGAAGAAGAATGAGAGGTTCATTGACCCATGATGAAATGCTGTCTTCCTGTCTCATTAAGAGGCTTGTTATACTTTCTATATGCATAGATGTAAGAGTTCGTACTAATTGATTGACAAAGCTGCAAGTTTGATGGCTGTGGTTGTAAATGGCCGATTACTGCACTCAACTTCAGCTTTATAACCTGCAATCTGAACTTCAACTTTGTATGTTATACTGTCTTATTGACTCCTCCGTTTTGTAGCTCCCTAGAATCTGTAAAGTTTAAGCATTACTTGAATACAATTATGCAAAGGCAATTTATTTGACGAATACATAACCAAAATATTTCTTTTGGTTACAAAGGTTAAAGCATAGAAAACCAAGATTTGAAACATTTGTGAAACGAGGATGTTGAGAGACAATGACAATGAAACCTAATCAACATCTACTCTCAAATTTTAAAGGTTTTTAAATGGGTTTGTACACTGTTTGGGGATGAATTTGGCAATATTTTTCACATTGGGCTTGAACATTTTTTTTATCTAAATTTGTTCTTAAACTTGACATTTGTTACCAAATTGAGGTTTGAATTAGGTAACTCTTTTCACATTGGGGTTTAAATAGTTTTTCTTGTTCAAGTTAGTCTTTGAATTTGATAATTGTTTCTATATTGACGTTTGAAAATTTTTTTTGGTCCAACCTTTTTTAATGAAATATCAAGGATTAATTTGGACAAAAAAAGTTTAGGCCTTGATTTGATATGGAAATAATTATCAAGTTTAGGGACTAACTTGAACAATAAAAAAGTATAGATACCAATGTCAGAATAATTTCCAAGTTTAGGGCTTAACTTAAAGAAAAAGATTCAACCCCAAATATGGAAACAATTATCAAGTTTAGGCCGTATATTAACCCTTTTAAATTTAGGTTGGGAAAAGGGCAAAGTCAAATACTTTTTTTTTTGGTTGGGGGGGGGGTTTTAATGGCTCGGCAGTTAAAAGGCCAGGGGCCCAGTGCTGAAGTGAAGCATAAGTCTCGGGCTAGCTATTGGTCCACTGTAATTTTCTGTTATTTGAGAAGTAAAGCAACTCAACTCAAACCAGAACAGATGAACGACCAATGGAGCCGAAGGTCGAAGTGAATGAACTCTCAGTCTTCGTTCTTTCTGCAACCCTCTGAACCTTAAACTATCTACCTTGTTTGAATCCGAATAAATCCATAAAAAATACTTGAAAGAAAACCATGAAGTTCCAAATCGAAGACGTCACCGTCTACTTCCCTTATGATCACATTTACCCGGAACAGTACTCTTACATGATCGAACTGAAACGAACCTTAGATGCCAAAGGACATTGCCTTCTCGAAATGCCTACCGGAACCGGCAAAACCATCGCGTTACTATCTCTCATCACCAGCTACTCTCTCTCCAAACCTCAAAGCCCCATGAAGCTCATTTACTGTACGCGCACTGTCCACGAGATGGAAAAAACACTGGCCGAATTAAAGATTTTGCATAATTACCAGATTAAACATTTAGGACCCCAAGCTAGGATTCTTGCTATGGGGCTTTCCTCCAGGAAGAACTTGTGCGTCAACCCAACGGTTGTAGCCGCGGAGAACCGTGATTCGGTGGATGCTGGGTGTAGGAAGTTGACAGCGAGTTGGGTTCGAGCTTTGGCGGAGGAGAATACCGATGTGACTACGTGTGAGTTTTTTGAGAGTTATGAGAAGGCTGCTTCTGCCGCCGTGTTGCCACCCGGAGTTTATACCCTTCAGGTATTTTAATATAACCAGTGTATAATTTGAGTTTCGGTTTCCAATTGTGAACCGAGTTTTGAAGTTTATTTAGGTAGCGTTTTGGTTGTTTACGTCCGGAAGTAGAAAGCAAAATGCGCAACAATTTAAAAAGCAAAGAATAAAGTGTTTTTGTTACAATATTAGTTTGAAGTTAAAAAGTAAAAGGAACACAAATTTTAACGACAAAAGGAATGATTTTATCTTTATATTGGACTGATTATGTTACAACTGATGTAACATTTTTGTAATCTCTGTTTTTGGCACTGTTCTTTTAGGAGTTGAGGGCCTTTGGGAAGGAGAAAGGGTGGTGTCCGTACTTTTTGGCTAGACATATGGTACAGTTTGCAAATGTGGTTGTTTATAGTTATCAATATTTGCTTGATCCAAAGGTGGCTGGAATCATATCAAAGGAAATGCAGAAAGAGTCCGTTGTGGTCTTTGATGAGGCTCATAATATTGACAATGTGTGTATTGAAGCACTTAGTGTTAGTGTTAGGAGACAGACACTTGAAGGAGCGACAAGGAATCTTAGTAGGATAAGTCAAGAGATTGATAGGTATGTATTCTTTTAGTAGGATTCTTTATGCCTCAAGTAGTTCTCCATAAATATTTTGGCGCAGCTTTTAGATTAGTTCTCGGGGATTATACCGTTGTCAATTTCTGAATTGGATCATGGTAGGAAGGTTCAAGGCCACTGATACAAGCATACTTCGTGCTGAATACAACCGACTTGTGGAGGGTTTGGTGCTGGGAGGAAACCTACCTAGTATGTGGAAAGTTCTTTTTCTCTAAATGTCTTCATCACTTTTTCTTTGCTTTGATGATAGTCGCACACCATCAATTTTACTATTTTCCCATGCAGTCACAGACAACTGGCTTTCAAATCCTGCCTTACCGGATGATATTCTAAAGGAAGCTGTACCTGGAAATATCCGTCGAGCTGAGCACTTCTTGCATGTTCTACGTAGATTGGTTCAGTATCTAAGTGGTAGACTGGACACTGAAAATGTTGAGAAAGAAAGCCCTGTTGGTTTTGTTGCCTCTATCAGTAGTCATGCTGGAATTGACCAGAAAACATTGAAATTTTGTTATGATCGTTTGCATTCACTCATGTTGACCCTAGAAATAACTGACACAGATGAGTTCTTACACATCCAAACAATATGTGACTTTGCAACTCTTGTAGGCACTTATGGTCGTGGGTTTTCAACTATTATTGAACCCTTTGATGAAAGGATGCCACATATTCCAGATCCTGTCTTGCAGGTTGGTCTTAGTTATTCTTCTTCTTTTCTAAATTAGTGATTTGAGTATGTTGGCAAACTTCCATATCCATGGAAATAACATAAGGGTTTTTTCCTACCATTAACATGTCCCTGTGATAATTTCCAAAATCCCCTTTTTATTGAGACCCTGCGTTTGGAAGCTTCATCTCTGTGTTGTTTTGTAGGGGAAGAAAATGAAGAAGATAAATTTTCATTGTTATTAGTTTTTGTGTATAGGATCTTTAATTTCATAACATCTATTTGTCAGATGTGGTCATATAGATGATTCGTTTTCCATGTTGACATCATTGTATGCCTCTGTTTCACACTGCAATCTAATTTAATGGTTTTCCTAGTGCTTGCATTCCAATGTATTCTACACATTTTTTCACTTAGAATATTATTAATATCTGATATTATTTAGTCATCTAATATTACTAAACTTCATGATTTGGCATTCCAGCTTAGCTGTCATGACGCTTCACTTGCCATAAAGCCTGTTTTTGATCGATTCCAATCAGTTGTTATTACATCTGGCACACTCAGCCCAATTGATCTGTACCCTCGCCTTCTTAACTTTCATCCAGTTGTTAGTCGTAGCTTTACAATGTCCTTGACTAGAGATTGCATATGTCCAATGGTTCTCACACGAGGAAGGTAGGCATATTTTAATCTTTACCTTAAACTTACAAAATTGTAACTTGTAAGATATTGAAGCCTCATAAATATAGTCATTGTGTCAATTACCATTTAGCTTGTTCTTGCAGCGATCAACTTCCTGTTAGTACCAAATTTGATATGAGAAGTGATCCTGGTGTCGTGAGGAATTATGGGAAGCTATTGTTGGAGATGGTCTCCGTTGTCCCTGATGGAATTGTCTGTTTTTTCGTCAGTTATTCATACATGGATGGAATTATTAACACTTGGAATGACAGTGGGATTCTGAAGGTGAGGATATTTTCTCTCTTTTATGTGCAAGGAATTTGGGCAATTTTCACTCCCTTCTGGCTTCTACCCTTCTTTATTTTCTTTCATTTTTTTCCCTTGCCTCCTATATATAGGACTGGTTCTTGTGAATAACCTTATATTTGTACTGAAAGTAGATATATATCGTTTTCCAGATGAAATGTTATTAATCCATCTCTTGTAGGAAATAATGCAACATAAGCTTGTCTTCATTGAGACGCAAGATGTTGTAGAAACGACATTGGCTCTGGACAATTATCGCAGGGCTTGTGACTGTGGAAGAGGTGCAGTATTTTTTTCTGTTGCCAGGTACCATTGATAATGAAATGTGTAATTTTAATCTTTGTTAGTAGAGTGTGCCATATACGTTGGTAGTTAGACAGGGTCATGGGCTTAGTGTCACTAGATTGTTAAGGCCATTCTAAGTTTGTTTCTGTCTTTGGTTCCATTTAGCCAAAACCGGTTGTCTTCATCATGATTTCTTCATACTAGCAGTGTATCTAGTATAAAGAGAGGGGACGTAACTTTTCACATCTTAATGAAATTACTTGGAATTCTCATGTATGTTGCAGAGGAAAGGTTGCTGAAGGTATAGATTTTGATCAACATTATGGCAGACTAGTAATCATGATTGGTGTTCCTTTCCAGTATACGTTGAGCAAGTGAGTGAAATCGAATCGTTTAATTACCTTTCCAGTATACGTTGAGCAAGTGAGTGAAATCAAATCATTTAATTACCTTTCCAGTTTCCATTTTGCTTATTGCACTTTGTAGGCATAGGCAATCTATAGTTACAATAGTTTTCTATTAATGAAGTAGCATAAGTTAGACTTTCCATGTTTGCATGTCAATAAACTTCGGTTTTCTTTCAGGATATTGCTGGCAAGGTTGGAGTACTTACGAGACACATTCCAGATAAAGGAAGGAGATTTTCTTACTTTTGACGCCTTGGTATGATTCTAAATCCATCTTCGTCACCAAAAAAAAAAAAGACTTGCATTCCTTAACATGTAATCATGAAATGTGACACCTGTTTTCTTGACCATGGGACTTTATTAAGCAGAGGCAAGCTGCTCAATGTGTGGGCCGAGTTATCCGTTCAAAGGCTGATTATGGGATGATGATATTTGCTGATAAGAGGTTTATATATCTCCCTGCTCTTTTTCCTGTATATTGAAATTAGAAGTTGTGTCCTTGGGCTAGAAGAATTGCCTTTTTCAGTTACCTGCACAAAGTATTTGAACTTATGGCTCTTATTGTTTGTCTTAATTTTATGGCTGGAAATAAACATCCTATGTTTGAAATTTTTGGAAGCTGTTATTCTGTTAATTGCTTGTTAAGGGCTATGAAAATGGGGCCTGAAAGTTTGGTATTTCTTTATTGAATCTATTTCTTTTTGGCATCTTTCATATTTTTAGCTAGTATAGTAAGGAGTCAATAAGAAAGCTTTGCTAGAGTTCTGTAAGATGACATTTTGAGCCTTCTAGACTGTTCATGGTGATTTTTCTGTATCTTACTCATCTTTTATTATCTTTTATTTGTTAATAATTCCACGTCCTGAAAATTTTCCTATTTTCATGCTCAATTGGACTTCTGATTTATTAGTTGATTTTTTAATTAATGCAGATATAGCCGACATGACAAGCGCTCAAAATTGCCAAGTTGGATACTGTCTCATTTACAAGATGCAAACCTGAATTTGAGCACTGACATGGCTCTGCATATAGCAAGAGAGGTGTGTCCTTCCATTTATCCTTGAAAATTTTTTGAACACTTGGGATAAAAAAGATAAATGCCTTCTAGACCATAACATTATTAGTTGTATATATAAACAAAAGTATAATCAAGGTTTTCTCCAATGGTTAGTTGTATATATAAATCAAGGATATAGTAATGAAATGGAGTTGTTTTGACTTTTGAAGTCATTTGAATTCCCTTAGAAAATTACTTTTATATGAATCATTGAGGTGGTAAGATTATAAGTTGAGACCCTTCTGACTGTTCTTTTTATACTAAAAAGCATATTTTGTCTGTTACGGACTTGTGTGCTTGGATTGAAATCATGTATAGATCATAGACCCTGGAGAAGGTTGATTTTTGTATCAGTTTTTCTTTGTTTATATATGATGATACAAAGTATTAATATTTTTGATATTTAAATATCAGAATTACCATATTAGAAGTTAATGAGCTATGGCTCTCATATCTGATCATTGTGATCGGTTTCCTAAGTTTTGCCTTCTTTTTCCTTGGGAGTGCAGTTCCTAAAAAAAATGGCTCAACCATATGACAAGACTGGTAGCAGTGACAAGAAGACTTTACTCTCACAAGAAGAGATGGAGAAATTGGGCGACGGAAGCATGCATGAAATGTCGTATTAAGGTTCTTCTCCTTTATCTCTTAAATTTTTCAGATTCTGAAATTTTTATCAGCAGGGAAGCTGTTGATGTTTTAGCGGATTAGTGGAGTATAGCCGCAAAACTTTAAAAGTATTTGCAAGAGCCATTGCTATCTAGCTAACCGCTTCCTCTTCACCTCCATTGCTGGAGCTCTTTTTCAATTCAATTCTCTTTTATTGCAAAAAAGGAGAAGGTAATAAAATTTCTAGAACTTTGAAATATGATTTTATTTATCAAGCTTTTTTCCCTTTAAATTTTCCTTGAGTAATGATTACATTGATTAAAAAGAAAATATGGTTTAGCTCGTACTTAATAGTGTGACCAAGGCAATGTAGATAATATGCTCAAATTTCCACCAACTTCTTTGTCTTGATCAATAAAAAAATTAAGTAAAATGGTAAGAAAAAATCATGTAAAATAATAGAAAAGTAGCCATATCTTTGGCTGGGGCACCAGCAGTCTTCTTCGGTCACAACTCACAAAGTGGTAACTGGTAATGAATTAGTTCTTAGTGGAACCTCCACTTAATTGTTGATTTTGTCTTAATTGACTTTTTCTTATCACTTTATTTGCACTTTCTTGTTTTGGGGTTATTGTAGAGATTAGCTTAACTTTTGTTTTGATATGTGAAGTGCTTTAATTATTCGTCTCGAGTCTTCTTCTATCACTAGAAGAAAAATGCTGATGCTTTTTAGTTTTAGTTTTAAAATAACACTGGAAAAAAAGCTTGTATTAAAATTGATATTTGTTCTGAAGCTGTAATGGGCATAAATTATGAGGTTATTTTGTATGATAATCGATTAATTAGTCCAAGTATGCACCATGCATGCTAATTGCTATTGCTTGGTGTTTTTGAAAATGGTGGTGGTTTTTTTGGGGGTTCAGTCCTAATTAATTTGCAAATCGATATAGAAGTGGATTGATTGCAAAAATTAATTGTTGCTCAATTCAAAAAACAAGAAAGCCTTGACCTCCCTACTCTTTTTCTACTCTAAAATTGTGGGGGGGGGGGGAGGGTTACAATATGTTGCTTTTCTATTATTATTTCATAAATTTTCTTAAATGTGAAGCTTTGGAAATTTTTAACTTTTTGTTGGGAAAGTTGCTGTTTGTTCCATGTCCTATTATAACAAAACTGTTTCTTTGCTTGGGCCATCGTGTTGGGCCTTGTACACGTTTTGGTTAAGCTGAATTTGGTCCACTTGACTGTGACATGTTTGACAAAACTAGAAGCATGAGTTGATTTGATTAGTATGGAAATCTTATTATATCTTGACGATTAAAGATCTATTTTTTTAGAGATAAATATCAGATTTATTCAATGTAGTTTTTCAAGGATTTATTTGTTGATTTAAAGAAGGTTAAAGCCTATCAAAGCACGATTGATTGACCACTTGAAGAGACCTATAAATAGGTTGTTTTGTGCCGCACATCAAGAACAGTTTTGGGGCGTCTTTGTTGATTGTTTTGTTGTATTTTCTTTTGGTTATTTTGTCACTCTTTTAGGTATTCTATGGAGAGTTTATTGATTGTATTGTGAGGTATTTGGGGGAGTGATTTGTGACAATTAGGGTCGGTATTGGTCTCGCAGTTACTTCTTTATGTAAGGGTAGATTGGGCTTAAGCTAATAGGTGATCCAGATGAGTGTTGAATAAAATCATTCCCTGGGTAAGGCTTCGCAGATGTAAAACTGTTGTGTCTAATTGCATTAACAAAAAATGGTTGTATCGATCTTTTTCTGCTCTTATTTTTACGTCGCCTATTTTTGTTTTAATTACCGTTACAACAAATGTTAAACCAAGTTGATTTATCATATAGTCACATTAATTATTTTTTCAATTGGTATTAGAGCGGACTTTGAGAGTTGTTCAAAAGAGATCCTAGGTTACGGTTTGCAATAATGAAGTCCAAGAAAAAAAGTCGTTCTATCCCTTGCCCATCTTCGATGATTAATGTATCAAATTCAAACACTGACATTAATGAATGTGTGTTTAGTCATATGTTGAAAAACATGAAAATGCTGTGTTCAATTAACAGTCCTTGAGGGAAGAAGTTATCATTTTCAAAAGAGAAAAAGAAAGGTTCACAATTGGGGTTAAAGAGAAAGATAATGTGATTATTGATCTTACAAAGGTTAATAAGATGCTTGTTGGGACTATTAAGAGAAAAGATGAGATGATTGTTAAAACTAATGTAACTTTGGAAGCAACTAAGAAAGAGCTAAATGATGTCAAGTCTATTCTTAAAAAAATATGGAAGGTTAAGTGAAGATATCTTAATTGTTGGGAGATCTGAACCTAATTATATTGTACTTGGTAAGAAACCTACATCTACAAATTTTGTTAAATCTAATGAGATTATTGCTACTTTTTCCTACGAGAAAGGTAAAAAGAAGAATGAAAGGTAAAAAGAAGAATGGAAAATATGTTTGTTACTATTTTGGAAAGATCGAGCATCTTGGATTTCATTTTGATAAGTTGATGAATGATCAAATAAGGAGAAGTACAAGGAACACTTAATCTAATGTTGCAATAATTAATGGAAGAACACCTAGACAATAACATATATCTAACAAAGAGAAAGGAAAATTTGTACGTCATTATTGTAGGAAAGGAAGGCACATTAGACCCCACTGTTTTAAGAAGATGCAAGATTGGAAGAAGTTTAGCTGGGTTGCTAAACATGTTCGACCAGCAAATAAAACAACGAGAATGCAACATAAGTACATTTGGGTAAGGAAGGATTGAGCACATTTAAGTAATGAAGATCAACATTTGATTGATGCTCGTTTAACTCTTGATAACCATCTTAAAGATATATCGATGATTGGAGAAATGACGTTTAGGTTTTGTGGAAAAGATTATTGTTGTTCCACGAGCTAGAACTCCTCTTGTTGATAAGGTAACATTCGATCTCATCCCCACTAAACAACATGTAAGGGGTGAATAGAGTAAGGGGGAGTTATGATGTTAATTTGGTGATTTTGTTTACTTTGATTTCACTTATGGTTGCACTTTTGACATCTTGTCTAAAAATGGGAGAAATGGTAACAATAAATAAAATGTTTTGTTTTTGGTTATGATTGCTACATTTTGCTTTGTCAAAAGGAGAGATGATTTTACATTATATATGTATAACCTTGGTGCATGATATTGATTGTATGATGAACAAGCATATTGACAGGGGGAGTGTGTAAATCAAGTATGGTGGTACCTCTTAGGGGAGACATTCTAATTCCCTTGCTATGTAACTTACTTGGATTGTGAGCTAACTATTTGTTGCAGGGTTTTTTCAAAAATGCCAAGGGAGAGGTTGTTGGGAAGGTTGTTGTTGCTTGTTCCATATCCTATTATAACAAAACTGTTTCTCTACTTAGGTTTGTGTTGGTTCTTGTACAAGTTTCAGTTAAGTTGAATTTGGTCCACTTGAATGTGAAATATTTGACAAAACTAGAAACATGGGTCGACTTGTATAATAAGTCTCCCAATCAACTTCCTTGAGGTGGTTTGATTAGCATGGAAGTTTTATGATCCAATAGCTGCTTCAGCGGCTGCAATAGCTATAACAAAAATTGAGAAAATATTTCCTTTTAATTGCCGACTATCAAAAAAATCAAAAAATGTTACAAAATTTATATTAACCGCATTCAGTATAAGTTCAAGACATATAAGGGCCCTAACCATATTTCGATTCATAAATATCGATAGAAAATAAATAGGCACTCAAAACAAGTATATGTTTGAGCATCATTGACCAACTCCTTATTAATTTCGATTCATTATTAATATGAACAATAATTCAACAGATTTGATTGACTAGAGTATAACAAAAGTGTCTTGATGATTAAAAAGCTACTTTTTATGGATAAATATCATATTAATTCAAGGGAGTTTTTCAAGGATTTATCTGCTGATTTAAAAAAGTTTAAAGCCTATCAAAATATTGTTAATTGACCACTTGAAAAGGCCTATAAATAGATTATTTTATGACGCACATCAATAGTAGCTTTGGAATGTCTTTGTCAACAACTTTGTTGTGTTTTTTTTTGTGTGGTTATTTTGTGACACTATTATTTGGCGAGTTTATTGATTGTACTGTGAGGTATTTGGGTGAGTGATTTATGAAAATTAGGGTTGGTATTGAACTACAATTACTTCTTTGTATAATAGTAGATAGGGCTTAAGCCAATAAATGGTCTGGATGATTATTCATTAAAATCATTCATTGAGCGAAACTCTATAGACATAGGACCGTTGTGTCTAAAGTATGTTAACAAATATCGTATGTTAATTCTTTCCTTACTTTGCTCATTCCGTCACTTTGCATTTAATCTTTCTGTTTGTTTCTGTTCTAACTACAGTTAGAACGGAACTATTTTTCAAGTGTAAACCGAGGGATTTTTCAATTTTATATTTAAAATTGACAATGTTCGGTTTAGTTCAAATTTATTTTGATGGGTTGTGCTAATGTTAGACAATTATTTATTATTTTAGGAGTATAATAATTGATTTTGATATATGCAATGTGACTTATGACTTTCCGATCTAACAGAACAACTCAAAAGATAAAGAAGTATCGTTAATTTCTTCATGCTCGTTCCAAGATCGAAGTACCATTTGTACAAATAAGAATCCCCTTCGTTACATGATTTCTTCTTCATATAAATAGATATAAGATTTAAGGGGAAATTACTTAGAAATACATTTTGTACAACAACCCTTCCTATCTGATAGAAAAGGATCCCATGATCCTGAGCCGATCTTACCTGGGATTGCAAATCCCAAGTTTGTCTATGAAGAGCAGATCTAATTGTATTAGTGTCTATAATTGATTTCTTCTATGTAATACTAATCGATATGGCCTCATTGGTAAGTGCCAGTGACTAGGGGTCTATGGTTGACTAATATTACACACCGTCATTTAGCTATTGCAATTCTTTTCCTAATAGCGAGTCACATGTATAAGACCAACTGGGGTATTGGGCATAGCCTAACAGATATTTTAGAGGCTCATAAATGTCCATTTACAGGCTAAGGGCATAAAGGACTATATGAAATTCTAACAACATCATAGCATGCTCAATTATCTCTTAACTTAGCTATGTTAGGCTCTTTAACCATTGTTGTAGCTCACCATATGTATTCCATGCCCCCTTATCCATATCTAGCTACTGACTATGGTACACAACTGTCATTCTTCACACATCATATGTGGGTTAGTGGATTTCTGATAGTGGGTGCCGCTGTGCATGCAGCCATTTTTATGGTAAGAGACTATGATCCAACTACTCGATACAACAATCTATTAGATCGTGTCCTTAGGCATTGTGATACATTTGTTGGTTAAAGGTAAAAGTCCCATGGATTAACCCTTATACATTAGGTTAAAGAGTAAACTAGTTATTTTGTTAAAAATTTTATCCATTTTTACTATTAAGTACTAATGTGGTTGATAGACCAACTAGATAGCAACATGTGGCAAGCCACGTGTACTTCATGTTGATGTGATAATATTTTTAAAAAATTATAAAAAATAAATATTTTTTATAATTATTTGAAAAATTACATTTAAAATGAACTTGGAAAAATAACTAATTTTGGAGTGGTATCTAAATATCTTGAAGTGATTTATAAATAATTATAAAAATATAGAAAAATATTTCAAATTTATTAAGAATTACAAGAAACTATAAATAATTATTAAAATTTTTAAATATTAGAAACTATAAAAACTATATACGCATATAGCATGTTTAAAGAAATCATATATACATACATATGTATCTTTTTAATTGAGTTGACGATATCAATAGTCCTATATTATTATTTTCTTATAATTTTTAATAGATCTTTTTATAAACGTATGTATATAATAGTAAGCTTTCATAATATATATTTTTTTAAATTTAATAATTATTTATAGTTTGGTATAATTCTTAATAATTTTGAAACAACTTTCTATAATTATTTAATAATTATTTTAAAGGTTCATTCTAAATTTTTTAAATAATTTTATATAATTTTAAATAATTAAATAAAAAACCACATTAAGGATGAGCCTAGACAAATAATTGTCTAGGTTCATTTTGATTGCAATTTTTAAAATAATTATTAAATTTTTTATTTGTTTTTAGGATTTTTAAAAATTTTAAAATATTTGTTGATGTGAAATTTTGTCACACCAGCACGAGGTACATGTGGCACACTACGTGTCATTATCTAATTGCTTTGTTAACTACATCATCACATAACAATAGAAATGGATGAAATTTTTAATGGAAGGATCCATTGACTCTTTGATCTAACGACTAATTTGCTTATTTTTTGAGGAAAAAGGACAAAATGTAATCCAACTTCTAGTACAAGGGTTTCCATGGTACTTTTACCTAATCCAAATCATCATTTATCAACAAAAAAATTGATGGAATTTTTAGCAGAAAAATCAATTTACACTTTTTTTTTCTAACATTTAAGGGTTTATTATCCATTTTTTAGGAGGAACAAAATGCAATTCAATTTCTAATATAGGGATCTCCATGATATTTTATTGTTGGTACATGCAAATATATTCTAATTATACATAAAGGGAAGGGATCGAGTTACACCTATATAATACTATAGTGGTTTTACATCCTTTTACAATATTTTATACAATTAGTATTTTAACAACCCAGCAGTCATATTTCATGCTCCATTCATGTAAATAATGCATGTCGATTTTGACATAAATAAATTTTTTTTAACTATTCGTTTTTTGTAAAAAAAAACTTTCGACTGCTAAATATATATTAATATATAAAATATTTTAGATTGATATGATAAATATATTGGATTGATTCAAAAATTTATATGCATGACAAGTGCGAATATCTTGATAAATTCAAGAGCTAAATTATTAAAATATTAGCATATAAAAAAGTTATAGAAGAGATGTGGTTGAAAAAATAATGGTTGTTGAATTAAGAAACAAGTAAGCCTGGACCTGCCTCTTCTTTTTCTCCCCCGTAGCTGTTTGGACTCGTTTCAGCCATGTTTTACATTTGGCTTAAGGAAAGTTTTGGAAATTTTATATTTAAATTTCACAATGGGTTTATTAGTTTAAGTTTTAGATATATTTAATTGTAACTTGGGAAAGAATCTCTTGAATAAATGTAAATTTATTGATATTTTTAAATATTTTTCATACGTAAATATACATTTATATTTTATTTTAAATATAATTATAAACAAATAAAAGTAGTTAAAATTAAAAAGAAAATTAATAAGACGAAATCAGTATTAATTTTTATCAAAACGAAATTTAGATTACTTAAGACATACACTATCATTATAAATACAGAAATGCCCTTGTATTTTATTGGGAAACGCATTATTAAATTTGGATTGGGCGGGTGGGATGACGATGCATCAACTACCCTACAATTAACATGCCAATTTACCTTCCCACACCAATCAGTTCTATCAATTTTACTTTCTCATTCAAATAAAAATGAGGTCAATCAAATGTACGGGTGGCACGGAAATATCTTGTATTTTATTGGTTAATGTCTCCTCAACATTCTTTCCATTTATCCCCGCCCGTAAAATCTAAAATTATCATTTAAACTCTTAAATTTTTTTTTAAAAATTTTAAATTAGTAAAGTTAAAATTACACTTTGCTCACCTTAAAATTATAAAAATTCGATTTAATCTTTTAAAAATTATAAAGATATAGACTATAAAAAAATAAAATTTCATTCAGCCCCCCTAAAAATTTATTCTGGCTTCACCCCTACCCACCATACTGCTTTGAATTTTTTTTCTTTGCTTCATAGGCTACGTCTTGCTTACATATGCTCATGGTTTGATCATTCATTCAAGTTCAAAAGTTCGTCCAAAAAATGAGAGAGTTTAAACAAAATACAAGGCTCGAATAAAATTTAAGGTTAGTTTTTTATATAGGCCAAGCATTGGGTAAGATTTTTGGTTCGAACCTCGCTTGGCCCGAATATATTATGTTATAAAAATATTACATTAATTATATATTAAATAATAATTATATATATTTATATTTATATTAAATCATCAATTCAATAACAATTAAACCCATTATCTAAAACCTAAAAGAAAAATACCCAACTAAATAACCCAACCCAAAATATAAAATTTTAAAAATTATATTTAATACAATAAAAATATTTATTATATTTATTTGTGTTTTTAATATAATAAGATATTTATTATATTTATGGTGTTTTTTTAATGTGTTACAAAACTTTTATTTTAGCATTTTTAGTGCATTTAGTGTATTATATATATTTTAAAAATTTTATTTTTAAATAAAAATTAATCTAAAAAAATCAAATATGGATGGTTCAGGTCGGGCTCAAGTTTACCTTTCTTAAATTGGGTCGGGTTAGGCAAAAAAGTAAGCCTATTTTTGGGGTTGGGCTGGGATCAGGTTTGAAAAATTGGTCTAAATACCTTGCATGGGTTCGACCCAAACTTGGCCCTATCCTTGAGCACATCTACTCTTACTGCTTGTCATGAGTCTGTCAAGATTTGTAAATTTTAATCAAAATTTTGGAAAACCGAATGCTTAGGGTTCTTTCGTTTGCACCAGAGGTACATTTGCGAGTAGCTGCGGTAGTGGTGGTAAGTCCTCTGAGTTATTATTGTTAATCTCGTCAAACATCGAGTTGTCTTGTGGTGGTACAACAGGTGGTTGATTCTACATCTGTTGTTGCTATTGACGATTTTGGTGAATTATTCTCTCCGGATTAGTAGTTGGCTTTATAGGTGTTCCCAACTATGAGTCATATACTAAAACCGAAAAGAAAATAAACGATGTTAGTAAAAATAAAAATAAAGTTTGTATCTATAATTTATTAATATCCTAATTATTCTATTAAGCACAAAAATTAAAATTAATCCAATAGCGTTGCCTTTCTAACAACGACGACAACAACTTGACCACCTACGGACGTACCAACGTCCAAAGTGTGAATATTGCAACTAAAAGATATGGAATGGAGGCGGTGTCCGCAAGTATATGGGTTAGGTTGTAATATAGTTACAATGAAGCAGGTAAGTACTTCGAGAATCGTACCCAAGGAAGGCAAGTACTAAATTAACTTTATCCTAAACACAAATAAATCTAATTAGTATGTTAAATAAATTATATTACGATAAAACATAAAAGAAAATGTGTTGGGGGGTTTTTATAAATAATGAAATAAAAATAACAAAGGAAAAATGAACTTCGAATATAAAAATTCTAACTTAACCAAATCTAAGTATGGGTGATTAGCCCTCTTTGGTGATCATAACTAATTCCTATTTCGAGTTTCTACTCAAATAACTAGTCGCTACCCTAGCAAGATCTCTCGATCTTCTACTAAATTAACAAGTCGACAAGAACTACTTATCACTCGACCTCACTGTCCAAACAAGTTCAAGGCTAAGGTGTTCACTGATAGGCCATACCAATTTTGGGTTAATTCAAGCCTAGGGTTTAAGTTCTTCCTCTCCTAAAAAGCTGATCCACTAAGAAAACCCAACATAGCAATTAATTAGTCACACTTCTACTTATTAATCTCCCATAAAAGGATTAGTGCTTTGTGGATTTCATGAACATAATAATCTTGATAATAAAAATAAACATAAATAATGAATCAAGTGAAAGGTTTAAGAGAATCATAAATTGTATTAATTGAAGCGTAGAATCCATAGTAGTTTGATAACGGTTACAACTCATTTTCTTCGATGAATACGAAATAGAAAAGAACCGAAATAAACCTAAAGCCTAAAAGAAAGGGAAAAAAAACTACATTTACAAAGAAAAACTTAGAATATGAAAGTTGTCCTCCAACAAGTGTTTTAAGAGCTTATTTATAGAGTTAAATTTGTTATTGTCCCTAACCTTAGGTCAGCTGATGCTCTTGTGTTTAATTTTCATTGTGTGGACCAAAACGCCCTTAGTTTATAAGTGCTTCTCGTACAAAATTGATGTCGCGACACCCTAGTCCTTGTGTCACGACATCGAAAGCAGTATGTATAGTTTAAGGCTAGCTTCAGGGGTGTGTCGCGACATCCCTTTACTATGTCACAACACCCAGGGTAGTATAACAATCCTAGCATTTTGCTCCCTATGTTGAGACATCGAACTCCCTGTGTTGTAACATAGCGACAAGCTTTGAGTTCCTATGCCTTTGAATGTTCTCATGCATACTTGCTAAGTATGTTAGCTCGCCTTTAGTGTAACAGCCCAATTTTCAGTAGTGCCAGAACAGTGATTTGAGATCACTAAATTTGATGAAAAAGTTAGAAAATTTTGTTAATTAATAATTATAAGTTAAGCGTGATTTTAGAAATATTTTTGAATTAGTAAATTTTGTGATTTAAAAGAAATTATTAGGTAAATTGGGTCGAAAACGAGGTATCGAGACCTCGATATTATAAACTGAGTCGTAAATATTTTTATAAATATTTACGGAGTGTCATTAAGATAGTATTAAAGTTTCGTTAAGAAATTTTAACGTTTCGATGGTTAATTGATTAAAAAGGATAAAATTGAAAAAAAAAATTCCTGAGGTGCCATTTCGGTAAATTGGACTCGTACGAAGTTAGTTGTGTAGTTAATTAGGTTTTAATTAAGTAAATTTGTCTAAATTGAGGTTAATTATGAAAAAGGATTAAACTGCAATAGAGATAAAAGTTTAATTATAGATTAAAGAAAAGTTAAAAGGACCAAATATGAAATTATGCCTTTTTTTAAAGTTGAGTCAGCATATGCATGATAAAAATCTTAGATTTTTTTATGTTTTAAATATATATAAATATATTATTTAATTATAAAGTATATTATTATATTATTATATTAATTATATTATATTTTTATATTTTAAATAAAAATTGAAAAATGTATGGTGCATATGATGACATGTGTAAAAATAAAATACATATATTAGTAATTATTACGTATTTACTTATTATTTAAGTAAATAATATTATATATATTTTATTATATAATAAAAGAACAAACAAAAGGAAACATAATGGAAAGAAACAGAGAGCAAACGAAAATAGGATGGAAAGAAAATGGAAAGAAGGATAAAGGGAAAATTAGAGATTTCAAGCTTGAAGTTTAATTGGTAAGTTAAATTAAGTCTTTTTCTTAAAATTTTTGAGTTTTTGGAGTTCTAGAACAAAATATGTCATGATTTATGTTGAAATTTTGAAAGATAGTAGATTTTTAGACATGAGTTATGTTGAATTAATTGATGAATTAGGAGTTAAATTGATTGAATTTCAAGTTAGGAGTTAGTAAATGGTTGATTTGTAAAATAAAATATAAGTTTTCAATAGTAGGGACTAAATTTAAAGAATCTCGAAATTAGGGATTTATGGTGAAAATGAAGAGTTAAAATGAGTTTATAGTAATAGTTAAGAGAGAATATGAAGTTAGATTGGGAAAATAAAATTAGTATTGATAAGGGATTAAATTAGAATTTAGGTAAAGTTTAGGTATAAATGGAAATATTTTAATGAAATTGTGTATTAATGATTTTTAATTGTTTAATTACGTAGCTAATGTCGTGCAAGAGTCATTGTCCGAGAAAGGAAAGGAGAAGGCGAACAAGGAGTGACTCGAGAGAAATTTCGGTTTGTATTACTATAATTCAAATCTATTTATTATTAATTGTTATATTTTAATTAAAATGCATGGTAAGTAAAATTAGGTAAGCAATTGAAATAATTAGTGCTTTGAATTTGATTGGAAATTGAATTAAATGAAATGAATTGAATCGAAGTGAAATTATCTGAACTGTGTATTGATTAAAAAGTGGAAAGTGAAATCTGAATTGAATTGTGATTGAATCGAAAGTGAATTTGAAATAAAAAAAATGATTTGAATACCCTATTAACTAGTCGGGCTGAGTCGGATATAGTTGGCATGCCATAGGATTGGAAGTGTTCAGGGATACTTCGATCTTGAGTCGATGCGACATTGGTGTCATACTGTTACTTCGGATAGATTCGGTGAGGTACTGGGTACCAACTTTCTTCGGCTCTGCCGATGAGACATTGGGTGTCACTTTATTGCTTCGAACTATCCGATGAGGCACTGGGTGCCATTCTGGTGTGTTTGGTTGGATCTGTGTATCCTCCAAGGTCTGAGTCTTGTTACTAGGGGTAAATAATTGAAATGAGAAATTTTGAATAAGTGTGATTGAGTGAGCTATGGAAAGAAATGAGAAAGTGAAATTGTGAATTGATATGTGAATTGGAAATCGAGATATGAAATTTGAAGATATGAACCCAAAGTTCATGATGTGATTAAGAATAAATTTTTGTTATATGATATTAGTGAGTACAAATTGCAATAGAGTTGATATTGAATATAGTGATAAATTGAATGAATTGTATATGAATTGAAAAATCCAATGGAATTGAGATAGTGAAATAAGGTATGAGTACAATTAAATACAAGATTTGAAATATTGCTTATTGTTATTAATTATCAAGTTGATTTAAAGTATGAGATAATTAATGAATAATTGTAGACATAAATTAAATGTATATAATTTATCGATTAATGTTATTAATTTGAATTATGGTAATACCACTGAGTATACCTATACTCAGCTTACGGTTGTTTCCGTGCGCAGGTTAGTAGAAAGCCAGTATTCGGTCCAGCATCCAGAGTAATCCTGACCTCAGAGAAATTTTAGTGATGTACCTTTGTTTTGATAATGTGGCATGTACCTAAGTGATGTATAGGTTAAGTATAAGAGTTTTGTTATTACGATTGTAGAATGATGTTTAAATTGATTATAAGTATGAAATGGAACTAAAATGACATAATTTATACAAATAGGAAATGAAAATGATTAAAGTATGCTATGTCTGTTATTTATTTGTGAATTAGTTATAAGTTATCCGATATGTCTGGTAATGCTCCATAACCCTGTTCAGGTGACGGTTTAAGGTTAGGGGTGTTACATTTAGGCCTCAGCCAGACCCTAATGTAAATAAAATACTCAAAATGCACTTTTTATTGAATTTAACTAAACTAAAAAAACATTAATAAAACATACTAAAATTGCTCGTATTCAACCTTCTCAAGTACAAAAACTAGTTTAATCTGCTACATCGAATTATGACAGATTAGTATGTTAGCAAGTTAGAGTCGAGCATCAGGTTCCGTTAAGTGTGCTACAACCTATGGTGATTCCAAAATGGAAATAAGAGCGTTTTACTATGGATTTTGCATCGGGATTATTGGTGTCCTCGAAAAAGAAAGATTCAACTTGAGTAATAATTGACAGATAATTAAGTTCACACTCTATTCTTGTTAGGATAGGTTACTCAATTGAGAAGTTGGCTAAACTGTATACCTGTAAGATTACCAAAGTACACGGTGTACCACTATCTATTATTTTAGATTGAAACTCGGGAATTTCCTCCAAATGTTGGAGTAAGATACTCGAAGCTCTGGGCATAAAATTGAATTTCATTATAGCCTTTCATCCTGAGATAGACTAATAATCAGAACAAGTGATTCAGATATTAGAAGATATGTTGCGATGCTGGATAATTAAACATGAAGCTTCATATATATGTGAATTCAAAACTCCATTGTACTAGTTCAAGTTGAGAAGGGGTGTGCAAAATTCAGGTAAAACTAAAAAAAATTCAGTTAACCGACCGAATTCGGTTAATCGGTCGGTTAACCAAATTTTTTTGGTCGGGGGTCATTTAATTATTTTTTAATTTTTCAGTTAACGGTTAATTCGGTTCGAAATCGATCGGTTAACCGAATTTTTTCGGTTTAACTGAAAAAATTAATAAATAAAATTATAATATATAAATAGGCCCACTATTCACCTAAACACAATCCAAACCCAAGTATTCAACCCAACCCAACCCAATCATAAAAATTACAAATAATTTAATAACTAAAAATAAAATTCTAAAACTAAAACTAAAACTAAAACTAAAACTAAGGTCTAAAAGTCTAAAAATAATTTAATTATGTAGTGATTCAATTCGGTTAATTCGGGTAATTCGGGTAAGTCGGTTAATTCGGTTAATTTTTAACCAAAAATAAAAAACATATAATTTTCGGTTAATTCGGTCGGCCGAATTAACCGAAAAAATTTGTTCGGTTAACGGTTAAAAAATTTAAAAGGTTGGTTAATTCGATTAATGTTATTTCGAGTCGGTTAACCGGTCAATTAACCGAATGAACACCCCTAGAGTTGAGTGAAATAAAGCTAGAAAGATCTTATTTGATACGAGAAACAGAAGAAAAAGTCAGAGCTATACAAGACTATTTGGAGTCTGCCTAAGACCGATAGAAATTGTATGTTGACTTGAAAAGTTAAGATATCGAATTTCAGACTGGTGATAAAATTTTTCAAAAGTTTTGCTATGAAAGAAAGTTTTGCGTTTCGATAGAAAGAAAAGCTCACTTTGATATTTATAGAGTCGTATGAGATTTCTGAGAGGATTCGTCCAGTACCGTAACATTTCTCAGGTAAACTTTTGAGGACGAAATTTCTTAAGGGGGGAGAGTTGTAACAGCCTAATTTTTAATAATGTCAGAAATGGTGATTTTGGAACCCCACTTCTGATATTCGAGCCCGTAAATTTTAAATATTTACGAGGTTAGTATAAATTTTAATTAATGTTTGGTCCATTAATTTTGTTAATCAGATAGTTAATTAAGGTGTAGGGACTAAATTATAAAGGTGGTAAAAGTTAATCATTATAGATTTTAATTGTTAGAGGACCAAAAAAGTAATTAATTGAAGGTTATAAAGGGCAATTATACCAATTTAAGTATATAGTGGACAGTTAGGTACAATTTTTTTTATAAATTATATTTAATTTTGATTAAAATAATATAAGGAAATAATAATAAAACTAATAAAAGTTAAAAAGAATGAACATTTGTTGATTGAATTTGTAACACCCCACGTTTGACCCAGTCGTCGAATCCGGATATTGAGCGTCACAAGTTATCCTGATAGAAAACACACTATTCTTCTTTTCAAAACCATTATCCATTTTGGTGGATACCCCATTTACCAGAGCAGTATTTCATTAGTTAAATATTACATTTAATTGGAAGCAAAAAATTTAAAATGATAACCCACCACATTTAAGATTTAAAGATGCACAAATTAGCCTTTGGTGGTTGCTTAAGTAATGTTTATAAATCACAAATAATGATATGCTAACAAGGCTTCCAATTCACATTTAAGTGTTTAATATAACGTTTCAATACAAATGGATAGTTTCAGAATGGTGATTCCTAACAGTTGTCCTAGCAACCCCAGCAAATACATGTTAACCATAAAAAAAAGAAGGCTTACAAATGGCAACAGATCTAGCTGCATCCTTTCAATCACCACGCTCAACCTAAAAACCTGAAAGGAAGAAGAAACTGGTAAGTTCATGTGAATTTAGTGAGTTCTTAGGAAGAATAATCCCACCATGATTACTATCATACATTAAGAAAAGGAACTCAAGTTGTCAGATTAGTTCACCATATTTGGTGGATACATTACTCTAGTTTATAGGTCAGCTGGAGGACGCTACTGCAATCAAACTTAGCCTATTGGCGGATCACACTATTTCCTAAACTCGTATGTGACAGTCACTGACACATTTGCTCCACAAATATGCCATTTATATGGGCTACCATTTATGACTTACAGACTTACTGTTTACATTTTCATGTAACGTGCACTACCACATGGACCTTTTTCTCACGTACTACCTTCCTTGTGCTGGTTTCTGATCTCGGTTCTCAAAGAACCAATTTTTCTGTGTTTTTATGACCACTCATCAGAGCTATATAACAACATCACCTCTATATCCTCCTAACTCCCCTTATTGTTTAAACATATAGGTGTTACCCTGTAAGGTCGGGTTTTCACCAGTCACGGTTTGCATCAAAGTGCCATACCAGAGGCAAAACATTTTACTATGTATCTTCTTTATCATTATACACAAACATCCCTCCATTACCTTCTTACACCAGTTTGGATATAGAGTTTGTACACCAAGGAAGGAGTACTCATACCATATATATACCAAGTTTTCCAGGTCTATTTATCCGTATATAACCATGCATGCACTGACTCTTTGAATAGATTTTGTAACAGCCCGATTTTGGGTCTAGATGGAACAATAGTTTTTGGACGACAAATCCGACGAGGAAAAAAAATGTAATGGCCTGAATTTTCAGAGGTGTCGGAACGGTAATTCGAGATCACTAAATTCGACAAATGAGTAGAAAATATTATTAATTTAGTGAGTATAAGTTAAATGTGAAGTTAGGAAAATTTTTGAAATAGTGAATGGTGCACTAGAAATAAATATTAAAATAATTAGAATAAAAAATAGGGTATCGAGACCTCAGAGATTTTAAATCGAGCCATAAATATTTTTATAAATATTTATGGAGTGTTAAAAAGTTAGTATTAAAGTTTCGTTAAGAAATTTTAAAGTTCCGATAATTAATTGAACAAAAAGGACTAAATTGTAACAAATGCAAAATTATGGGAAATGATTAAATAGCTTAAATGATAAAAGGAAGAGGGCTTCAAAGGCAAATAGACCCAAGGTCTATTTGGGCTGGACGGCAAAGGCATGAAATCAGCAACAAAGTAAGGAGAATTAATGGCAAAATTGGAATATTGCAAAATTTACTTAATAAAGTTAGGACCAAAGTGGAATTATCTAGATTTCTCTTTATTTTTCTGCATTCTCATCAGCAAAAACACCATAGAAGGGTTTCCTTAAGCTGGTTCTTCCTATTTTTACTGCAGGTAAGTTCAATTCTTGATTATTTCTTGAAATTTTGGTGTTTTTGTGATTTTTACAACTAGGCCCACTTGTTGAATTCATTAGTTTTTGATTCTATGAAAGAAGTTGAAAGTTGCTATGAATATGTGCTGGAAGTATATGATGATTTAGCATGAAATTAGAGCTTTAAATTGTTCATATGCTGATTTTATTGAAAGAATTGAATAGAAAGTGAATGTTTGGGACCTAATAGTAAAAGAGTTTGAAGATAGAGTTATATGTGAAAATTCTGAATTTCAATAGTTGTGAAATAACTTATAATGTCTAGGTAAAGTATTAATTGAGAAAATTAGATTAATTGAGGGGTTAATTGAGAAAGGACCGAATTGTATAAACTGTGAAATTTGGGGCAAAATGGAAATCAATATTTTGCACTAAAGCAGTTTTGAACAGCAGCAGTAGTATAATTTTGAAAAATCACCAAAAATTTTGGGAATTGAATTAGAGGGTGAATAAAATATGAAATTAAATCTTATTGAGTCTAGTTTCTCATAAAAGAAACGGTGTAAGCAATGAAATTGTAAATCATGGGATATAATAAATTTTGTGATACAATGTCAGAATGATTTGGGGTTCCCCTGTTCTAACTTTGGAAAATCATAAAAAATTGAAGAAAAATAATTATGAGTTATAATTTATATTCTTATAATCCTTAATGAGTCTATTTTCAAAGGAAAAAAACGGAAACATCATCCAAATTTCGTACAATTAGATAATTCATTTTTAGTGAAGAGTGGTCGGAACTGTCAGACAGCAAAATAGGGGAAACTTTAAAGAATAAACTGTACTATTTGGCTAAACCAAAATTATGAAAATTTTATGGTAAGAAGGTATGTGAGTTTAGTTTTAGGGAAAATTAACAGATCTTAATTTGGAGCTCTGTAGCTCCAGATAAAAATAATTTAGTGACTCTGACTTGGATAAACAACTTTGAATATACATGTGAGTGAATAGTGAAATTATAGCTAATGTTGTTTAAGTGTGTTATACACATTAAGGATGTGGAATGGAGAGGAGGAGGAGGAAAATTGAGAAATATATGAATGATTTGTGTATAATTGGTCATATACTTGATTATAATTGATAAACGATGAAATAGAAATGATGCTTATATTTGAGCATTATTGGTCATGGTTTAAGCTCACGTGTGAAAATAAAGTTTCATAGTATGTGTGTATGGTATATTCGGTATATGATTTGGCATGAAATAATGTCATGAATGGTTTATGAATTAACACATGTTGGTAAGCCTGATACATGAATAAATGTTGTGCTCATCCATGCTTATAATGCTTATGCTATATGTGTATTTGGCTAACATATTTGGTGTATATGCTTAGGCTTTGGCCAAGTAGTGGCTAGATTATGCCACGTTAAATTTATAAGTTATGCATTGAAATGGTTTATCGTGTGGTTAGTTCCAAAAAGAGTTATGTTTAAATACACTAGCTTGCAACTATGGTTGAATGATATGCTTATATCTTGTGTGATGCGCATAGAAACAAGTGTGGAAAGATAATGAAATAGTAAGTTCATATGGCTGAAATTTAATGGTTAAATGTTAATTTCATGAATTATATAATGTATGATGAAATGTATTTAGTGTTGAAATGAGAGTAAAATAAAAATGTGAAAATCGAACAAATGATCAAATTAAGTGGAACGCCGGATTTGAGTATTTCTGATCAAGAGATAAAGTGATAAGTGGTAGCTTTAGCTACACTTATCTGATCAAGTGACAAAGTGATAAGTGCTACACTTATCTGATCAAGAGGCAAAGTGATAAGTGGTAGCTTTAGCTACACTTATCTGATCAAGTGACAAAGTGATAAGTGTTAGCTTTAGCTGCACTTATCTGATCAAGTGACAAAGTGATAAGCGTTAGCTTTAGCTACACTTATCTAATCAAGTGACAAAGTGATAAGTGGTAGCCTTAGCTACACTTATCTGATCAAGTGACAAAGTGATAAGTGGTAGCCTTAGCTACACTTATCTGATCAAGTGACAAGTGATAAGTGATCATACGTAAGACCATAGTTATACTATGGCAAAGTCAAAGTGAAGTACTCAAATTTCCCTAACCGTTCCCTAATTTGATTAAGGATGGTAAGTGACAAATGGGTCCAAATGAATTAAAGTAAATGGATAAGTGGTAGTGTATTTATACCAGGATGATGTTGTTATTTAAGCTAAAGTGATATTTTCATTGCAAAATTGAGAATTTCATAAATGTGTTATTGAATGGTATAATCGATAAACGTTGAGTTAAATGGTAAATACGTATTAGTGTTGAACTTAATGTCATTGAATTGTACGTGAATTAAATGGAAATTGCTAGTGAATTGATTTAAATTGTGAGCATGAGAAGTTGCGAATTGAATGAAATGGAAATGAAACATTGAATTGCATGAGTATGTATCGAGTCTCGTAGGCCCTAATTATTATGATTATAATATTTTGAGGATATATTGTGAAAATTTATAGAAGCATGTTAATTATTTTGAAAGTTTTAATTTAGATGAAATTTTATAACTTGGTTAAATATGTTTACAAGTGTATGTGTTTTGGTAATGCCTCGTACCCTATTCCGGTGTTGGATACAGGTAAGGGGTGTTACAGATTTCCTCAGACATGAACATCAGAGACAAATGAAAAAGCCATTTACCTGGTTGTACAATGTATAGGAGTAAACAAATTAACACAGATACTAGACACAAGGTACATAGGAACTCACCAGAATACTTTACTTAGAACTTTGTCTACTCTATTGGTTCCTTCCCTTTAATACTGGGACCTTCTCTTGTTTCTTTAGCTAAAACAATAGAATAACTTCTTTAAACATTAAAAATGACTAAAGCTTTACGATATAGCAAGAATCTATAGGCATGCAAACAATTTTTGGATGAAAGTTTTCTTCCTATCCAATATTCAAAGAAATCCTACCAACCCCTTTTACATTCGCTTCTATATATTTGGTAAAACTTAAAGGAAGGTTTAAGAATTTGCCAACAGAAAACTAGCACAGAAGCTTTCCTAAGATTTTATAGTTAACACCTTTATTAGAAAAAAATAACTCTCCTGGTTTCTTAAATGATAACAAAGTCTGGTGAAAAAAATGAATCAGAAATCTTCTTTCCACTATCACGTTATCCTATTTATAGGTAATTCACGTCCAAACCCATCAGCATTATCTCTAATCATTACTCATTTTCCCACGCTTCCACTAATTAATCACATCATACGAGGCCCTCCAAGTGTCCAAATTATTGACACTTTGCCTCTACTAGAATGCCAGGTGATCTAAACGTATCCTACAAGTCATCGTACTTACTTTTGAATCGACACTAAAAACACGAATGACGATCTTATTAGAGGGAAAGTTCACTTAATAAGGTCCTTTCCTTAACTAAAATCTCACTATCACTTAGAATGGTACTCTGTAGTATTGGCGAAGTTCTATGTAGTGCTCCACCACAAAGTTACCAACCTTGTCTGGTCTAAGCCTCGCAACTTATGCGATCTTCGCTAGTGTAGTCTCCTGAACCGATCCGGTTCGCCAAACCAGGGTGTGACAAAGTCATAGCTCAATTTCCATTAGCATTATTGCTAGTGGAGGAGGATGTAGGTTCAGGTGCGTTGAAGTGCATTATCCTCTTATTTAAGGATTGGGGAGGGGTTATGGATAATTCTAGGTATTGTTTCAAAAAAAGCAGATTGATACGAACCAATAATGGGATTAATGTTAAAAAGGGATGAACATTTGTTCATCATTCCTTTCTTCCACTGAAAATATAAACAAGAAACCAAAGAAACCATTGTTTAAAGCTTCAAAGGTTTGGCCGTTTGCATGATAAGCAATTTCAAGTTTTTTTCTTGTAATTTTTATGTTTTTGAGATCCCGGGAGCTTGATTTAGTTGACTTGTATACTATTTTATAGAACTTTTAGATTTTTCAAAAGTTTTCGTTAATGAATTCTTGAAGCTTTTGGGATTAAATTGTTAGATTTTGTACCTAAGGACTAAAATGTATATATTTCAAAATTGGTATGAAATTTCTATAAGTATGGACAATAGAGGGCCTTAGAAGAATGTATTTAAGATCAATATGTAATTAAGATCAATTTTGAAATTGAGGTTCAAGTTTGAAAGATATTGCAATTTTGATTTTAGGGACTAAATTAAATAAAATGTTAAAATTTAGGGAACATTTGAAAAATTAAATTGAATTGACATATGCATATAATAGGCTATTATAAGATGTTTGGATTTGATAAATTGAAATGAATTATTGCAGATCGAGAATTGAATCAATCGAAGAATAATCGAGAAAAAGGTAAAATTATATATTAGTCCTCGATGTCTTATTTTTTTTCTATTTTTTTATAGGTAAGTTCATATGGAACTTTGTTATTTATTTTGTGTTTGAAATATATATATTATAATACCTATTATTTTAGGTTAATTATAATTCTGACAATTTTGACATTTAAAGGACTAAATCGTCAAGTCCGAGAAATATAGTATTATAAGTGAATACAATGTATGGTATGGATGTGGAATGTTTATATACTTGAATGATATGTATATAACAACATTACAGGGATTGGAATGAATTGAATATCGTAATAGAGCCTGTGTGACCTTAGTAAACGATTAGGATATGAATGACATGCCATTAGGGTTCAAACGAAAAAGGAAATGGTTCAATTGAAAAAGGAAAACGAGTGTTTGATCTGGGATTAATATGATGGCTTGAGATCCAACATATGTTGCGGATTTTCTGAAGCTAGTGTTAGCAGCATCGAACTAAGCTCATATGAGCAACCCTGGTCTAAAGCTAGAGTTAGCATCCCAATTTTGACAGTTCGTGTGAGCAAATTAGTCTCGTGTATTGGAGTTCATTTTGCTATAGTTCTCCAAGTGAAATAGAAAATGAAAATGGTAATTAAAAGTGAAAATGAAAAGATTGATCATGGATTAGAAAGGTGATATTTATAAATTCAGCATAGTCTAATAGTATATGTTATATACATGTATATGATTTTGGTATTATGGTTTGATATGCAAATGAACTAACATAGTGATTGTGTGATTGAATTGTGCATGAAATTATAAGGTTGTCAAAAGATGCCATGCTTGAACCAATGTGTCTGATTGCCCGAAATAGGGCCTAATCGGAACATTGGTTTCGTAACCACAAATTTGAATTGAAATAGTTTAATTTTATAATTTTTTATTAATTACCAATTGATTGAAATATTGTGTGAGAATATGGATAGAAAATTTTAATGATTTAGTGCCTAATTGAATTTTTAGGACTAAATTGAGAAAAATGCAAAGTGTGACTAATTAGTGATTAAAGGACTTAATTGAATTATTGCATGAAATTGGAAGTGGTTATGTTGAAAATATACCATAAATTAGTGTTATGGACACATAAGAGTAATTCTAGAAAAATATCTAAGTAAGTGGGTCAAGGGCATTTTAGTCAAAATTGAATAAAAGACAAAATAAGATGAAAACAAGTGTTCATCTTCTTCAAAAATTGAAGAGCTTGCTGCTGAAAATTTCATGTCCCAATAGCTAGGGTTCTTGATTTTTCTAAGCTTAATTGTAAGTGATTTCTTGCCCCGTTTTTAATTATTTTCGTATTTTTATGCTTATTGAAGCTTGAATTTCATGTTTCTACCATTTATTTTAAATGGAATTAAAGTTTAAAAATTGACCCATTCATGATATAGTTGTAATTTGATGAGTGGTGATAGATAATGAATGTTTGAAGTGCTAATTACGAATGTTTGAAGTGCTAATTACGAGTTTTACTAGATGAATTTCGATAAAAATGTTGAAAAAGGACTAAATTGTGAAAGATAGTAAAATGTGCATAAAGTTGTGATTTTGTGAAATTGAAGGCTGTTATGAGCATGAAATATGATTTAGTGAGGTTTGAAATTTAAGAAATTTAGTGAATTTTATTTTTACGAGCTTTGGGACGAAAGTTTAATTTTTGAAAAGTTATGGGAAAAAAATGTAAGTTTGCCAAAATATTGTGTATGAGATGTATTTGAATGGAATGCTGATAAAATATATTAAATTGTGTTAATATAGATCAAGAAAGAAGAAATAGTGGAAGTGATCGGGGAAAAGAGAAGGTTATTGACTAATTTACGAAAATTGTCATTTTGCATCCGAGGTAAGTTACGTGTAAATAATAGCAATATATTTTTATAAATTGTGAATTATATTTGATATGTGAACTAATATTGAATGTGGAAGGAAAATTGTTCATGAATTATTCAAGTGATAAAGTGTTTAAAATAAAGTGTTAAGTGTAAATTCCCGGTTGAACTTAGGAATAGAAGTGGATACAAGTGACATGTCACTAGAGACCAGTGTTACAGTGTTACACTGAGTCTCGGGTGCTAGGTGATCTAGCATGTGTTGCAGGCGCCTAACAACTTGTATGAGCAGGCCCGTGGACATTTTCAGTGTTATTGATCAGTGGTAGCTTCGACTACAATTCAGTGGTAGCTACGGCTACATATCAGTGGTAGCTTCGGCTACATTTCGGTGGTAGCTACGGCTACATATCAGTTGTAGCTTCGACTACATATCAGTGTGGCACTTATGTGCTAATTCTCTACGTATCCGTGTATATTCCGAGTGTTCAACGGGATTAATAATGAGTTAAAGTGAATATGAAATGAAGTGTGTATGCAGGTACATTTGAAAGAATGAGCCTATGTGATAAAGGTTAAGTGTGTAAATGTATGTGCAAGTGAATTGGTAAGATTGTGCATGTGTAAGTGATTGAAAATGCTAAAAAATGTATTGATTAGTTATTTGTGAAAAATGTTAATTATTAAATGTGTACTTATTGTTTACATGTAACTTACTAAGCTATTAGTAGCTTACACCTTTCTTTCTTTCCTTTGTTTTATAGTGTTTTGAACTTGCTCGAATTGGGGATTGTCGGAGCCTTGTATCACACTATCAACAAACTTCTCAATATTATGTGATTTCAAAACGTTTAAATTTATGGCATGTATAGGGACTTACTCATTTTGAGTATGTTCATATGATATGGCTAAAGATTAGCTATTGAAATGGTTAGTAAAGAATATGTTTTGGTGTTATGTATGCTTAAATGGTAACTAAAACAAAGAAACTATAAAAGAGTAAAATTTTTGCAAAGAAGCAGTTTTTGGACAGCAGCAGTGATGTGAATTTGAAAAATCACCAAAAATAGTAGAAATGGAATTGGAGAGTGAATGATATATAGAATTAAATCTTATCAAGTCTATTTTTACGTGAAAGAAACGGTGTAGGCAAAGAAATTTTTATATTTTGAGATATTTAAATTTTAGTGAGACAGGGTCAGAATGGTTTTTGAAGTCCCCTGTTCTGAATTTAGAAAATTATTAAAAATTATACAGAAATAATTATGAGTTATAATTTATATGTATAGATTCCTTAGTGAGTCTATTTTCTATAAAAACAAGCAGAAACACCATATAAAGTCTGTACAGTGAGATAATATATTTTTAGTGAGTGGTGGTCAGAACCGTCAGTCAGTGAAACAAAAGGAGTCTTCAATGAATAAACTGTACGAATTGGCTAAACAAAAAATTTTAAAAATTTTATGGTAAGAAGATATATGAGTCTAGTTTCAGTGAAAATTTACAGATTTAAATTTTAAGTTTCATAACTTGAGTTATAATTAAATTAGTGACAGTCGCGTAGGTGGACAGTTTTGTTCTGAATAGTGAAATTAATTTTAAAGGTAATTTTTTATGCTCTGAACTAGTAAGTTAAGTTAGATGACGCCTCGTGCTTGACTCTGGCAATGGTCTCGGGTAAGGGGTGTTACAATATGTTTCAATTGTTAAATTGTTAAGTAAGTTTTTCATATGGACTTACTAAGTATTCGAAATGCTTACCTAGTTGTTTTCCCTTTTTCTATAGATTTTTGGTTTGCGAAACTTTTCGATTGGATCAACATGAATACCACACTATCTTACTATTGACTCAGTAGATTTTTTTTATCGTTTTAGCTAGGTTACGTGGAATGTACATAGGTGTTACTATGTGTGTTAACATTGAGTTTATAGTTGATTAAACTTGGTAAATGTTTGAGTTATGGAATGTTAATGTTTAATTGTGTAATTGCGTGTTGGTAACTTGTATGATATGGTGTATGTTATTTAAGCTGCATACTTGAACTAGTATAACATGGTTAATGGTTGTTTTGAATGGGTTAAAAGCATGGTGAAATAGGTGAGACTTGAAATGGTTAAATTGGGATTTTTTTAGTTGATTTAGTATCCAATTAAGACTTGATGGATGAGTTGATATTGGGATTGGATATAGGAAAGGTTTGGTATGTATTTTAATTGGTTTTGTGCATGTACAAAGGTCAAAATATGCACCAAATAGGTTATTGGTATAATTGGCTTGAAATAGGTACCAAAAGGCCTATTTTGTACTAAAAATAGAGTCCAAGTCACGACGAGACTTATACTCTTGGCCATGACGTGACGAGGAACCTCGTTGTCACAAAGAGACAAGTTAGTATGTCACATCGCAACAAGGGAACCTCTCACGTTGCGATATCATTTTGAAATTTTAAAAATATTGCAAATTGGTCCTTGATTAATCCGAGCCAAGAGCATGTGTAGTCTCGTATAAGACCCAAGAAAGATAGTATATGGTCGCATAACCAATAATGTTATTAATTCAAACTCATTGTTTGGATAAGTGGAGTTTGGACTTCACCTATTCAACATTATACTTATAGAAGAAAAGACTTATCTAGTTATAAAACCACATGATAACTATCCAGTTATAAAACTGCATAATGCCGAAGGTACTAATTTGGCCTCAAAACAACTCACGAAAGAACTCATAAATGCCTTTATCCTTTTTTGTAAGCTTACTAAAAGAAACATCAAAAGTTCCAAAGCAAGAAAGCTCAAGTAAAACAAACATGTCTTCTAAAGTAAATGCATACTCACCCAAGCAGTAATCATAGTATAAAAGAAAGTTCTCCACCTAAGGAGAATAGCATGCCACACATCCAACCTCTTTTCTTTCCTTACCTTATAAAGCTTGGAACTAACTTGAATGACATTAAGTACTCTTGCCTCTGAAACTTAAGTATGCATTGGGAAGTTTTTCCAGAAATTTGTCTACCCATTCATCCCAACTTGGAACTATCCAATAATTGGCGAAACGGTAACGAAGAGCGAAAATTGTCCTTGCTCAAATCTAAATTTTAAATTGGTGTTGGGTGAGATATGTACTCTTTCTTGCACTTCTAGAAAAATAAACTAAAAATTGTACCAAACTAGTGGAGAAAGATTTTGGTTGAATTATTTCTCTTTCACGTGTTTATAATTGTGATAAATATGATTGTCGAAACCATTTCTATTTTGGAAAAAAAATAAAAATTAGTTGTCGACTTAAAAAAAACAAAAATTGGGAGTTGCCACCAATATTTTATTGAGGTGTGATTGGATCAACTAAAAAATATCTTTGGTCTACGAGTTTTAGAAAAATGGATTAGGGAGTCGGTTACGTACGAAGAAGGATTAGCACCCTCGTAACGCCCAAAATTGGTACCTAGTTAATTAATTAGTGTCTTAATGTCAAAAATTTAAAAATATGATCCTTAATAAAAACTTAAAAACGTTACTTATTAAGACTCTTATCATTTCGGAGAAAGAAAATGTCACACCCAATGCGTTAGGGCACGACATTCTAATTTCTCAAAAATGAATTAGTCCAAAATACTCGTGTAATAAAATTTAAAAGAATATTCATTTGTTTAAGATTTATAAAGAAATCGCGGCCCAATACGTTAGGGAACAATTTCTCAAAATCCTAAACTTTGAATATTTCCTTTGTTATTATTATTTTTTTAAAAATCTTTGTCTCGAGAAATCAATACGTCACATCCAATACATTAGGATACAACATATTAAATTCCCGACAACAAGCTTTTCATTTTATTTTTTGATTAATGAGCAATTCTCGATTGTTAGATTTAACGAAGAAAATTGGAACCCAATACGTTAGGGCTCAATTTCCTTGAAAATCCTAAATACGAGTATTATCTCAATTTTGAAAATTTTAAAATCGAGTAAAAATGATGTAATGCTACATTAAGTGTAAAATACAATAATAAATACAACAATGACATAGAAATAAACGAAATTAATGTACATAAAAAACAACGACATGTAAAGTATCAAATAAACAAAATATAAATGAAAACATAAATCAATAAGCAAATGAAGGAAATAAACAAAAAAATATAAAGAGAAAAAAAGTACAAAATATATACATGAAATTATAAAGAATAAAAGACATACACATGGGTTTACATATAAAATTTTGGACCATAGAATTTATAACAAAATATATATAATGCATTTATGAAAATAAAGAAAAATATATAAATATACATATATATATTATAACATATGTGTTGAAAATATAAGTTTGAATTTAAGCAAATAAAAAACATAGACTTGTGCGTATATATATATATATATATATAAATATTCATTAGAAAAATATATAAATACATACATGTACATATATACAAAAGTAAAAAAAATTGAAACTAAATATAAAAGTATATATATGTATATAAAAGTTAGGAAGTAAAATAAAAACAAAAACATATGTATAAAATATATATAAGCATACGTATACTATATATAAAACAATATATATTACATAAAAACGATGCATGCGCATGAATATAAAAATAAAAATAAAAATAATAAATAATAAATAATAATAATGATACAAGATTAATGATGCCACACAATAGTATTAATAATATTAAAATAATTAATTTAATAATAAAAAAACTAAAATAACAAATAGAGGATTAAATAGCATCAATAATCAAAGACTAATGAATTTAAAACAAAGAGTATAAAATAAAAAAATATAAGGCCAAATAAAATGTAAACAAATTTGAAAATAATGAATTTGAAAATGAATAATAAGGAAAAAGAGATTTGAAATCAACAATATACAAATCAATAAATAAATTATACACAAATCAACAAAATAAGAACGCAAGAGAGAGAGAAATTTAAGTAAATACTTTTAAGAATTATTATTACTCCTCACTTCCGTCTTTTACAATGAAGGGAGAGGCATCTACTTATAGTTGAGCCTCCCCAAATCCAACGGTACAGATTAATTACATCAATGGCTAAGATTAAAAGGTATCTACAAATTAAATCTCTAAGATTACAAAATCATATCTTTTGAGATTGCATATCATATCTAAGATTACATATCATATCTAAGATTGCATATCCTTGAAGATTATGTTTCCATATACATCAAGCTTGTAGATAGACCTTCAACCTTTTCAAGTAATGGGTCATCCCGATCGGGCCAAATGATATAACTTTGGACTTTGTTTTATTATTTTGGGTTTATTATTATTTTATGAGCCCGGGCTAAATTGGCCTATTACAGCTGCCTCTTTTTGCTCATTATCGTGTAACAAGAACGAAGTAAAGACTTTAGAAATGACCAATTTTGCCTGGCAGTGCTAGACTTTAGCGCTCTTCTTCTTCTTCTTCAAATAGCCTCATTCCTTCCTACTGCATCTTCAGAGGTATAGGAACTGGTGCTTCAACCTACTCCACTTCAATGCCAGGGAGATAGGATTTGCACGTTGTAGTTTTTCAAAATTTGCTAGCTTTAATCTGCTCCATTTCAACTCCAGGGAGATAAGACTTATAGCTTCAACTTGATCTGCTGCAACTTTAATGATGAATTTGATGCGATCTACTCTACTGTAATTTCAGAGAGATTCTAATCTACTCCCCTACAACTTTAGGGAGATGGGATTTGTTTATTTAGTCTGCCCCACTGCAATTTCAGGGGAATAAGACTTGATTTCTTGAGTCTTCTCCACTGCAACTTCAGGGAGATAAGACTCGCTTTATTGGGTTTGCTCCACTGCAACTTCAGGGAGATAAGACTAGATGCGATCTGCTCTCTGCAACTTTAGAGAGATAAGATCTGTGATTTTAATCCGCTCCACTGCGACTTCAGGGAGATAGAATTATTGGCTTTAATCTGCTCCACTGCAACTTCAGGGAGATAAGATTCGCAATCTTCAGTCATTTAAATTGTAATGTTGGGGAAACAAGATTCGCCATCGTAGCTTCAATCTGTTCCACTACACCGCCAGGGGAGTAACATTCACTGTCGTGGTTTCAATCTGTTCCACTGTAATACCAAAGAGATAAGATTCGCTGCTCACAGCTTCAATTCGCTCCACTTCAGCTAATCCAAGCCCTAACGCCAGGGAGATAAGATTTGCTATCGTGGCTTCAATCTGCTCCGCTACAACGCCAGGGAAATAAGATTCGCCGTTGTGGCTTCAATCTTTTCCATTGCAACGTTAAGACGATAAGACTGATGTCTTCGATCTGCTTCATTGACAGTACAGGAAGGCAATATCTGCTATTTTCAACCTACTCCACTGTTGCTCAGGGAGATAGGATTCACAATCTTCAACCTATTCCACTGCTGACCAAGGAGATAGGACTTACAATCTTCAACCTATTCTACCGCTGTCACGGGAGATAGGGCTGGGGTCATCGATCTGCTTCGCTGTCGATGCAGGAAGGCAAGATCTGCTATTTTTAACCTGCTTCACTGCAACCCAGGGAGGAAAGGCTGGTGTCTTCGATCTGCTTCGCTGTCGGTGCAGGAAGGCAAGATTTGCTATTTTTAACCTGCTTCACTGCAACCCAGGGAGGAAAGGCTGGTGTCTTCGATCTGCTTCGCTGTCAGTGCAGGAAGGCAAGATCTGCTATTTTTAACCTACGCTGCAACCCAGGGAGGCAAAACTGGTGTCTTTGATCTTCTTCGTTGTCGGTGCAGGAAGGCAAGATCTGCTATTTTTAACCTGCTCTGCTACAACCCAGGGAGGCAAGGCTGGTGTCTTCGATCTGCTTCGCTGTCGGTGTAGGAAGTCAAGATCTGCTATTTTTAACCTGCTTCGGTACAACCCAGGGAGGCAAGGCTGGTGTCTTCGATCTGCTTCGCTGTCGGTGCAGGAAGGCAAGATCTACAATTTTTAACCTGCTCCGTTGCAACCCAAGGAGGCAAGGCTGGTGTCTTCGATCTCTTCGCTGTGGGTGCAGGAAGGCAAGATCTGCAATTTTTAACCTACTCCGCTGCAACCTAGGGAGGCAAGGCTAGTGTCTTCGAACTGCTTCGCTGTCGGTGCAAGAAGACAAAGATATGCTATTTTTAACCTACTCCGCTACAACCCAGGGAGGCAAGGTTGGTGTCTTCGATTTGCTTCACTGTCGGTGCAGGAAGGCAAGATCTGTTATCTTCACTAATCTGTTCTCTAGGGAACATGACCTGTATAATGAACCTAATTATGCCTAATGATTAGGATGGCATGAAATGAATCAAATGCTCCTAACTAGACATGTGTGAATGGTGTTTGCACGAATGCATAATTTTTTAATAATTTTTTTTCCGAGAATGGTCCCACTTAGGTTGTCATTGCTCGAAGTTTATTAAGGCTTTAACACTAATGTGCTACAATGCCTTCTTACTTGGCTGGCTTTTCTGAAGAAACATTTAGTCAGGTTGCCCTCCACTGTAAACCTCAAAGTTCAATCCATTGGGGCACAAAATTTGTACCATTATTCTCTCACTGTAACCCAAAGGTAGGAATATATGGTTTTTTCTCGATCCTCTCCTATCACAATTCAAAGATATAGAATCTAAACCTCTCTGGTCCTTTACACCATTCCCAGGGTATCATACCAAAGGCTCATGCATAAATGAAGGCTTTCTTCTCTGAGGAAACCTTTTCCTACTATCTGGTGATCATTGCTTACTTGTTTATTTAAGCTTTTTCATTTTGTTCAATCAATGTTTTTAACAACAAAATCCAAAGAGAGTCCTAATTTAAACTCTTCCTTTTCAGATTTCCAACCTTTAAACATGGTGCGTTCTAAACAATAGTCCTACTTCAGGTTCCTGTATTATTTAGAAACTTCTAGAGTAATATGCCAAACTTCCCTTGTGAAAGTTTTATTAGTCCATTAATCACTATTCCAATGCAACATGCTTGCAAAAAGGGTATAACAATGGATGAGAATACAATTGGTTCTGAGCATAGCTCGAAAGGAATAAATTATCAAAAAACAGTAAATAAGGATAACAAAGAAATTGATTGGGAATGTGTATGTTGGAAAAGGATGAAGTATTCCAAGAATAGCAAATTCAATATAAAAATTGGATGCCCCAGATATCGTAGCTTGAACTTCTCTATACAAACTTTCTGAGTTTGACATGTGTTTAGGAGATCTACAATAATCTGTCGATGTCCCAAGATGTTGTCTACCCTTTCCTGTTGATTCAAGATCATCATATGCCCCAACCTAATCAAAATTTAAACTCGTTTGATCACCTCATGCCCTATTCTGATCAATATTTGAGCCGCCCTTTTCGGGTTTTCAACTCAATTCCTCTTTGGTCTCAAGGCACCCTTTGCGGGTTTTCACCCTGGCCTCTCCATTTTCTTTCTTCTTTTCTCTCTCTCTCTCTCTTTTTGCTTTTTTTTATATCTTGAAATATTTTTGATTGAATCTGAACTCATAGGATTAGGCATGTGCTTGTTATCCTTTTTGATCAAAATCGACGCTTTTCCAAATAAGGCCTTCCACATAAGGTCCTTTCCAGCTTGGGATGAAGTTCTTTTTGTATGGAAAGAATCTTCTTTAATACCAGGTTCCTCTCAAGGAATTCTCTAGGACGGACCTTTTTTGTGAACTTACATCATTTTCTTTTGACACATTTGACCATGATGGACAACTTTGAACATTCCTTTTCAATCGGAATTAGATTCAAAAACTCAGAAAGAATTTTGTCTTCAATAGGCAAAACCGAGATGGGCCCAAGAGAAAGGCATTGCCCTGGCAGAGTTTTTTTTTGTGCCATCTTTTTTTTGGGCGATATGGCATTAATCATGAACAGACTGCAAACTTTTGATATTATGCTGTTGTTCAAATTTAGTACATTGTCAGATATGATCCTTTTGGCGTTCCATACTGACATATGATTTTTCATGAATTTACTAACTGTCGACTTTGTGACATTGGCATATGAAGCAGCTTGCATTCATTTTGTAAAGTAACTGACGATCACAAAGATGAATCAATGACCGTTAGACTCTTTTGGCGAGATCGACCAAATGACCTTCATGCCCCATATAAGGAGAAGTCATGTATCCCAATGATTCTTTGTAGGGTAAGATCCGTTTCTCGACTTGTTTTACCATCCTTAACAAGTCCAAAAATAGGCTACAATCTATGTCATCTTCAAAGTCATGAATTCCCTCTAAACACATGCCTCGCTCAAAAGGAAATTCTAAGCCAGTAGCAGCGTCACTCATGTTATTGATATTTGGAGACCCAATATAAAAGAATATACAAAAGAATGTATTTATGAATAACTATTTGTACAATATAATTATGAATGAAAGAATGATATGGAAGAAAATCCAAAAGAATGAAAGAATAATTATTTTAAAAAGAATGAAAAAATATTGGCTCAAAAATGAATGCAAAGATGTATTTTATTAGAATAATGACGTTAAGACATAAGTCTATTTCACAAAGGAATTTCTATCATTTTTAGGCTAAAAACAACAAAAATATTCTGAACATTACTCTAAATAAGCTCTAAAAATTACAGGGATTTCTTCCACAGTTCAATTACTTTGAACACTCCCAGATTTATAAGGGCGGATATCTAACAAGGTCCCCCTTTCATTTGTGTCTCCCTATATGTCATTGATGTGAACACTTCCCAACATCTCCTCATATATTGCATTCACCCCATTGTCAATCATGATTGGGTAGTGAATTTTCTGCATTAAATGAGCCATCCAACTTGACAATACCCATGTTGATGAATTCTTCAACTAGCTTTTTGAAGGTAATGCAATTCTCTATTGAGTGTCCCGTAATTCCTGCATGATAATCGCATTGTGTACTCGCGCCGTACCATTTGGGATACGGAGGCTGTAGAGGCTTCACATGTAAAGGAGAAACAACATGCGCATCGAATAAGCTTTGATACAGCTCCTTGTACGATATTGGAATTGGCGTGAACTAGAGTTTTTCAGTACCTTGCTTCACACATGATTCTTGTCTTGATGAACTCTGCTGATTAGCAATCAATTTGCTGTACGTATTCATGCTATTCACCTCATTTTTTTTCTTTTGAGGCTTGCCTTCTATTATTTCCTCCAGCATCAATTTTTCCGCTCCTTATGACGCTTTCAATCATTTCACCATTCATGATTATGTTAGAAAATATTTTTGTGGCACTCCCTAACATATGTGTGATGAACAGAGCTTTCAATGTATTTATGAATAGCATTGTCATTTCCCTTTCCAGGAGCGGTGGCTGAACTTGGACGGTGACCTGCCTCCACCTCTATGCGTATTGCCTAAAACTTTCATCGGGCTTCTTTTCCATGTTTTGTAGAGTGATTCTATCAGGTACCATGTCAGTTACATGATTGTACTGCTTTATGAATGCCTATGCTAAATCTTTCCATGAATTAATCTTGGTACGACTCAATTGATTGTACCACTTGGACGCTGCCCCTGTGAGGCTATCCTGGAAACAATGTATCAGCAATTGGTCATTACTAACATACCCAGTCATCTGCCTACAAAACATAGTAATATGGGCTTCGAGACTACTAGTTCCATTATACTTCTCAAACTCGGGCATTCTGAATTTGTGAGGGAGTATTAAATCCGGAACCAAGCTTAATTCTTTATCATCAATCCCATAATAGCTCTCAGCACTTTCCATTGCTTTAAATTTCCCTTCCAGCCATTTATACTTTTTTTCTAGCTATTTTGGCAATTCATCCTTCATTTTCTCTTTTTCAGCTGTTTCGTCGAAGTCAGGGATAGCAGGATTAACAAGGTTGTCTCCGGGGTTAGAGCCTGATCCAGCTTGAAAATTCATTGGTGTTATAGCACCGGTCTGAAACTGCTGAGGCTTAATGGTGCCAGAAGATCTGTGCGGATATACCTCAACATGTTGAGGGGTAAAGCCTGGGGGATAAACAGGTCCCTTACTGTCTCTTTCTTCAATATTGAGCACAAAGCCCTTTCCTTTATCAGTTTCTCTGGTCAACAACTGAGTTAATCGAGCCATCATACTCCCTTGAGATTCCATCATTTTGTCCATCATTTTTTGCTGAATTTTCTCAAGCTGTTCATTCATTTGTTGTTGAAGCTGATCCTGCATCTCCATTTGGAACTGTTCTAGCCTTTCCATCTTTTGGTCCATGTCCTTAGTTTTTGATCGAGTACCGTAGCGGTGTTTGGTAGGTAGGTTGGTTTACAGGTTAATTGAGGAATGATTTTAATCGATTAGGCTCTTTTAGTGGACTTTAATGTGTATGATGTCATGTGTTGCGAATGCATGCAATGAATGCATAAAGAGACGTTGATTCTGATTCAATTCCATTTAAAAAACTTTACTAGAAAACAAATCTCTTTACATAAAATAGATATTTATACAGCCTTGCCCTCATAGGCAGAAACATTCAATCCTCTTCTTCATTCGAACGCTAAGATAAATCTCACGAACTCTTCAAAAATGACGTCTCTTCTATCTCCTTTTTGCTTGACCCAGGTCGCAGCTTGTTGCTTACTCATCCGCATAATGCTTGTTGGCTTCTCTTTAGGAAAGTTTAGCGGCTCTCGAATAATCTCTATCATCTTGAATCCTTGGGCAACGGAACCATAGTCATGTAGTCCTCCATTAAACTATCATCATTCTCTTATCATGTTTTCTTGGACCATATTCGGACAAGCATATTGTCATCCACTTTATCAAGAAACTCGTTTCTTATGACAAGCTCTCAATTTAACAACTGAACGTGAATCAACACCTCTTTTTTATGATGAAAATGCAATGCAATCGCAACCAAAAAGAAAACAGGTTAGTACAAAGCTAAAGCAAGAATAAATAGAAAACATATTCGGGTGACCACTAGGGGTTTGACATAGCTCTACCTAGGGCAAGTTCCTAAGGTTCATTATATGAGGTTCGGTTTCTAGGGCAAAGGAACCTGAACCAGCAAATTCCTCAATCTTCACCCATTATAGGCTTATATAGATCAAGTTCGGTTCAGGGGAACACATTTTCCCTATGACTGTACTGAGATGATAATCTCACGAAGGCATAGGTACCGATATATTCCGAAAGCGATCCACTATCCTATACGGAGGTGAAAACCTCACGAAGGAATAGTTTCTCACTCCCACTTAAAAGGGTAAAATCATTCAACTCATGTAATGTATAATGCAAAGATCAATTAAGTAAGAAAATAATGAATGCAAAAGGATCTCATGAATTTTTAAAAAAAAATATTTTCTCGACCATAAGACAAAAATTAATCAACTTTGTGGCTCGACTCTCTTATTTTTTTAAAATTCCCCAGCGGAGTCGCCAAGCTGTCGAAACCATTTCTATTTTGGAAAAAAAAACAAAAATTAGTTGTCGACTTAAAAAAAAACAAAAATTGGGAGTCGCCACCAATCTTGTATTGAGGTGTGATTGGATCACCTAAAAAATAGCTTTGGTCTACGAGTTTTAGAAAAATGGATCCGGGAGTCGGTTACGTACGAAGAAGGATTAGCACCCTCGTAACGCCCAAAATTGGTACCTAGTTAATTAATTAGTGTCTTAATGTCGAAAATTTAAAAATATGATCCTTAATAAAAACTTAAAAACGTTACTTATTAAGACTCTTATCATTTCGGAGAAAGAAAATGTCACACCTAATGCATTAGGGCACAACATTCTAATTCCTCAAAAATGAATTAGTCTAAAATACTCGTGTAATAAAATTTAAAAGAATATTCATTTGTTTAAGATTTATAAAGAAATCGCGGCCCAATACGTTAGGGCACAATTTCTCAAAATCCTAAACTTTGAATATTTCCTTTATTATTATTATTTTTTTAAAAATCTTTGTCTCGAGAAATCAATACGTCACATCCAATACGTTAGGATACAACATATTAAATTCCCGACAACAAGCTTTTCATTTTATTTTTTGATTAATGAGCAATTCTCGATTGTTAGATTTAACGAAGAAAATTGGAACCCAATACGTTAGGGCTCAATTTCCTTGAAAATCCTAAATACGAGTATTATCTTAATTTTGAAAATTTTAAAATCGAGTAAAAAATGATGTAATGCTACATTAAGTGTAAAATACAATAATAAATACAACAATGATATAGAAATAAACGAAATTAATGTACATAAAAAACAACGACATGTAAAGTATCAAATGAACAAAATATAAATGAAAACATAAATCAATAAGCAAATGAAGGAAATAAACAAAAAAATATAAAGAGAAAAAAGTACAAAATATATACATGAAATTATAAAGAATAAAAGACATACACATGGGTTTACATATAAAATTTTGGACTATAGAATTTATAACAAAATATATATAATGCATTTATGAAAATAAAGAAAAATATATAAATATACATATATATATTATAACATATGTGTTGAAAATATAAGTTTGTATTTAAGCAAATAAAAAACATAGACTTGTGCGTATATATATATATATAAATATTCATTAGAAAAATATATAAATACATACATGTACATATATACAAAAGTAAAAAAATTGAAACTAAATATAAAAGTATATATATGTATATAAAAGTTAGGAAGTAAAATAAAAACAAAAACATATGTATAAAATATATATAAGCATACGTATACTATATATAAAACAATATATATTACATAAAAACGATGCATGCGCATGAATATAAAAATAAAAATAATAAATAATAATAATGATACAAGATTAATGATGCCACACAATAGTATTAATAATATTAAAATAATTAATTTAATAATAAAAAATTAAAATAACAAATAGAAGATTAAATAGCATCAATAATCAAAGACCAATGAATTTAAAACAAAGAGTATAAAATAAAAAAAAATATAAGGCCAAATAAAATGTAAACAAATTTGAAAATAATGAATTTGAAAATGAATAATAAGGGAAAAAGAGATTTGAAATCAACAATATACAAATCAATAAATAAATTATACACAAATCAACAAAATAAGAACGCAAGAGAGAGAGAGAAATTTGAGTAAATACTCTTAAGAATTATTATTACTCCTCACTTCCGTCTTTTACAATGAAGGGAGAGGCATCTATTTATAGTTGAGCCTCCTCAAATCCAACGGTACAGATTAATTACATCAACGGCTAATATTAAAAGGTATCTACAAATTAAATCTCTAAGATTGCAAAATCATATCTTCTAAGATTGCATATCATATCTAAGATTGCATATCATATCTAAGATTACATATCATATCTAAGATTGCATATCCTGGAAGATTATGTTTTCATATGCATCAAGCTTATAGATAGACCTTCAACCTTTTCAAGTAATGGGCCATCCCGATCAGGCCAAATGATATAATTTTGAACTTTGTTATATTATTTTGGGTTTTTTATTTTTTTATGAGCCTGGGCTAAATTGACCTATTACAATGATACAATAAAAAAATTGCAATTGCTAATTAAATTATTGATTGGTACCATTGAAACATTATCATTGTTGAAGGCGTAACTAGATGGCAAGCAATAGCTTTAGTCCCCCTTAACTAAATATATTTTAACTTTATAAAAAATAATAATTTAACTAAAATTTTAATTTTATCTTCAACGTAAAAAGAATACCTAGCTCCACCTATGATAGTGGGTGTAAATTGCAAAAGCTTGAAAATGGAATGATAAGAGTTGGGAAGAGGGGTGATGGATCCTTTTGTTTTGATAGGATAATCCACACTGGTCAGCTACGGTGGTGTAGATGTCGTAAGTATATTCGATAGTGGAATTACTGACACCAATTTTTCAGGTGATCCAAGCTCAAGCAAAACAAGACAAAAGACAATCATTTGCGTACTGGACATCAATAAACTAATTAGATGCTTTGATTCTGATCACTAAGTATTATTATGTATATTATGATTTAACTTTGTATTTGCATGTGAGGTCCCTGTTTGCTTTGGAATTGGCCTAAGTATACAGGTCTCAATTTTCATTTCTAATTTCCACTTAAGGAGGAGTTAGGTTTTTGTCTTCCCTTATAAAATGAATTCGAGTTTTTAATGAGGTTCTTGTCTCAATTTTAATTTATCTTTTTAAGAGTAATATTTAATAAATCGTTTTAATTGGTGGTCAAAATATTTTTATTATTATATATGCACTAATAAAGTATATTGTATTTTTAAGGGAAGACTTAATTTCAACATTAAAAATTATATTATTAAGAAAAATAACCACAAACTTTAAATATCTACAGTAAAAAGAATAAAAAAATTTAATTAAAATAATAATTTAAGTGGATACCTCATGGTGAATGTAGGCTCACATTATTTATTATAAATCATCCTAATTATATATGAACCATAGGAATTGGGAAGCACTAACATTTTTAAAATGTTTAAAATTTAAAACCTCATGTAAAAGTGGTTTGACCCCCAACTCCACCTTCCACAACGCATGGAGCTCACCCCCCCCCCACTTTGTTTACTTAGTGCTCTCAAATTTCCTAGAGCATCCATCGTACACCCTTCGTACAAATTAAATAAACAAAAAGAATTATTACAACAGTTTGAAAAAAAATATTAAATTGAAAATATTATTTATTCCAGAACGTATACGCAACACAAAATCACGTAATCGACAATTTAAAGTGGACGCAAAAGCCACATTCTCCACTTTGGCTTGCTTGCTTGTTGCTACCATCTCTCCATCTTAATCATATAATTATAATAAATATATATATTCTTTTGATTTTTTTTTTATTCTTACTTTCATTTTGACCGTGTTGAATTTATGATACATCAAAGAGTTAGTATGGAGAAGAGAAAGAATGATGGTTGCTATAAAGGCTACTTCACTTAGTCAAGATAGAGAGTCAGGGGTTATGAAGAGTGGCGAAGAAGACGACGTAAAAGTTGAGGATTAAAAGATTGTTGGCAGAGTGTAGGCTTAGTAGTTTCAGAAACTCCATCCCCTTTTCCTTATTCCTGGAGGTATTTATAGGAAAGGGTCTCGTGTAAGGGATGTCTTCAATAGGATAAGGATGTCTATGACATGAGAGATCTTGTCATTTATTTTGACTCTAATGGTATAAAGCAGTTGAGCCACTTAATGTTTGGTGACCAATAACTTCATGTTCCTCATGAAGGTTAGACCATCCCTTGCCCGGGCAGTCATCTTGAGAAGGTGTGCTCGCAAGTGACCTCTTAGCTTGTTGTTCAGTGTCTTCTTGGTGTGCCACGTGTCCTAACTCGGATGGGGTATAACAATATTCTCCCTCTTGAGTTGAGAAGAGGGTTACAAAGTGGCCTTTTCTGAGACGTTCTAATTTGATAACACACTCTCTTTTCTAGGTTGTTTCGGATGGTGGCTTTACTTTATAATGAAATGTTATGTCCAAACATTTGAGATATTACCATAAATGTACTCTGAAGAGTGTGATTCAAGTGAGTTGTGATAATAATGAACTACAACCTTTTGGGACAGGTGGTAAGTTGCCATTGGATGCTAGTTGTCTTTTGAAATGGTGTGTTTTGGGAGATAGGTCTATATATTCTAGGATTCCTTCTTCGAAGTTACTTCTCTTGTAACAGTCTGTTTTCAGTTGTGTCAAAAATAGTGGGTTCGGAACCACAAATCCGAAAATTGAGTCTGGAAATTTTTATTATTTTATTTATGTGGGTCAAAATAAGTATAATGAATTTTGATTTGGTCAAAATTTGCTAATCGAGCAAATTGAAAAGTATAAGAGGTTAAAATTTCCTAATTGAGCAATTTGCTAATAGAACATGAGATATCGGGACCTCGTTTCTATAATCTGAGCCCGTAAATATTTTATTAAATATTTATGGAGTGTTATTAGGGTCATATTAAAAATTGGTTAGAAACTTTTAATGTTTAAATAGTTAATTAATTAAAAAAGGACTAAATTGTAAAAGATGTAAATTTTGAATTGTATTTGATAAAAGGATCAAATGGTTATGAAATTCTTAATCGAATTCATTTAAATGGAAATTTGGCCATAACTTATAATGGGACGGTTGGTGATTTAAAATTTGTGCTTTATATGTTAAAAGTTTAATAAATAATTAAACGAAAAGAAAATAAAACATAAAACACTTAGCCATCTTCTTCATTCTCTTATATTTTTTCACCAAAACACCATTTTTGAACCTTGGATGTTTGGCCAACTTTATCTTTTTGCATGTAAAGTCATTTGGTTATTCATTTTTCGAAAGTTTTATGTTTTTGAGGTCGTTGTAGCTTAATCTAGCTAACCTAGGGACTAATTTGTAAAAAAATTAAAGTTTGAGGGACTTTCCATGGAATTTGATGTGTTTGTGAAGTTGATTGATAGAATATTAAGTTTGATTGATGAATAAACATATTTTGTTAAGTGATTTCTAGTGATTTTGAGTATTATGGATTAAATTCTTGAAAGTGTAAAATTAATTATTGTTAATGTGAAATTTGGATAAATATGGGCTGTTAGGAAACCTTATGAAAATTGGCTAGCATGAAATTGTATTAATTGTAGCTAAATTGTAAGTTTCAAGTTTAATGGCTAAATTGTACAAAATTTAAAATGTTAGGGGTAGTTTCATAATTTTGTAATTTTATGTTAAATGAGTTATAAGCTAGAATTAATGATTTTAAACTATTTGAATTATTTAATTGAATGAAATCATTATTTATATCAAGAAACGAGTCAACCGGGACTAGACCGAGGAAAACCAAAGGTGGCAGATTAGTCGTTGGATTCGTTTCTACAACTATTTGTTAAGGTAAGTTCGTGACTTGATTAAATCAATTAATTGTTGTTTTGGTTGTTTAATATCTAATTGTTTATATATGAATTAAGTTCGTTGGCTTGAAGGAAATGATTAAGACTTTAGTTGAAAGACACTATGGCACCATACCAGAAATAAGTAAGACCATAACTGAAAGACGTTATGGCATCATGATTTTAATGAGTAAGACCATAGTTGAAAGACGTTATGGCATCACGATTCTATCGATTAAGAACATAGCTAAACGACGTTATGACATCACGAATCAAACGAATAAGACATAGTTGAAAGACACTATGGCAACACGGCAAAAAATGAATAATACCATGGTTGAAAGACACTATGGCATCAAGTCAAGAATAAATAAGGCCACAGTTGAAAGACACCATGGCACCCTCCGATCATTTGCTAATCAAGTAACATGTTTCAGGAAAGGTATGTATCGTAAGTATGAATACGAATTGAACGTTTGACTAGTATAGTTTGATAATTAATGTTATTTTCTTGGTGTGAATATATGTTTCATATGTCTATAAATATGTTAACTCATGATGTTGTGGTATGTTTAGGAATTAAATGGTTATATGATTATTTTCTAAGTATTTCATGTTATTTCATTTGATTCAAGGGATGATTTAAGTTTTGATGAATGGATGCGTATATGAAAGAATTGTGTTATAGAAACATGAAATGATAAATGTTGGTATACGAATATGAAATGAAAAGAAAAGGGAACAAATTGAGTAATAGATTGAGGAATTATGTATTGAACTTCATATTGATATGTTTCATGTTCAATTGATTGGATATGCTCTTTAATACACCTACTAACCTTGTGGTGTGTTGTGAATTGGAAGGAAAAGTATGCATAATTTAAACAAGCAATGTTTTAATGGTTTAATCATTTATGCTTGGTAAGTTAAGCTTCCTTTATATGAGCTTACTAAGCATTGGTTGCTTATGTAGTTGTTTTTCCTTGTCTTGTAGATTGTCAGAAAGCTCGATCGGTTGGAATCAAGTCGGAGTACATTCACACTATCCATCCTTTATCTCGGTAGAAGATTTGGATATATTGATGCCGGGCTATAAATGGCATGAACTAGGAGCCCTTAAGTTATTTTGTTTATGATGATGTTGTTTATAAATTAGTTTGAGCAAGCTTTATGGTTATAAATGTTTATTATTTTTGGTGTATGTTTGAAACTTGGTGTGCTTTTGGCCATTAGTTAAATACCTTTAGTGATTAGCTTGATATATGGTAAACATATGTGATGAAATGGAGACTTTGATAATGTTTTGTAAATATTGAGTATGGATTTGTTTGAACATTTAAATTATGGTACCAGTGATGGAACATTGGATAGGCAATTAGATCAAATGAGATGTGTGTTTTGGTCACTTTATTCATGCCTCTTGAAAGCAAATGGCTTATGGATTTAAGTTATGAAAAAAAAAGAAATGGTTATTTGGTATGCTAGAAATATGCTAAATGGTTGATTGATTTGGTATGTTTGGAGTGTGATTGGAATGTGTTTTGGTCATATGAATGCTTGTAGAAATGGTGTGTTTTGGTGTGCAAGAGTAAGGTTTGAAATGTCTAGGTTTAGGGGCAATTTGTGCTGCACATGGCCTGGGACACTAGCTGTCACATGGTCATGTGTCATTTTAATTTCAGGTGCAGGTTCCACCCGGTTTGGCACACGACCTGCGACACAGCCATGTGACCCAAGTCAATAAGTTACATTGGCAGACACACGGGCTGGAACATGGCATGGGCTATGTCACACGACCTGTCCATACGGTTGTGTGACCCCTGTTTCTCAAATTTTCAAAATTTTCCTAAAATTTTTGATTTGTTCTGATTTGGTCCTTGAATGTTCTCAACTATTTTTATGGCTTTGCAAGCTCGATTTAAGGCCCGTAAGTGTATTTTTGCTTAAATTAAATTGTGTTATTCAATGATAATTCTTGAATTGCATAATTGTTTCTGTTTTGATGTTGAATGTTCTATTTTGTATGGTAATGCTCTATAACCCTAATCTGGTAACGGAGACGAGTTAGGGGTGTTACATCTCCTCCTTGTTTCTTTTGAAATTTCTGCAACTATTGTGGTGATTTCTTGCTTTTGTTAATTTTCTACAACTATTTTTGCCTTTTAATGGTTTGTTTGGTTCAATTCACCTTGTGTTGCTTATTTTTGTTACTTTTAGAGCAACTTTTTTTGCATTTTTTGTTGAAAAATGGCCAAGGGAGGTGAACGACCAAGAAAAATTCAAGTTAGGGGTGGTGGTGTATTAGCCATGCTTCGCTGAAAATGGTAGTGAAAAGCTAAATGCTGAGCATGAACAATTTTTATAAAGCTCATGCCACAAAATTCGAGAGGAATAATTGCGAGCCCGCAGTGAGTCTTAGCTATCAATGCTCTTGTATCAACCCAATTAGTGGATTGTAGGCCTGTTTTTTAGAACTCGCAATCAGTAGGACACATACAGGAAACGTGTCATTTTGCATGAAACCTGTAGAGCCTCATTAATGATGTTTGATTAATGGAATTGTGTCTGATTAGTGGAACCATGTGTGGTTAGTGGGCTCGTGTGTGCATGTCAAGTGAATAGGTAACCCGTTATAGTGAAATTACGAGCTAATTCCTATATAAATAGGATAAAGCTTAAAGGAGAATGACTTTATTTTTTGTTTCTCTGTTCATCCTTATCCTGTTAGAATATTTTCTTAACTGTGTGAGGAAGGTACTAGCCTTCAGTTTTATTAGTAACTGACTTTTTTAAGCCAACTAATGGTAAATTCTCGAGTCCTTCTTTAGTTTAATACCAGAGAATGATAGGGTTGTGAATCATTTAGAAAGGTTTCTATTGGAGGTCGGAGGGAAGGAAACTTCCTTCTGGTTAATGTTTGCATGTTTCAGATTCTTGTTTTACATAAAAATTTTAGTTGTTTCTGTATTTAATAGAGTGTTTGATTTTATTTAGCTAAAGGAAGAGGTGAAGGCCCTAGTGCAAAAGGGAAAGAACCCGTAGAATAGGCAAGGGATTTCCTAGTAATCTCTAGTGAGTTTGTTTCATTTGTGTTCCTATTAAATCCCAACTAATTTCCTATTCAGGTTGTCTTTCAGGTAAGTAAGTTTATTTAAAAGTAGCCGAGCATGTCTGTGTTAACGAACTAAAATGATAAAGATAGTATATGCATGAATGGTTGTGAATGGATACTCTTCCTAGGCGCACAATCTCCGTATCAGAAATGGTGGAAGGGGAGAAATGGTGGAAACTAATAACATGTGATGGGAGAAATGTATGGAGATTATGATATGAAATTAGATTTAGCTCCGATAAGGCATGTAAATGCAAACCGCGAATCGTGAATGTCTCGGCCTTCCTAGGAACACGTAAGTGTTCGAATTAATAAAGAGGATTTACAAAGGTTCGATTGTATATATGAAATACTGGCTCTATAAAGTATTACCGTGAATATGAAACTGTGGCTCTTTAGAGCTATGTGGATCAGAAGCTAACGCAAGGAAAGGGGTCCATAAACAGTCTATGAAAATTATTCAAGTCTTACGTAAAGTTCATGCACGTGAATAGTGTATCCATGTGTTTGGGATTAGACATAACTAACATTTGGATTAAAATTGAAGTTACTAGTGATTGCATTTGGAGGCGGATAGCCTGCCAATGAATCTAAATTGTGTGGTGGTATGAGTCTGCCAATAGATCATACACAACTATATTAGTGTATCCATTTGTAAATTGTTGGTATTACTAAGTGTGGTAAAAGCTTTGCTAAGTTTCACTTCTCGAAAACCTTATCCAAATGTTTATTTTTTATCTTTCGAACTCACTAAGTTTTCCTTTACCATTTTAGGATCAGACTCTTTTGTGATTCATTTTTCGTAACATGTATACCAAGTCGGGGTGGCATGTGGTTTAAGTCTCTTGTGTTGAATTATGTAAAAGTGAATTTGAACTTCTTTTATACAACCGTCTATATATAATAAATGATTGTTCTTCGCCAATTCAATAAATTCTATATTATGTGAATTAAGACTTACTCTTATCTTCCTTTGATTTATGCCTTAATGCTTTTAATCCTATGATGACATTTTAGAGTGTACACCCTTATTTTCTTTTGGTTTGGTTTTAAAAATACCATTCCGCCAACTATTATTTTTAAGAATAATTTATTAAAATCATATTTATTTCCTTAACTACTAGAACCAATTTTTTTTCCAATTTGAAATGATTTCTGTTTTCCGGTAACATTGTCATTCACGGGTCAAATGGACAGACTAGGGTGTTATAGTTTTATTGGTGTCAGAGCTTTGGTTTAGTAGATTCTCAGAAGATCAAATTTAGTATCAGGCCCTGATATACATGTTACAAGTTTCTGACTAGTCCCTTATTGAAATGCTAAGTTGAGTTTGTGTTTTATAGTAAATCTTGATCCTAATGTTGACAAATTCTCGATTTGCTATTGGTGAAAAAATAGAGAGCAATTCTCCTTCATAATCTAGAGGCCTTAGCCCTCAGCGAGTTGGGGAGCTGTAGGTGGTGAAGCTCATAAAGCCCTATTAGAGATGATGGGACAGTGGTTTGATTGATTCGTAAATACTGTTCCATCCTCTACTGCTCAAAGGCCAACTGAAGCAGCATAACTAGTGGCTCCTACACCTCTTGCTCTAGCTATGAACCTGTTTCAGGAGACCCTGTAAAAGAGATTCGAAAGAGGGGAGCTAATGAGTTTAATCGAGGGAAGGATGATGATCCTGCTGTAGCTGAGAATTGGCTTTCGAGAAGCTATCGGGTAATCAAAGAACTATAAATGTACCCCATCCAATAGTCTCCGTTGTGCAGTCTATTTGCTTTAAGAAGAGGCTTATTAGTGGTGGCATACTGTGATAAGCATCACCCCTTGAGAGCAGGTGAATTGGGAATTCTTTTTCAAGAAATTTCGTGAAAAGTACATCAATCGACTCTTTATCAAACGAATGAAGAGAGATTTTTTAAAACTCAGGCAAGGGAGGATGACAGTCCTAGAGTATGAACATGAATTCATTAAATTGAGCAAGTACACTTGAGAGATGGTACCGATAGATGTGAACCTTTGTATTACGTTCGAATAGGGATTAAATAAAGAACTTAGAATGTTATTGTCTGCGCTGAAGATTAGGGACTTTATTGTTTTGACAGCTAAGGCCTAAAGGATGAAGATGATGATCCATGAAAGGAATAAGGTTAGGGATCGTGAGAGAAACAAACGTGGGGAAACTGGCTCATTTTTAGTGGCTAGATTTAAGAGGCCCAAGGATGTAAAGAGCTTTTCCCTAGCACCTTCTAGAGATCTTGAGACCGTTGGATTCCATTGAGATCAAAGTGTTCACCAAGCCACTTCCATGGCAAGCACTGGTGGCTCTAAGAAGGCGAAGACTCCTACTTGTAATACTTGTTGGTGGAGTCATGTTGGGACTTGCTAGAAAGAAACAAACGCATGTTACGGTTGTGGATTGCCCAAACAAAGGCGGAGAAAAAATAGAGTAATCAGTGCAAATAGTTCACGAAACCTACCCTGAAAGGAGATCCGAAATAGCCACAAAGTCGGTACCACTCAGGGAGTTCAGAGAAGGACTGCAGTGAATCAAGATTCAAAGGTTTTAGCCAAAGCTTATGTGATGCAAGCCAAAGAAGATGCAGAGGCTTCGGATGTGATAACTGATCATTTTATTTTATTTGGCATTGGCATTCATGCATTGATAAATACGGTTTCAACCTATTCGTATATTTGCACTAAGTTTGTAAATGCCAAGAGTTTCAAAGTAGTCGTTCCCAAGATAAGTGTGCTGTTTACCAATCACCTAGGTCATAATATTGTTGTTGATAGTTTAACTTAAGATTGTTCACTAGATTTTGGTGGAAACATCTTTTCAACGGATTTGTTATTGTTGAGCTTCCATGAGTTCGATGTAATCCTAAGCTTGGATTAGCTGTGTAACACCCTTTTACCTGACCCGATCGCAGGAACCATATAACGGGATGCCACATTCGTTGTCGGGGCAACTGCCGTTAAATAATTCCTATATAAATTCAAATCATACAACGCGTACATAACGAATCCCAGAATCTCAACATACAAGGGTTTAATTGTAAAGTCCAAGCATGAATAGGACTAAATTGTAAAATTTCAGAATATTAGATTTAATATTGATACTTAAATGCTTAGTAACAATATTGTATCGATACTTTATTTGGTATTGATGCCAAATCATGAATCTGTTTGTTTTGCAAAACAAGGGTACCGATATTTATTTATTTTAGGTATGTATACTTTTTGGAAATTATCGATACTTATTTCATTATCGATATCATTTTGGCATTATGTTTGTTTTAGAAAATTGGAAACATGGTCAAGTATCGATAATTAATGCTAGGTTATTGATACTTTTTTTCAAAATTGGCCAAAAACTACTTTTAAAAACTTTCATTTCATGCCCAAACTCGGCATCATTTAAGAATGTTCTAAGATATCGTATTACCTTCCATTTAATCCCCAATTACAAGCATAAAACACAAAATTTCAATCACGAATATAAAACCCACCAATTTAGAACAAAGAAAAGTTCTATACTAACATAAATATTTAATTCCAAGCATGCTTCATCTGAATCATACATATACATTTCCAAATCTACCTAGTCATTCAAATAAATATTCAATCTATAATCAAATGACTATTTCATGGCCAACATACCAACATTTATCAAACCAATTCATAAAAAATTAGCATGCCAACTTGTTTAACTAATCCATAGATATCTATTAATCATTTCACTGCCAAAAATTAACACCTTTAACATTCACTTGATTCATATAATTATCAACTAACTAAGACAGGTGAATATATCATACCAAAATACCAAATTATCAAACATTCAACCATATAGCTTAATATAAACATAAGCCTTATTGAGTACATTCCAACAAACTAATCAAAATAACATCACCAACTCGATGAGTCTGAGATCACTGCTAGATGCTGATATCGATAGTGTATAAGATCAAAACCTAACCTGCACACAAAAAACAAAATCATACCCTAAGCATGAACATAGTGGTAGTTCTATAATCTGAATATTGAAGCATAGTATAATTCATACAGAAACACAAATGGAAGATCATAAGGTTATATGCCACTCAAGCAATCAAACTACATCACTTTATCATATTTATTACAACTTCTATACATTTCACATCATAATGGCTATATCAACAATATTTTTATCACATTTCCATTTCAATTCTGATTTTCAATATCCATGAACATTATCAATATCTATATCAATTCATTTCAGAGTTTGTTAATCTGATATACGCTTTTAATCCCCTATTAACCAGACTTGGACTTGGACGAATACATGGATCTAATCAATCACACAAGTTTGGCACCCAGTACCTATCGGATAAATCCAAAATAATAAGTTTCACCCAGCGCTAGCTAATATAACTGAAAAACAGGTGTGCCCATCACTCCTCCACATGTAGTCATATAACCTTGAACTATTTCTATCCTATGGCATGCCAATTATACCCGACTCTGCCCGAACAGTTAATAGGGTAATGATTTTGCATTTCATTTATAATTCACTATCTCAACTCATATCAAGATTTCAATATCCAAAATATTGATTCATGTATGTAGCAACACTTTTAATCACCATATAGATTTAATGTAAAATTAATATCAATAAATAACATTTCTAATTAATTCAATTTAGTCCCTATCTTATCAACCAATCCTAATCAGATCAATTCACTTCATTCTTATCATTATAGATTCACCTTATGACCTTACCATCCAAAACAATCCATTATGCAGCAATTCAAAGTAGTTCAGATTATAGAAACACAAATCGTAAACTCTAAGTTATTCATCGACGATTTTGTCTTTTCCTTTCTTTTTCGAGGGATACGAGGCGACATTAGCTATGAATTAACACAAACATAATAATTCATCAATACAAAAGAAATTGCACATCCAATTGAATATTTATGCAACTTTTACATTTTATTCAATTTAGTCCCTAAAATCGAGACTAATATAACCTTCACTCTAATCCTCAAATTCTCAATTCATTTTTATTATAGTCCAATTAGGACTCCCTACTTCTTATTTCTACTACAAATTTCAAGGATGAAAAGATTTGTTGAAGTTTAATCTCGTACCTAACAATTCATGTAATTGTTTTTAGAATATTGAGGTGAAACGGAGATCTCGATCTGAGATAATCGACACTAGCACGTCGTGCAATCTAACTATTTCATAACTATAGACTTTAGGTAGCTTCTATAGTGACCAATATGCTCTTATAGTGAGGAAATGAGCTGACTTCGTTAACTGATCGACAATAACCTAAATAGCATTTTTCTTACTCGATGAAGTCAGTAAACCTGTCACAAAATCCATCTTTATACTCTCACATTTTCATTCAGGAATCAAAATAGACTGAAGCAATCCTGTAGGTACTTGATGTTCAGCTTCACTTGCTGACAAGTTAGGTATTTAGCTACAAATTCAACAACCTCTCTTTTAATATTGGACTACCAATACGTCTCCCGCAAGTTTCGATACATTTTCATATCACCAGGGTTCATAGAAAAAGAACTATCGAGATTTTCATGAAGAATTAGCTCTTTCAAGTCAGCAACATTTGGAACACAAATTTGATTTCGAAACCTTAAGTAACCACTATCATCAACACTAAAATTCCAGTTGTACCCTGCTGAACCATTTTCTTTTTCTCGAACAACCTGGTATCAACAAGTTCTGTTCCTCTGATTTGTTTAAACAACATCGAATTAATTTTCAATTCGACTAAAAAACTATCGTCACTGCTAATACTGAGTTAAGGGAACATCGCCTCAACTCAATTGTTGATTTCATGCTCAACGCATCTACTATGACGTTAGCTTTCCTGAGATGATAACCAATAACACAGTCGTAATACTTTAGGAGTTCAATCCAGCGATATTATCTCAAATTTAACTCCTTTGGGTATGAGGTATTTAAGACTTTTGTGATCGGTATAAATATGACACTTCTCACCATACAAATAGTGCCTTTAGATCTTTAGAGTAAAAACCACAAAGGCTATCTTTAAGTTGTGCATCGGATAGTTGCATTTATACATTTTCAACTGACAGAACGCATACGTGATCACCTTTCCATATTCCATTAAAACACAGAACAAATCATTAAATGAGGCGTCACTAAAAACAAAAAAAATATTTCCCTGATTCAGACAAAGTTAAGATTGGTACTCCGGTTAACATCACTTTCAGCTTCTCGAAACTCAACTCGTTGCAAACAAACTACACATTCTTTTGTAGCAACTTTTTCATCGGCATATCTATCTTTGAAAACCTATTTACAAACCTTCGATAGTAACCAACCAGGCCAAGGAAACTAAAGACCTCTAACACATTCGTCTGTGCTTTCCACTGTATAATAGCTTCAATCTTTTTCAGGTCAACATGGACCCCTTCTGTGAAAATGACATGCCCCAAAAAAATACAACCTCAGGTAACCAAAATTCACATTTACTAAGCTTTTCATACAGTTGCTTCTCTCATAAGACTTGCAGAATAATTTTGAGATGTTGCTAGTGCACAGCTTCTAATTTTCAATAAATCAGGATGTCTTCGATGAATACCACCACAAATTGATCAAAATAAGGTTGGAATATATGGGTCATGAGATCTATGAATGTCGCAGGAGCATTTGTCAATCTAAATGGCATCACCAAGAATATCCTGATCTTAGGTCGGTTTTAAAAAAGACGGAAACACCTTTAAGCTAATTGAATAAATCATCGATATAAGGTAGGGGATATTGAATGGAAGTTAAATATGTGGTCACCATAAATCTGTGATCAATTTGTGTCCTATAAAGCCTTATCTTTGACATTTTCAACATTTGTTTCGTGTTTCAATACTGTGGAAATACCTAAAAATGTGAAAGATGTTTTACAAGTTCCAGAATGGAAGAAGGTTGTTTTAGAGGAGATGTGTGCTCTTGAAAAAAGAAGTACATGGAAAGTAGTGGAATTACTTGTAGGAAACAAAACAGTGGGTTACAAATGGGTGTTCACAACCAAATTTAGACCAGATGGATCTTTAGACAGATATAAAGATTAGCTAGTGGCTAAAGGGTACACTCAAACATACGGGATAAACTATCTTGAGACATTTGCTCTAGTGGCTAAGTTAAATATTGCTAGAGTTCTTTCATCCATTGTTGTGAATCTCGATTGGTCTTTATTGCAGCTAGATGTGAATAATGTTTTCCTAAATGGGAAACTTGAAGAAGAAGTTTACATGGATCCTCCTTTAGGTTTTGGAGAAAAATTTAGAACTTAAGCATGTAAGCTTAGCAAATCTTTGTATGGTTTAAAGTAATCTCCTCGAGCTTGGTTCGGACGATTCATTCAGGTTGTTAAAAAACAAGGTTACTCAGAAGGGAAAGCTGATCACACAATTTTCTACCGACACTCACAAAAAGGTATAATAACAATTATTATAGTTTATATTGATGATATCATTCTTATCAGAGATGATGTGGATAAAATAAGGTGACTCAAGGAGCATCTAGCATTGGAGTTTGAAATCAAAGACTTAGGTCCTTTAAAATACTTCTTTGGAATGAAAGTTCCTTGATAAAAGAAAGGTTTGTGTCTCTTAGAAAAATATGTGATTGATCTTTTAAAGGGGGCTAGAATGAGTGGTTGTCGCCTAGTTGACACACCAATTAATTCAAATGTAAAATTCGAAAATAAAGAAGGAAGATTAGTTGATAAAGGGTAATACCAGAGATTAGTTGGTAAGTTAATCTACTTATCACATACAAGGCCAAACATAGCTTTTGCAGTAACCTTAGTAAGTCAATTTATGTACTCCCCATTGGAAGAATATGAAGAAACAGGGTTTTGGATTCTGAGATACTTGAAGAGTTCACCTGGTAAGGGTTTATTTTTCAAGAAATTCAAACAAAGAGGAATTGAAGCTTATACAGATACTGACTGGGCAGGCTCAATAATAGATAGAAGATCTACATCAGGATACTATACATTTGTTTGCGGAAACCTTGTGAGTTGGATAAGCAAAAAACAAAGTGTTGTGACAAAAAGTAATGCAGAGGTTGAGTATAGATCAATAGCTTAAGGAATTTGTGAAATGATGTGGTTAAAAAGGATTAGGGAAGAGTTGAGGAAACCAATAACTTTACTAATGAAGTTGTTCTATGATAGGAAAGCTGTCATTAGCATTGATTACAATCTAGCCCAGCATGACAGAACTAAACATATTAAGATTGATAAACACTTTATCAAGGAGAAGATTGAAGAAGGCCAAGTGTGCATGTGGTTTGTTCCTTCAAAACAATAAATTGCTGACATACTCACCAAAGGGCTCTTTAAAGCAAGCTTTGATTTTCTGGTAAGCAAGTTGGGTATGATTGATATATATGCACCAACTTGAGGAAGGGTGTTGAAATACGTGTTGAAGCCCCATATATTTTGGGATTTTTTTAAAGTTATTTAGGTAGATAAATCCTAGAATAATCAAAAGAGATTTTTTAGGAATATTTTATTTTATCTTTTAGTTGTTTACTAGAATAAGGGAATTATTTTCCCAATTATGTTGTGAGTCTTTTCTCTATTTATATTCAATTTTTTGTTTAATAAAATAAGAAAAATTTTATTGAATACTCTCTAGAAAACTTTCAAAAACTTATTTCTATGGTAGTCCATAATCACACCATGTTCCATTCCCAAAATCAAATCAAAATCACCAAAAGACATAATCAATAAATCTACGGGGAATCTTGTGTTTTGGATTTCCAACGGGCAACACCTACACACTTGGTCAACTAGCATCATCTAACCTAAAGGACTCAATACAAACATAGCTACTTCGACATTTTAGGTTTTACACTTTCAGATTTACCAATTCAGAATTTATATACGAAGGAACCATGGTCTATTAAAGCATAAACAAGTGCGGAAAATAACAAAAATATACCAACTACAACATTGGTAGCATCGCCATCCTCTCAACTTCAAACCACATAAGCTCACACCAGAGCTCTGGCCACTGATTGATACGCCATAGATTCATTCCATTTTATTGAACCACCCCTGGATCCTAAACCACCATGACTAATACAATGACCCCAAACTGAAGGTGTAGATTTCTGAGTAACAACAGGTGTAGCATTTTTATTATTCGAACAATCTTGAAAAAGTGCACCAACGATCCATATCAAAAACAATCATTCGATAATCTCTAAAATTTTCCCCAAGGTCTTTTCCCACAATGCTCATAGCTCAGTACCATTGGATCTCTAGTCGGACCTCTCACACTACCTACCGAAACTGATGGTTGACGGCTTCGCGTTCTTTCTAATCTAGTGGATCTCGCTAGCACTCTCCAAGAATCATGAGTCTTTCTAGTCTGCTTAGGCTTTGGGTGCAAACTAGAGGTCCCTACTCGTTTCACAGCAACTCGGGAAGGTTCAGATTTCTTATCAAGTTCAATAGCCTGTTCCACAATCTTAGCTTACTCTAACAAATCAGCGAAATCTTTAATTTTAAGGGCAGGTAATTGAACTTTAAGATCGCTTCATAACCCTTGGAGAAACCTTTTGCAGCTTTCTTCTTCAGTAGGTACAAGTTCTAAGGCATATTTGCTAAGTCGTAGAAACTCACTTTCGTAATCAACCACTTACAACTCACCTTGCTTAAGCAGTAGAAACTCTTGTTTTCTATCCTCCAGATACAACTCTTTGACATATTTATTCTAGAATTCAGTTTGAAAGAATTCTCAATCAACTCGTTCCATCAGCACATGTCATGTGTAACACTCTTACCCAGCCTGATCACCGATTTCGAGTATGGAGAGTCACAATTGAACCGATTTGATTTAACCATTTAATTAGAAAAAAATCTGCTAAAAGACTATGCTAAATTATTTTGAACATTTCTTACAATAAAATCTTAAATCTAGACTTAACTTGACTATGAAAAAATCAAATACTAAGAAAAAACTACTTAATTACACCGTTTTTAGCCCTTGGGGTGAAGCCTATAAAAGTACTCCTTCCTATATGCATGACATCATACTGATAATGAATCCCTAATCTAACACGGTCTGAATTGGTCCCTCTTTGATATCCTTAATCACATAACGGTTCCTGCAAACATACGTCAAAAAACTTAGTGGGTTACTTTACTGCATTACTCAAAAATAGACCCCATCCTACAAGGGTAGTAAAATGAAAAGAAACTAAACGCGTTTAACTCCCTTAACGTTTTGGTGCAATTTCTCCTAATCTAATATGGTGGTCTCCGATTCAATTCTAGGCTCTTTTATTTGTAAATATATTGATAAGTGATCTTCCCCTGGTCACTCCTATAGCCATCCGACTTGTTTTGGTGATATTTTAATTGTCTCACAATAACTGCGGACTCTGCCCTTTCTTTTCCTACATTCTCTCTTTCACCATATACTTAGAAGGTTAACCTCCCAAATTTTCATCCTAAAGACCCTTTGGTTATGCCTTTTGATCAATCGTAATTTCATTTTTCAAACTAGGCTCCCCATTACATTTAACAAGCTTGTTTCTTGGCAATTTATATGTTTTTGGCATGTTTTTACTTAATTTTTGTTCTTAGGTTTAATCAGTTAATTAGTGTATTTTACGTTGCTTTTGAGACCCAAAAGGGCCAAATGTGCCATAGAGATAATAATTGTTGATTAGATGTTGTAGGGAGTCATCGGAGGCCTGAACGTGAGTGAAAAATCACCTAAAAGGGGGGTATCACAACATTAAAGCATGAAAGTCATGATACCCTTGACAGTGCTGAATTGAGGAGGACCAAGGCAGTTCACAATGATACTACGATATCCAAGCATGGATATCACGATATCCAACTCCCAAAGGGCCTCCATTTCAATATCGTTGTGGGTATCGCGATACCCAACCGATTCCTTACGTAGAGAAGATTTATTGTAAGGGTAGTTTTGTCCAACACCAATTCCAATCAAAATACAACGTATAGGGGTATTTTGGTCACTAAAAATTAGGTTGTCATAAGCTATTTAAAGCTATTTTTGGCTGAGAACAAGAGGAGGTTATAGTTTAGGTTAGAAACCTCCTTAGTTTTAGGTTTTCTTTCATCTTTTAGTTTAGGTTTAGGGTAGTTTTCTTTTCCATATCTTAAGAATTATTTTTCCTACACATTTTCTTATTTTCTTAGTGTAATGTTAATTAGTTAATTTAGTTTCTATTGTAGCTCTCGTGTTGTTTACATTTAAATACCCAAACTTTACATTGTATTTTCATCTTTCAATGAAAGCTTTTAATATGGTTTAGTTTTACTTTCAGCCTCTTAGATAAAAATTTATCCTTTAATGTTCTTTTACATCTCCTTTGTTGTCATTGTTGTTTTCTTCAAGCTTTTCCAAGAAAGTTTGGAGCTTTTCTTATTTTACATTACATTTACCAATGATGTTTATTTTGCTTGATTTTTTACTTTTTTTTTGTTTTCTTAAGTAGGAGTATGGGTAACTAGATTTAAGGTGGTTGGTTGATGAAAATGTTGTCTACTTAATTTTTAGGTTTGAGGAGTAAATCACAAATTTAGACTAAATCGAATAAACCTCAAAACTTAGGATTGACGCCCCTAAGGGAAAATCAAGATAAGTGAGACTGAGAGATAATCTTATTGGCCACCAGTTCATTCATCTCAAGTTAGTCGGGTGAGATCGAGAGATAAACCGGAATAATTTATTTAAGATGGTAAAGTTGAGACCGAGTGGTAGAATGGAGCTAATTTGGGAGTGTAAGTGATTTAGACCCCTAATTCAAGGGTTAATCAACAACATGGAAATCAACTAATCGCTGACTGTTATCATATTTAGTAGTTTTATATTTTATGTTATTTACAAATTAGTCATTTTCTGTTTTAAGTAATTGATTAGTTAAATTGAGTTTTAAATTATGTCTTACTATAATATAAAAATTATTGAGTAGCTAGCTCAACTCCTTTCTTGCATGCTTCTTGAATAGAAATCACTAAGTTTTTGACTCCTTTGGATTTGACCCCTTGGAATACTTTGGTGTTCCATCGGACATTATAAAAATTACAACTAACACTACCCGCTTGCAGTTAAAGCCCGCGTTTCAAAATAATTTTCCAAAATTGTTCGTTTTAATCTACATGCGGGCAGGTGGTCACCTTCCTTGGCACACATTCCAATTTTGATTAGTCCTTGGCTGACTCTTTTTCTTACTATAGTCCTGAAGGACTTGCTGACATTCCATCAATTGGGCTAACTATTGAGGACCCATGCCACTCTAGTGGACCGAATCTCATTTCACCCTACTTACAGGTTGTAAACTTGTTTGGATTGCTTCTTCATAAACTTGTTTTAAGTAATTGATTAGTTTAATTAAGCTTTAAATTATGTCTTACCATAATATAGAAATTAGTGAGTAGCTAGCTAAACTCCTTTCTTGCATGCTTCTTGAATAGAAATCACTAAGTTTTTGACTCCTTTGGATTCGACCCCTTGGAATACTTTGGTGTTCCATCGGACATTATAAAAATTACAACTAACACTACCCGCTTGCAGTTAAAGCCCGCGTTTCAAAATAATTTTCCAAAATTGTTCACTTTAATCTACATGCGGCCAGGTGGTCACCTTCATTGGCACACATTCCAATTTTGATTAGTCCTTGGCTGACTCTTTTTCTTACTATAGTCCTGAAGGACTTGCTTACATTCCATCAATTGGGCTAACTATTGAGGACTCATGCCACTCTAGTGGACCGAATCTCATTTCACCCTACTTACAGGTAGTAAACTTGTTTGGATTGCTTCTTCATAATCCGTCCTATTTGCGATACCTTGGTTTTAAGACATAACATGTCTGTCTGCAGTGAACCATTTTGGCCTACAATATCCAGTGGATTGTTACTTGAATGACTATTTGAGCTCACGATTTCTCTTATGTGTTGGTTCCCTACGAAACTGACTCTATGACAATTGTACCCACAATAGCTTCCCTTAAAGAGGAATAGTCTTGATAGACATAACTACCACTTGGATAATCCCTATCAGCGTCTCCTTCTATCCTTAGGTTTCATCTAATCCCCTCTTTATTTACTTGATTATCCAGGTTATATACAATTAAACCTCCAGGGTACATACTGGACTAACAAATTAGTTACTTTTAACACAATTCAGTTCACTCAACAAGTATTTTCTTATCCGACACTAATGTTGTGCATATGCATGAGTGCATTGACCTCGGGTCAATCAAAGCATAAACATTAACATCAAATATAGAAAATGTATCAGTAATCACATCAGGTGTTGAAGCTTCCTCGTGAGCTCGAATTGCATAAGCCCTAGTTGGTGCTCGAGCCTCAGATCTAACTGTAGAATCTTTCATTCCACTTCGGGTATTCCTCGTATTACCACTTTGTCTGGATGATCACCCTCTCAAAGACGTGTTACTTGATCGTACATTCTGAGTTTTATCTTTATCAGACCGTTCAGGGCAATCACGAAGAAAATGATTATATAAACCGTATTTAAAACACGATCAATCCATCAATCGACACTCTCCAAAATGTCTTCTGTTGCATTGCTGACACTCAGGCATATTATTACAAGCACTTCCTACAGTCACTACAAAAGTAGTCTGGGGTTTCGAACTAGCTTGTTGCTTCCTTCTATCTCTTCCCGAAAATCCAGCTGGAGCTGAAATACGACTGTGATATTCTCTAGATTTCTTTGATGGTGAAGAAAATGATTTTCTCATTTATAGTTTACTCGTGTCCTGTTTTTTAGATTTTTTTTGCTTTACTAGTTTCTTCAGCCTTGTGCACTCGATCTATCAAAACCACAAATTTTTTTAACTCAAGAATCTCAACAAGTAATCTGATATCTTCATTCAAACCATCTTCGAATTGAGTACACATAACAAATTTAGTTTGAATACATTCCCGAGCATACTTGCTAAGTTGTACAAATTCTCTTTCATATTCAGCTATAGTTCTACGTCCTTATTTTAGCTTAAGAAATTTTTTCACTTTTTATCGAGATATCGATGGCTTACATACTTCTTTCTGAATTCCATTTGGAAAAAAATCCTAATTCACATATTCTTTTGGTACTACAACAATTAAAGTATCCCACCACTAATATGCTGAGTCCTTTAACAGGGATATCACAGATTTCAAACTATTAGCTGGAGAGCAAGTCAATTCGTCAAAAACCCGCATGGAATTTCTAACCAAAACTCGGCCTTTTTTGGGTCATCTTCTGTTGTACCACAAAATTCTTCTGCTCCGTACTTACAAATTTTATCGATCGAATTCTTATTTACATGTACCTATTCCGAACCTTGAGGAATATGAGGAGTTGGTTGGGGTATAGGAGGAGGCGGAGGTTGTTGAGCCACAGGATTTTGTTTAATAAAATCTGTAAACCATTCCGACATCATATGGAAGAAGGCTTCTCGTGCCTTACTTCCTCAGCCTTAAGGAACAGGCTCATTTCTACCTGCCCCTTGAGCGAAAGCTTGAGCACTACTCTCTGCTTCATCAGAAACAGCATGATTGGGTGACATCTTTTATCTATATAAAAACATAATTCAATTTGAGTTAGCAGATATCACACTATCACAGATTATAAAATGACATGTATTTTATACTTTATACATGCTACGCTCAGCCCAAGAATCAACTAAACCATAGCTCTGATACCACTAAATGTAATACCCCTAACCCGTCCTAATTATTGGATTAAGGTTACGGAGTATTATAGCACATATCAAAACAATTTACATCATTAATCTATTCATTTATTAATTTAAATAACAACATTTGAATATGCATTTCATTCATAAAAAATAACATTTACGGGACTGAAAATGAGCTTACGGGATCTTAAAAATAGTTTGGGAACAATCAGGGACAAATTTGAATCAAAACAAAAAAAATATGCACAAATTTGAAAATTTTGGAAACAAAGGTCACACGGCCGTATGGCAGGCCGTATGAAAGAGGCCAGCCCGTGTGGCTACCCCACACGCCCGTGTGCTTACACGGTGTAAGTCACAGTGACCGTGTGAAAAATATTACACTTAAAATTAATAAGGCACACGGCCATGTAGTCAGGCCGTGTGGATAAGCCCAAGCCGTGTGCACCTTAAAAGGCTTCAAAACCAAGGCATACTTTCATCCAAAACTTAGGTATCAAGCCAAATCAAAATCAACCATTTCTACACTTTAAAAGCACATTTAAACAAACCTAAAACATGCCAAAACAATCAACCTAGGTGCCTAATCAATGTGTCCTCATTGACACCACAATTGAATTATCAACCTCAATTCACATGATAGATCAACTATTTGCATTCAAATTTATAAGTTTATATATATAACTCATACCAAACTTATCATTTCTTCTTATTCATTCACATTCATTCCTACTATGATTCAAACCCTTAAATAAGGTTTATATCAAACGACCAAAACAACTTTATATAAACATATTCACACCAAGATTAAAGGCACATACACAAGTAAGCTTATACCAAGCTTAATACATAACATTTGTAATAAGTATCCAAGCATATAAAAATACACCTATTACATGTGATCCTTATACATGCCATTTATAATCATATCCAAAACATTCAAAAACTACCAAAATGATCAACGGATAGTGTGATAGGCTCTGACAAGATTCCAATCGATTGAGCTTTCCGATGATCTATAAAACAAAGGAAAACAACTATGTAAGCATTTAATGCTTAGTAAGTTCGTATAAGAGAAACTTAAACTTACCGTTCCTTAATATTTAATCATTCAATTATACTTATTAAATCATATAGTACTTGACTTTCCTAAACACCACAATTCACATCATTACTAAATAACTTAACAATTCATCATCTATGAAACATAGGATACAACATTACATGAGTTACATTTAGTCACATTACTTCACATATGTGATTAATGCCCTTAATCATTCGTTTTCATAGCCCATCTTACCATTTCATAAAATTATCGATATCCGTAATTTCATATCTAAACATTTCCATTACTTTACTTACCTGTTGAACCGTATAGAATAACATCGGATACTGGGGAACACCTTTCCATATAACCATAACATTTTCAATAATGCTCACATGAGCTGTGAAATAGGCCTACTTACACAAGCTGTGGGTTGGGATGTTGGCTACACAATGTTGCTCACAAGAGCTGTGGAGAATCCGCAACAAATGCAGGACCTCAGTCATCGGTAGGACATCCAGGCCCAGCACTCCAACATATAATCCCTAATGAAATGTCATTTGTATCCTAAGCATTCTTTAAGTTCAAACGGGACTTTTTTCATCAAGTATTCAATTATGGAATTATTACCGAATCAAATGTAAATAATATAAGATTAACAAATAACCAACCAAAATAAAATTTAATAAATATAAAATTCATACGAACTTACCTCGACCACAACGGTTGTATCAACAAAAGTCGAGAATTAATCCAAAACTTTCGCTTTTCCTCGATTCAAGTCTAGTTGATTCTTTTCTTGATCTAAATGATAATTTAACTCAATTAAATATTTCAATTGACTACAATTATCCAATTCAAACATATAATCCATATTAACGTGAAATTAAAAAATTACCCCTAACATTTTAACTTTTTATCGTTTAGCCCCTAAATCTAAATCTTATAATTTAACCAATAAAATAAAATATCATAATACCAAAATGTTCTTAATGTTCCAAACAGTCCCTAACATTCTCCAATTCACAACATTAACAATGAATTTTACTATTTTCACCATTAAGTCATTAAACTTTAAATTCATCAAAAATTACTTAACAAAACATGTTTATCTAACAATTAAACTTAATAATCTATCAAAAAAATTCACAAAAATTATTAAATCATTCATGAAAAAACCCTAAAATTTTTATAACTTTACAATTCAACCCCCAAGCTAAGTAGATTAAGTTAAAACGAGTTCAAAAACATAAAAATCATTAAAACAGGATTCAAAAACCTCACCATGCACCAAAAGAAACTTGGCTGAATTTTCTCAAGCTCAACAATGGTGATTTTCAGCAAACACAAGAAAATCAAAAAAGATGATAGCATTATTTTACTTGTACATGCATTTATTTATTATTTTACTACTTTACCCTTTAATTAACACTTACAAAATAACCAACCCATGTCCATCAGTTTCCACCACTAATATAAATAGCATAATTACCTTATATATCTACCAACTTAGGCTATTTAATCCATTTAATTAGTAGAATGTAACTTTTGCACCTCTTTCACTTTAGTCCTTTTTACCTAATGAACCATTTAAACTTTAAAATTTCTTAACAAAAATTTAATACGACTCTAATTTAACCCTATAAAAAATAAATAAACATTAAAATTTTTACTCACTCGTTGAAATTGTGGTCTCGAAACCACTATTTTCAACACTACTAAAAACGGGCTGTCACTTATTTTTTCTTTTGAGGTGGTTTGAGAGGAGTATCGACTAGACGACACAACTAACTACCCCATAGCCTATTCTAAGAATCTCTTTCTACTACCGACCCTCCCATCTGTTACAGTACCTTTCCCTTGGACGAGACGAGTATTTCCTTCTCTTGGAAAGAACAATTTAACACGAGAAAATATGCATATCTTTCGTTTATGGTTAAGTAGGGACATGGCAAGAATCTGGCTAAAAAATTGAATGAGTCCTTTTCCTTAACCTCTCCGTTCTTTCTTGGACTCTGCTCATTAGGACTCCTACTGTAACATCATGAATAGACCACGTTAGCACCACTTACTTCCCATTCCTTTCCTTAAAATACATTTGCCTCCTTTCTTTAACGACCCTGGCGATTTCCTTTCAACCATTGGCAGAGTAAGGAAAATCCTTGGCTGTTTTTCAAAGTGGAAGTGAAGCCAAACAGGCTGATTCAATGGGGTATCCTACTCTGGCAAACAACAATGTGTCTAGCTCCTTAGATTTATGGAAATCTACCCGCCAGAGTTATGGGTTTACATCTTTTCTCCCTGCCTAGATGTCTAAATTTAACCTTTGAAGGTTAAGAAAAACGAGTTAGAAGATGGTACTAGCCTTTGGAACCTGCACTTTGATGAAAGGTTAAGGTTGCAAAATAAAGGTCTCTAAATCCTTGAGGAATATACAAGAAATACCAAGTCCAACATCCAAGCATACCTTCCTCCTCAACTCTCTCATCCAATCCCCATTCACCTAACACAAAGTTCTTCCTCGTTAAATTTCAAACTCATTGCTAAGTACACCCGTTGTTATGGGTCATTTCAATGTGAATCTTCCAACTCCATTTGTATATGTGAACTTCCCAGTTCACCCTTGAATTTGACATTCCTACTCCTCTAGTTCCAATAAGGAGATTTCCAGAGAGGTTAGAAAGAATCCGATGACTTTCCCAAATTTAAGAATTAGACATGGTCATTCCTACTCTTTTTGAAAGACTATCCAACAGGAGGTAAAGTCACCATTGTGGCGGCAACTCAGTCAGCCAAAAACAATACTTAACTTTCTTTGTATATTATCTTTAATAAAAAAAATTCACTACTTATATTTTCAATTTCTTTACTTATCCTCTATCTGTTATTCTTCCCGAACCATTTTTTTTACTTTTATCTCTCTCCGCCAATTTAGGTGAATCTATCTATTTACATACATCACAATAATATCTTAATTAAGAAAAGGACTCTAATGACCTACTTAGATCGTACATCATGCAAATGAGGGGTATTCCTTCCAATTCCTACGTCTAGAGGATTGATTAAATCGTGCTCTAATACCACTAAAATTGTAAAACCTTTACCAGACTCGATCATCGAGTCAGGTATGGATAGTCACAATTGAACTAGTTTGATTTAACCCTTTAATCAGAAAAAAATCTTCCAAAAGACTACTAATTTATTTCGAATATTTCTTAGAACCAAATCTTAAATCCATACTTAACTTGACTACTTTGAAAAAAATCAAATACTAAGGAAGAACTACTTAATTACAACATTTTTAACCTTGAGACAGAGCCTTTGAAGGTACCCTTTCCTATGTGCATGACACCATACTGACAATGAATCCCTAATCTAACACATTCTGACTTGGTCCCTTATCGATATCCTTAATCACCCAATGGGTCCTGCAAACATATGTCAAAATTCTATAAGTTTAGAAGAACTTAGTGAGTTACTTTACTGCATTACTCAAAAATAGACCCCATCTTACAAGGGTAGTAAAATGAAAAGAAACTAAACGCGTTTAACTCCCTAAACATTTTGGTACAATTTTTCCTAATCCAAGATAGTGGTCTCGATTCAATTCTGGGCTCGTTTATTTACAGATAGATTGATAAGTGATCTTTCCCTGGTCACTCATATAGCCATCTGACTAGTTTTGATGATTTTTCAATTGTCTCGCAATAACCGCGAACTCTACCCTTTATTCACCTACATTCTCTCTTTCACCATATACTTAAAAGGTTAACCTCCCAAATTTCCATCTTAAAGACCCTTTGATTATGCCTTCCTTGGCGTACATTCCAATTCTAATTAGTCCTTGACGAACTCTTTTTCTTACTATATTCCTAAAGGACTTGCTAACATTCCATCAATAAGGCTAACTAATAAGGGCCCGTGCCACTCTAGCGGATCGAATCTCATTTCACTCTACTTATGGGTTGTAAAGTTGTTTGGATTGCTTCTTCGTAATCTGCCTTATTTGCGATACCTTGGTTTTAAGACGTAACATATGCATCTATAGCGAATCATTTGGGCCTATAGTATTCGGCAGATTGTTACCTGAACGACCATTTGAGCTCACGATTTCTCTTATGTGATGATTCTCCATGGAACTGACTCTATGATAATTGTACCAGCAATAGCTTCCCCCTAAAGAGGAATGATCTTGATAGACATAACTATCACTTGGATAATCCCTATCAACACCTCTTTCTATCCTTAGGTTCCATCTAATCCCCTCTTTATTGACTTTATTATCCAGGGTACATACGATTAAACCTTCCCAGATAACTATGATTTCAACGAGTTTTGTATCGGAAGTGATCTTCTCGTTACTCTTCCAAAACTCTCTTAAAAAATAACGAGTTTCTCTGAGCACTTATTGGCAGTTTTTAAAGGTGGATCCTTACAGTGATCCATGGATTAATCCCCTTTTGATTACCTTAATACTAGACATTATCGACACATCATTCCCATAATTGATTTTAGTTGCATTATCACCCTACGCCCTACCGATTTCTTTGTTTACCACTTGGCTGTCCTTCTTTTTATTTTCGTTACTTTTGCCCCTTTTTGGTGGATTCTTCATATCTTTGGCTAGTTATCTCTTTCCTATACTCACATTTTTCATCATTTGTATGATTTTCCATGGTTTCTATCCTAACAAGCTATCTCGTGTTTATTGTCCCGGTGGACTACCTCGTGTTTAATGTTCTAGTGGACTATATCATTTTTAGTGTCCCAACGGACTACCCCACTTTTAATGTCACGTGGGACTATCCCGCTTTTAATGTCCCGGTGGACTATTCTTCTTTTAATGTTCCGATAGACTTTCTATATTGTCATAGTCGATTTATGGTCTTACACAATATTCCCATGTTTTACGTCCTAGTGGACTCCATTGGTTACCATCCGAGCTATGGTCATTCACCTTAAACCTCTTTGAAGTGTCACCTCGAAGTACCTTATCACCGTCGCGGTGTTGCTCTAGCAAACTAGTCGATATCATTCCATGTTATTTCTCACATTGATGCTTGAACACCACAGTGTCCCCTCCGTAAGGCCCAGAGCTTCGTGTATCTTGGTCTGCACACAGTAACACTAGATTACGGATTCTAACGAAAATTATATTTCCTTATCCATCTACCCATTCCTCCATTTTTTCACTTTTAACCTTGATGCTCAAACATCGTAATGTCCCATCCGCAAGGCCTGGAGCTTCGCATTTGACGGTTTGCACCTAGCAACATCGGATTGAATAATCTAACGGAAAATCATTTTTTTCCTATTCATCCCATTAATAACTTTCCTCATTACTCTGCAATTCATAAACACACAGAAACAGGCATATTATTACAAGACATAGCAGCGAGGAGTACGCTAATTATATATATCGTGCCATAACCATTTCATTCATACAGACACACTTGTAGATACTCATAGACCTACTCATCCTTATGCATACATAGCACTTAAAGCGCATCCATGTATGGAGTATAGAAACTCACCTGATGCATCTTTGCCTTATCAGCTTAGCTTTTTCGAATGTCAGAGCTTCCATTCTCCTGGAAGCTAAGTATTACAACCAAAGTTATAAATTCTAGCTTACAAACTTAGTTTCTAGAAACTTGCAAAACCCCTCAAAGTTTTTAAATTTTTTGAACTTTATTTCTTAAATTTACGAACACCAAAAGACTTGGAACCTTACTAACTCACCGAATTTTCTACTTTTTCGACTCAAAACCCACAATCATCGCTCAATGTGGAGCTTCTCGTAATTATCTCCTTTTCAGAGCAACCAAGAGGATGAAAAAGAGGAGAAAATAAATAGAATGGAGAAGAATTCACCCTGGAAATTCGCTTCTCAGCTATTTATAGCCCTTAACATATTGTCTTCAACCTTATAAAAACTATCCATTAGTAATCATTTTGTCTCCTATTAATGAACTAGTTGGTTCTCATCCAACCAAACCAGAATTGGAAATCAACTATGTCCCAATCAACCACTAATTTTTCCTTATTTTTCAATAGAAACAGTCAACTTTCGGTTTATTTCAATTTAACCCTTAATTATTTCTAAATTCCAGACTTAACAAAAAATCGGGTGTGACATCGTGTAACATTCTCCCACCTAGTATAAGCTTCCCCTTGCAAGAGAGAAATAACACACGTAACTCATTTACAAGGTGTGCATTCAAGTTGTTGTAGTACTCAATTCATTGATTCCAGCCATATCTCAGCTGTCGAAGGATCGACCCCTACTATTTCCAAGAATTTAGTAGCACCATAATTCTGTAGTTCTTTTATCAGAGCTCAACGGACTATAGGCAAAATGGGATTTGTTGATAGGATAAATCAACAATGAGGAATGTAGGGTGGTGATAACGATGATTCACCTTGGTAGGGTGGAGAGTCGCAATGTTTAGTGATGGGAGAAAGGTGGAGAGGGTGATCAAGGGAGAAAGAAATATGAGTCCAAGGTGTTTCTAGTACTTTTTGGTGTGTTTTTCATTACTCCTTCAGTGCTGTAGTGAGCTAGCTTTTATATATATATGTGTGTGATTGAGGTGCCACGTGTTAAGATCTCATTAGCAAAAAGATCACATTTTGTCCTCTTATAGAGGCGATGAATTGACGTCTTAAGACGACGAATAATTAATAAGCACAAAGTTCCACACGTTCTAGGCAAAGGTGCTATTATACAGAGGTCCTTTAAATTCATTATGAAGTTGTCTAATGTTTGGAGGTTCGTCCAATATGAAATTCACCTGGAAGGAACATGATGTGGTATATCATGATTATATACTGATGGCACCCAAAGCCATTATTAATTGCGTAAAAAAACTCATTACATAAAAAAAACCTGTTGTGATTTGGCAATTTTTCCACTCTCGTATAAGCTTGTATAGTTTTTTTCTTTTTTTAAATAAATAAATAATTAACGATAGAGATTTCTTTATTACATTGAGTTCACAAGCTTTACGAGTTAGATTTTTCATCTCAATGAAGTATGCATATTTGCCTATAGTTTAGCTTTACTTCCTAACCAAATTTCTCAATTAAATTTCAACAGTAGAAAAATGATTACCTCATCAACCACAAATCTTAAATGGAGAAATTGGTATACTTAAACATCCGGTAAAGGGAAAAATTATAGTTTATAACCTTTTTTTGGTAGCTTTTGGGTTTGTTTTTAGTTATTTAAACATTAATATTGCTTTACCTTTTGACTTAACCAATTTCTCAATTTGTTGGCTTTACCCGTTTAGACATTTTATTTCCCTTATTATTACACATAAAAAAGGCTAAAGTTGATTAAAAAAAAGGCTAAAGTGTTTTTAGCATGATGAGCATGATCAATGATTTATCTAGTTAATGAAGCATATAGTTGAAAAATATGAAATGATAATTAAACACTAAACACTAAATTTTGAATTTTGAATTTTAAATTTCGAATTCCAAATCTGAACTTAAGCTTTGAATTTCGAACTTTAAACTCAAACTTCAAACTTTGAATCATAAACTATAAACAGTGAACCTCAAATCTTAAATTCTAAACTCCAAACACAAATCTTGAACCTTGAGTTTCAGGATTTGAGGTTTGAGCTTGGGGTTAAAGGTTTGGATTTGAGTTCAGAGTTCAGAGTTCAAGGTTTTGAGATTTGGTGTCTAAGATTTAGGATTCAATGTAAAAAAATTACTAAAATTATGTGTCAATAATATGAAAGAAATTATTGAAATGTCATTAAATAATTGAAAAGAGACTATAAATGATATGGTGGAAAGGGTACGTAAAATAATTTCTCTTATATATTTATATAATTAAAAATTTTGATATGATTAAGAAAATAAAAAAATGTATTCGATATATAAAACCCAAAAAAGGAAATATTCAAATCTATTTTTAGAGCCGTGGTGATTGCAATTTTCGATTGACTGCAAATAATTTCAATGGATAATTTTTTGTGAAATATAAATATCCGTGAGAAAATTTTAAGAAGTTTGACACCTTTTGTAATAAAATTTTAATAGTGCTGGAATTGGAAACAGTTGTAAAAGTAAGCGGTGAGCAGGAAAAGGAAAATGTCATTACCAATGAGAATTGACCGACTGTGAGGTAAGTTGCGGTAATGGTATAATTAGTTTATATTAATACTGAGATTTAGGGTGTGTCATGTCAAAAGCCATGTTCATGCAATCAAGCTTCAAATGTAATAAATTCCTTCATTAGCTCCCACAATATATTATTTTTAGTTGAATTAAGTGGGCATGGATTAATAAATGATTTATCATAATCCTATTATTATTTTTATCAAGCTAAACTTACCAAATGAGCACCTTTTTAGTAGTGGATGTAGGATATATATACATGACCTTCAATTTATCAAAGCTATGTAGTGCCAAGCTATGTGTTCCACTAAGTTCTTAAATGAAACGATAAAACCTTAAAACATTGCAAACATATATGTATTTTTCATGCTTCATGGCTACACAAAGTGGTAGTATTAGTCTGTGTCCACTTTTGAAGCTCAGCAATCACACTTGTTCCCATTTCATGCTTTGTCCCCATCACCTCTCCTATGCTTATATAAGCTAGCTTCCTCCTCACCCGAACTAGCAATTGAATTTCAAACTTAATACAGAATCCTAGCAATGGCCTCGAGTACTGTTATAGCTATTAATGTAGATAGAGAAGGGGTCGCACTTGCTCCTCCCTACAGCAGCAAATCACAAAAGAAGAAACTTGATAGATTTTATTGTCAACCCATAGTTTCGATTCTTAAACAAAAACCAATGAATGGGCATGACATGAGAAAAGTGATTCACAGTGTCAAGGTTGGTGTAGCTCTCGTTTTAGTTTCTCTTCTCTACCTGCTCGGTCCTTTGTATAAACGAGTCGGAGAAAATGCCATGTGGGCCATAATGACCGTCGTGGTCATCTTTGAGTTCTTTGCAGGTTTGTATATACATACATCTATACATATGTCTGTGCTTAGTTTTAGGATATAATTGTGATTCATATTATTTGGTAATGATGTCAGGGGCTACACTGAGCAAGGGCTTGAATCGTGGGATTGGGACAGTACTAGGAGGTGGACTGGGATGTTTAGGTGCAGCTTTTGCGCAAGCCGTGGGTGGTGTTGGCAAAGCGATAGTTGTGGGCATTGCTGTCTTCATTTTTGGTAACACTTTAAAAAGAAAAAAGACTCCCACTTCTTTCGAGCTCAAGATTCAAAGTTTTCTTACATCATTAGAAATGGTTTTAAAGTGGAATCAAAACCATTTGTTTTGCTTTCAGGTGCTGGCGCAACATACACTCGACAAATACGGAACATTAAAAAGAAATATGATTACGGAGCTCTAATATTCATATTGACGTTCAATCTGGTTGTAGTGTCGGGTTTACGTGCTGACCAAGTCTTGGAATTGGCCCGAGACCGTCTCGCAACCATTGTCATGGGATTCGCTATCTGCATTTTCATTAGTTTGCTGGTCTTCCCCATCTGGGCTGGTGATGAGCTTCATCACTCTTTAATCTCCCGATTTGAAGACCTTGCTCGCTCTTTGGAAGGTATAAATATAACTCTACATCAATGCATAGTCTTTAAGGGTTCATTTTGCATGCACAATTAGTGCTTTTAATATTAGTATATTAAAAACCCCTTTGGATTAGTATCCTATTTATTGTATAGCTATAAATTAATTGGGACCTTTTTATGTTTCATTATTATAGGGTTCTCCAAGGAATATTTTGAAAATGACAACCACAAAGAGAAGAAGTCCAGTGCTAATTTTAGTGGTAAATGCAAATCAATCCTACACTCCAAGGCAAAGGATGAATCATTGGTATAATATCATTTCTTTCTATGTCATAAAGTCACTACTTAATATATACATGAGTAAAATATAAATAATACACATAGTCCAAAATTATTCTTAATGCTTGATATGCAATGGCAATCGTGCAGGTAAACTTTGCAAGATGGGAACCATGGCATGGGAAATTTGGGTTTTCTTACCCTTGGGGAAAATACCTAAAAATAGGAGAGGATCTAAGAGATTTGGCTATAATCATCCTTTCACTTAAAGGTTGTCATGATCAGTCATCAGAAATACTTGAAGCATCAGTTAAAGAAGCATGTGAAGGAATCATAGCATCACTTGCATGGACCATAAAGGAACTTGGAGAAAGCATAAAAGAGATGAGTAAATGTCGATACGAAGAAATGATTGTGCCTAAAATGAAATCAGTAAGGATAGAGGTAAGTGCAATTGTGAACCCTTTTGCACTTGGGACCTATTTAGAGAATAGTGATGGGCTCGGAATTGCAAGCTTTGTACATTCATTGATGAAGATGGTAGAAAAGTTGGAAGAATTGGCAAAAGAAGTGGAAGAACTTGGACAACTTGGAGGTTTTCATGAAAACAGTTGATAATTCAAGCTACCTATGAGCATATTGTAATGTACAGATATGATCATATACTATATATAAGCCCATATTTGACTGGCTATATACACAAAGAATTTTGAAATGAAATTTTCCAAAAAAAAAATTAAATAAATAATATATTTATTTGGTGAAAGTAACTCTAGATTTGACTCAAATTAATTTCTCTATTGTTAATGAAATAATCAATTTAACTTTTGTACCGTAAAAAGATATAAATAATATTAAAATTTAAGGGTGCTACCCTTGAAATAATTTTTAAAAAAAGAATGACGTGGAAATTTATTATAGAGAAAGAAAACCAGCATAATAAAAATAGCTAAATTCACTTATGAAAACTTGAAACCCTTTGAAAATCAATCACTTGAGAGAAGGGAAAACAAGGCAATTAGGTTTGCAAAATGAAAACAGAAACAAGAGATTTAAGTTTTGAATAAATTGGAAAGTTGTTTTAATTTTGTCTACTCAATGCTTTCAAAACAACATTTAATCTATTTTATTTTGAGAGCTTATAAGAGTTGAAGGACAATGACAGATTAGAAATATTCCTAGAGAGAATAATTTAATAGTTGATTACTTAATTAAGTTAAGCTTAGTATGGAGATCAAGTCTCCAAATAAAATTTTGGAGTTTCTACATCAAAATAAAACTAGTGGTGTTTTTGTTCAATTTAATTTAATTTAATTTAATTATTCTCTTATTTTTCCAAAAAAACAACAACATCCATTCTATTTTTAAACCTTTTGTTTGTAGTTAATCTAGTGAAGTCTTTACTTTAGCAATTCCTTTTTTTATTTTTATTTTTTATTTTATTCATCAAATGACTTTTCTAAAAACATAAATTTCCACATCACTTAAAAAAATCATATAAATTTTCATGGAGGAAAAAAATTAACTCGAGGAAGTTTGAATTTATTTATATTTTTTTACTAGTATAGGAACTAAGGTCGACAAATAAAAAAATTTAATCTCAATTATTAGTAATGCTAAATTTATATTATAAAATTGTTGGTAAATTAATAAAATCAAATTATCTAAAAAAGATTTTTGTTGATTTATGAAACTAAATCTCTTAGAAAAGATCATTTATTTTATATATATTTTAAAAATCGACTTAATAATTTTAACATAGGTTATGTAACACCCCCTACCCGTATCCGTTGTCGGAATAGGTCATGAGGCATTATCGGAGTTTACTGAACATTTTCAATAATTCTGAATCATTTATTATTCATATTCTGAAAATAACCATAACGTCCCTCTATTGGGCTCTCGAAGCCCAAAACATTTATTAGGAACCTACTAGGATTAAATCGGAATCATAGGGAATTTTTTCTCAGAATCCTAAATATATATATAGATTTTAAATTTATTTATTTTTATTTCCGAATTAGGTGCAGGGTTCATACGGGCGTATCACATAACAAATCTTTTCATAAGAAATTGCATAAATGAAACATTTCCACTCTTTTATAAGCTCAATTATATTTTCATCTAAGCACTTACCATTCCAATACACCTTATAATTAAACATATTACCATTCAACAGTAATTTGATACTTGCCTAAACTTCAAGCAACAATATTGGTTAGCGTACTTTAATATTGACAAATTTATTTTCTCGCCATGTCTCACTTAAATTTATTACTCGTCTTAATACACATAATTTTCCTTGTATCAACGTATCAAAGATAGTCTCATATTTACATGTCATGATACATATCATTTTCTTGTTGTTTCTTCTTAAATATAAATTATTCAATTCATTATGACAATATTTCATGTACCATAATTTTTTATAAGTTCAATGTATATTTATTCCAGTAGCAGTTCATAATATTGAATATGCATAATTATCAGGCAAGTTTCACATACATGTATTTTCCATGTCATATTTTAGTATATCAAATAATTATCATTTCAATGTATTTCAAGTTTAATTTCATGATTTTATGTACTTATCATTTCCTATTTTTATCTCGTTAAATTTCTCGAAATTTCAATTGATTTTCAAGGGTACACTTTAGTGTACAAATTCGGGTCCGTCAATTCATATTCATGTACGCACATTTTTCAATTCAGAGAGCACACTCTCACGGACCTTATTTCTTACAGCAGGATTACCAGTCCAGGCTAAATCCCCTATAATATAAACTCATAGAGTATTGTCAGGATTACCAGTCCAGGCTAAATCCCCTGCAACGACAATTACTCTAATGAGCTTGGATCTGAATTAACAGTTCAGGCTAAATTCAGACCCTAATTCGGATTACCCGTCCGGGCTAAATCCATTTTCCACATATTATTCGGGAGGGCTATATCAAGATCACCCGTCCGGGCTAGATCTTTTTCACACATATTCTTCGAGAGGGCTATATCAGGATAGGATCACTCGTCCGGGCTAGATCCTTTTTACCGTCAATTCCTGTTCAGAGATCCATCAAATTTTCCTTCCATTCAACCGAGATTTTTTTTCTTTTTATCAAATATATCAATGTTTCATCAATAACATACATATCAAACATCTAAGAATATAATTAAAGTTACACGAACTTATCGGGCTAAATTGTAGAAACATCAAAATTTAGGGACATTTTGGTAATTTTCCATTTTTCTCGAATTTCCACCCAAATCTTGATCTAAATTAATATTTCATTCAATTTATTAATTTAAATGATAAAACAATTCATTTCATGCAATTTGGCCATTTTTTACATTTTTACAAAATTACCCTTAAAATTTTACTTTTATTCAATTTAGTCTTTGAACCTAAAACATGTAAATTAGCTATTTTAAAATAAACTCATATTAGCTTAATATTCACATATATTATTTTTCCTCCTCCTCCACTCCATTTCACATCCTTGATATATATATTACCACTATTTACTTGTTTACTCATAACAAGCTGTTCACTTGAGTTATAGTCACTAAATTAATTATATATTAAGCTAAAAAACTCTGAATTGAGATCCATAAATTTTCTCTAAAACTATACTGACATATATTCTTACCATAAAATTTTCATAATTTTTGGTTTAGCCAATAAGTACATTTTATTCTTTAAAGTCATTCTTGTTCTGCTGTCTGACAGTTTTGACCCTTCTTCACTAAAAATTAATTATCTACTTGTACAGGAACCGGATGATGTTCTTGTTTGTTCCTTTTTAAAATATACTTATTAAGGATTCTAATCATATAAATTGTAACTCATAATAATTTTTGTAAAATTTTTAATGATTTTCTAAAGTTAGAAAGGGGAACCCGAATTCATTCTGACCTTGTCTCACAAAATTTATTATATCTCATAATTTACAATTACATTGATTATACCGTTTCTTCTATGAGAAACTATACTCAATAAGATTTAATTTTATATTTTTTCATTCTCTAATTAAATTTCCATGATTTATGGTGATTTTTCAAATTTAACCTACTGTTTCTGTCCAAAACTGTTTTAGTGCAAAATGTTGATTACTAAATTTATAACACCCTTATTCCCTTTCTCTATAGTATTTCCCATCACTTTCTCTTATTTTGCTTCACTAACATATCAAGAACATAGAACCTTATATAATAAAACCCTACATTAACATAAATTTCATACTTTTTCAATAATATCAAACTCAAAAATATATTGAAATCTTGATATTCTTACCTTGCTCTATTGATTTCAATCTTTAACTTGATTTTCTCTCTTCTCCAGCCTCTATTTCTTGAATCTAACTTGATATTCTAGCTCCCCATAGTCTCCTTATCAATTTTCTCTATTAGTGGCTATAGAAATTTCTTTAAATTCTAAGTGAAAATGGTGAATTTTTAGTGTGAGGACCAAATTGTAAAGAAAGCAAAACTTTCTTTCTTTCTCTCTTCTTCTCACGTTGATGCATGGAAAAATGGTTGGATGATGGCTTCCATCTTTCTTTCCACATATATATATATACACTAAATAAAATAATAAAACATTATTAAGAAAAAAAATCAAATCAAAATATAATAAACTAATATTTATTTATTTAATCTAAATATCTCCAACATCATCATTATTTTCTAGATTTCTCTCTCTTCTAATTGACCATTTTGCCCTTTAGATCTTCTAAAATTCCATCATTGAGTCATCACTTAATTTGGTAAAATTACAATTTGGTCCCTCATAATTCTTCATCTATACTATTTGGTCCTAATTCATCCATTTTCCTTAGGTTCTAGATTATCCCACCCTTAAAATATTTACACTATTGATCCTTCAAATTTTCATATTTACATTTTAACCCCTCAAATTTTGAGTATTTACTATTGGGTAACAAAACTTTTCTCACTTTTACAATTTAATTCTTTCTTGAATTAATATGTCATAATATACTTCCCAATGTTGTCATAACTCAAAATTCTCCTTTTTGTCACTTTATTTCCTTACTATATCAAAAATAATATCTTACTGTAAAAATTTTCGGGGTATTACATTTCCCTCCCCCTTAAAATAAATTTCGTCCTCAAAATTTCCTTGTTTTACTATATCAAGAATATCTTCTCTCTTACTGTAATAATTTTTTTTATTCCGACTATCTATCTTCATACTCATGAGTGCACAGAATTTATTCTCTTAGCTGAGGACATGCTTAAATACATATAACTCAAATCACATCTCGATAATTCAATTCACTTTAATAAAACAACTGTATTGATTTCAACTATCAAACACTAACACATCAAGATAATATTTTCTTAATGCTGAGAATACAACTCAAACACACAATCTTTCAACAATCTTTTAGCATGCAAACCAAAGATCCTTTAACCGTATTAGTTCAAGGAAACATATATTTTGATTGAACTCGTTAACTTTAATCAAATTTACCTAAGGAAAAATTCAATCATACAATTTTAAGTTTATGCTCTCATTATTTATACCCTTACTGATGACAATTCCTTACACGAAAATTAGAAAAGTCCAAATACCAAAATCATCACATTTCAAGTCTGGAATTTCATCGTAGCAAAACAATACACTTTTTAAATGTGTATGCAAAATAGAATAATAACTGGTCATAAACCGATCAAACCAACAGGGTTTTCGTCTAACATCATAATTAGCTAACATTCTCATAACATAAGAACTCCATTAGAAACTGAACAATTATACACATATCTCTGAGGATAAAAGAATATATAGAATATCCAGAAAAGATCATCGTGTTCATTTCGATTGTAATCGTCACACACAGGCATCTTTACCACTTAATTATCATTTCTCTGACAAATTTTGTTATCACAAACCTCACATTATTCCATTTACTAACAAAAATCAATTCAAAAGAACTTCCAGTTAATACAGACATTATTTAGGTATCATACTTGAATATTTTGTCTCGTCAAATTTAACTTCTTCTTTAGTTCACATTTATGAGCTTATTCAACCTGATTCTCGTAAAAAAGATTTCGTCATAAAGCAATACTGATAAGGGGGTGATGGTGAGGTCGTAAAGCCTCTAACTTACTCTCATAAATACATATATATATATGACTTAGCTTTCATCATCAATGTAATACCATCATAACCACATAGTTCATTCCAAGCAAATTAACACATCTATTTATTACAAATGTTTTCTGTCACTCACAATTTCACACAATGTATTTACTTACTCGAGCTCAATATTAATATCTAATTAAATTCCAATACTTGGCTTCCATTTTACTTACAGACATTTGTCAAATTAGAGAACGCCTTACAGAATTGAGTACTTTATTTTCTCGATGCCATAGTCCAACTATGGTCTTACACGTAATCACATATCACATACCGATGCCATAGCCCAACTATGGTCTTACACGGAATCACATATCACTTACTAATGCCATAGCCTAGCTATGGTCTTACAAGGAAATCACATAATCACATTTTCACATGTTGCCATGGTCAAACCATGGTCATTTCCGTCAATTCATCACATATCACTGAACGAAAGTACTCATTCCTGCGTTCTACTCAATTTGATCTTCCAATTCAATTTTCATGCTATTATAATATTTGTAGTTTAATAATAAAGACATAAACAAAACATTATATTATTTCTAATTTAACAATTAAACATAAGATTCTATCAAATAAATATACTGATTACACTTATTCAAGCAAGTGTACATAAACACACATTCCATCTATTTGTATATATTTGCTTACCATATTTACTTAATCAAATATGTTGAGGACATAACATCATATGCACACCAAGCAAACACGGATGGGCTTATCACCATATAAACTTTCATTTTATTCTACGTTTCCACATTTCTCATCTCAACTTATGGTTATCTCATTTCGTACATTAACACATACTTATCATGAACTTCTATTCATACTTTTCTAAGTTTCGTTTCATCATAAACACATTTCAATCACATCAATAAAAAATTTTTAGTATTTTTGAAAATAGCTCGATTGGAAGTAATACGGCATTACCAGATATCACGCTATCACAAGTAGTAATACGACACATATAGCTAGACTCACATACACTACGTTAGTCCAAGAACCGACTAAATCGTAGCTCTGATACCAATAATTGTAACACCCCCTACCCGTATCCGTTGTCGGAATAGGGCACGAGGCATTACCAGAGTTTACTAAACATTTTCAATAATTCTGAATCATTTATTATTCATATTTTGAAAATAATCATAACGTCCCTCTATTGGGCTCTCGAAGCCCAAAACTTTTATTAGGAACCTATTGGGATTAAATCAAAATCATAAGAAATTTTTTAGCAGAATCCTAAATATATATATTTTAAATTTTTTTTATTTCCGAATTAGGTGCAGGGTTCATACGGGCGTATCACATAACAAATCTTTTCATAAGAAATTCAATAACTGAAACCTTTCCACTCTTTCATAAGCTCAATTATATTTTCATCTAAGCACTTACCATTCCAATGCACCTTATAATTAAACATATTACCATTCAACAATAATTTGACACTTGCCTAGACTTCAAGCAACAATATTGGTTAGCGTACTTTAATATTGACAAACTTATTTTCTCATCATGTCTCACTTAACTTCATTACTCGTCTTAATACACATGATTTTCCTTATATCAACGTATCAAAGATAGTCTCATATTTACAGGTCATGAGACATATCATTTTCTTGTTGTTTCTTCTTAAATATAAATTATTCAATTTATTATGACAATATTTCATGTACCATAATTTTTTTATAAGTTCAACGTATATTTATTCCAGTAGCAGTTCATAATCTTGAATATGCATAATTATCAGGCAAGTTTCACATACATGTATTTTCCATGTCATATTTTAGTATATCAAATAATTATCATTTCAATGTATTTCAAGTTTAATTTCATGATTTTATGTACTTATCATTTTCTATTTTTATCTCATTGAATTTATTAGAATTTCGATCGATTTTCAAGGGTATACTTTAGTGTACAAATTCGGGTCCGTCAATTCATATTCATGTGCGCACATTTTTCAATTCAGAGAGCACACTCCCGCGAACCTCATTTCTTACAGCGGGATTACCAGTCCAGGCTAAATCCCCTGTAATATAAACTCATAGAGTATTGTCGGGATTACCAGTCCAGGCTAAATCCCCTGCAACAACAATTACTCTAATGAGCTTGGATCTGAATTACCCGTCCGGGCTAAATCCATTTTCCACATATTCTTCGGGAGGGCTATATCAATATCACCCGTCCGGGCTAGATCTTTTTCACACATGTTCTTCGGGAGGGCTATATCAGGATAGGATCACCCGTCCGGGCTAGATCCTTTTTACCGTCAATTCCTTTTCAGAGATCCATCGAATTTTCCTTCCATTCAATCGAGATTTTTTTTTCTTTTTATCAAATATATCAATTTTTTATCAATAACATACATTTCAAGCATCTAAAAATATAATTCAAGTTACACGAACTTATCCGGATAAATTGCAGAAACATCAAAATTCATGGACATTTTGGTAATTTTCCATTTTTCTTGAATTTCCACCCAAATCTTGATCTAAATTAATATTTCATTCAATTTATTAATTTAAATGATAAAACAATTCATTTCATGCAATTTGGCCATTTTGACATTTTTACAAAATTACCCTTAAAATTTTACTTTTATTCAATTTAGTCTTTGAACCTAAAACATGTAAATTAGCTATTTTAAAATAAACTCATATTAGCTTAATATTCACATATATTATTTTTCCTCCTCCTTCACTCCATTCCACATCCTTGATATATATATTACCACTATTTACTTGTTTACTCATAACAAGTTGTTCACTTGAGTTATAGTCACTAAACTAATTATATCTTAAGCTACAGAACTTCGAATTGAGATCCGTAATTTTTATCTGAAACTAGACTCACATATATTCTTACCATAAAATTTTCATAATTTTTTGTTTATCCAGTAAGTACATTTTATTCTTTAAAGTCATTCTTGTTCTGTTGTCTGACAGTTTTGACCATTCTTCACTAAAAGTTAATTATCTCCTTGTACAGGATTCAGATGATGTTCTCGTTTGTTCCTTTTTAAAATATACTTATTAAGGATTCCAATCATATAAATTATAACTCATAATAATTATTTTACAATTTTTAATGATTTTCCAAAGTCAGAAAGGGGAACCATAATTCATTCTGACCTTGTCTCACAAAATTTATTATATCTCATAATTTAAAATTACATTGATTACACCATTTCTTCTATGAGAAACTAGACTCAATAAGATTTAATTTAATATTTTTTTCATTCTCTAATTCAATTTCCATGATTTATGGTGATTTTTCAAAGTTAACCTAATGTTTCTGTCCAAAACTATTTTAGTGCAAAATGTTGATTACTAAATTTATAACACCCTTATTCCCTTTCTCTATAGTATTTCCCATCACTTTCTCTTATTTTTCTTCACTAACATATCAAGAACATAGAACCTTATATAATAAAACCCTACATTAACATCAATTTTATACTTTTTCAATAATATCAAACTCAAAAATATATTGAAATCTTGATGTTCTTACCTTGCTCTATTGATTTCAATCTTTAACTTGATTTTCTCTCTCCTCCAGCCTCTATTTCTTGAATCTAACTTGATATTCTAGCTCCCCATAGTCTCCTTGTCAATTTTCTCTATTGGTGGCTATAGAAATTTCTTTAAATTCTAAGTGAAAATGGTGAATTTTTAGTGTGAGGACCAAATTGTAAAGAAAGCAAAACTTTCTTTCTTTCTCTCTTCTTCTCACATTTAGGGGTGAGCATTCGATCGAATTGAATAAAAAATTTTCGAGTTAATCGAGTTTTTGAATCTCATTTTATCATCCTAACTTTATTTGAAGTTTTCTCGAATCGAGTCGAGTGAGATGGAATTCGAATCGAATCGAATCGAATATATTTGTTCGAGTTAAATTTTAAAAAATAATTTTGGGTCATTGTAACCACTGTCACCCATCGTAATAAAATTTGTCCACCTTAATCAAAATTTTTATTAACTTTCATCACCTCATAATTTATTTATTAATTTTTTATATATTGGTTGGCTTCTTTACTTGCTTAGTTGTTTCAATTATCTTCAGATTCATGTCACTATGTATTTTGGAATTAAAAAATATATTAAATGTAAAAATATGATTTTTTTAATAAATGTTATTTTAAAAATAAAATGTGAAATTGATACCAATATAAAATTTTAACACGAATATTTTATGGCATAATTAATAATTCAATTTTAATATAAATATTTAATATGACTAAACAATTCAATAATATAAATAATATAAAATGTAAAATTTAATTTAATAATATAAATAGTAGATATAAATAAAATTATTACTATTTATGTTTAGTGATTTTTTTTGGATAATTTTGATTTTTTATTTGAGAGTAAAGGGTGAGAAGTAAATGTTTAGGGGGAAAATAAAAAATTTTGGGGAATAAAAGTTTGAGGGAAAGTAAATAGGGGGAGTAAAATTTTGGAGGGAAAATATTAAAAGAAATTGGAGGGGGGAGGGTTTGGGGTAGATGGGAGGTGGGATGGGAAGGAAATAAAAGTTTTAGGGGAAAAGTGGGAGGGAGTAAAAATTTTGGGGGAAAATAAAAGGTTTTGAGGGTTTTTGAGAGTAAAATTTTGAGAAAAAGTAAATGGGAGAGTAAAATTTTGGTGGGAAATGGATTTTGGGTAGATTGGGGGGTTGGGAGGGGAGGGGAGTAAAAGTTTTTGGGCGAAAGTGGGAATGAGTAAAAGTTTTGAGGGAAAAGTAAAAAAGTTTGGGAGTTTGGGATAAAAATGTAAAATATTATAGTTTGATATTCGAATTATTCGAATTATTCGAGTTATTCGAATTCGAAAACTCAACTCGATTCGAACTCAAAATTTGAAAAAAAAATCGAATTGATTCGAATAACTCGATTTGTTTAACTCGAAATTCAAATTTTTTTCGATTTTTTCGAGTCTAATCGAGTTTTGCTCATCCTTACTCATGTTGATGCATGAAAAAATGGTGGGATGATGGCTTCCATCTTCTTTCCACATATATATACATACTAAATAAAATAATAAAATATCATTAAGAAAAAAAATCAAATCAAAATATAATAAACTAATATTTATTTATTTATTTAATCTAAAATATCTCCAACATCATCATTATTTTCTAGATTTCTCTCCCTTCTAATTGACCATTTTGCCCTTTAAATCTTCTAAAATTCCATCATTGAGTCATCACTTAATTTGGTAAAATTACAATTTGGTCCTTCATAATTCTTCATCTATTCAATTTGGTCCCAATTCATCCATTTTCCTTAGGTTCTAGATTATTTCACCCTTAAAATATTTACACTATTGATCCTTCAACTTTTTCATATTTACATTTTAACCCCTTAAATTTTGAGTATTTACTATTGGGTAACAAAATTTTTCTCACTTTTACAATTTAATCCTTTCTTGAATTAATATGTCATAATATACTTCCCAATATTGTCATAACTCATAATTCTCATTTTTGTCACTTTATTTCCTTATTATATCAAAAATAATATCTTACTATAAAAATTTTTAGGGTATTACAGGTTATCTACCTATTTATTTTATTAAACACTTTGTTTTAAAATTTTTATATTAATAAAAAATTAATATAATTATAAAACACATAAAATATTTAATATTAAAATAAATTATTTTCAATGATTTATCAAACATAATTTAAATTTATTTATTTAATTTAATGATATAGCACCGGTTATAATGGGAAAAGGAACGAATAGACATGTCCATGGACCGGGCTAGGTTCGAATTAGGCCTTGAAAAAATTTTCGGCCCGCTTACTAGGCCCAATCTGGCCCAAAAATGAGCCTAAAATTTTGCCCAAGCTCAACTCAGATAAAAATGTTAAAACTCGGATCTGGCCTGGCTCGCTCGAATTAATATTTTTATATCATTTTTTGTATAATAATTTTTTAAAAATATAATATATCAAAAATACTAAAAACATTCAAATAAATCTTTCCCAACAAATTGAAAATAAATTAAAACAATATTTATACTTAAATAACAATAAATATGTGTAAATATGCAAATTAATGCCTCTAAAATAGTAATAAAATTAACAAAAAAAATAAGAGTTATACAATATCCAAATAATAACAACAAAATAGTAGTAACATAATAGTGAAATGGTAGCAAAACAATTAGAAAATAACAAGAAAAATAGAAGCAAAACATCAAGAAAATAACAGATTTTTTAATCCTTTTACTATTTCGGGCTAGATTCGGACCAAAAAAGTTTTACCTGAGGCCCAGTTCATTTTTTAAACGGGTCTTATATTTTTCTTTCAAAATCTATTTTTCAAACTTATATTTTTATCCTAATCTTTTTATTTTTGGAGTAGAACTTGACCGACATGTATAAGAATGAATATATATTATATGGTGATACAGCTTGTAACTATAAGCTTGCACTACTTGCTCGGCTGGTCATACACATTCATGTTTGGTACCTGTCAAAATCGAATAGGCTGGCTTGGTGTTCCATTATTAATTGATGTACTCTACAATTAGGTATGACCAATTTCCTTATAATGATATTATGGATATATAATTTTAAAAATTATTATTAGCTTCATAAATGTTGAATGTATTTATTTTTCTCTCCTCCGTTTCAATTTAATTTTTGCTATTTAACTTTAATTTTTTTCAATCCTTTTAAAATCAAGTAAATATTTAACCATAATTCTTTAAAAATAAACATAAAATATATGATTTTTTATGTTATGTTATTATATTTTTACTCTTGTAATAGTTTATAGATAAAAATAAAATGATAATTTTATACAGTGAAGCGAGCCAAGAAGAAATAAGTAATTATTATAACCGTTTCATATCCACTACCTAAAAGAAAAAATTCATCCCATCCTATCCTGCATCCACTTTTCAAACAAAAAAATCCACTCCATTCAGAACAGATTAAATCTAAATAATCCAACAACTTGAGTTTTACCATCCTACACATTCATTATTCATTTAAGTTGGCAGTCCAAAATATTTCTCCCCTTGCAATTTAAGTATTAAAACTTGTTTCAAAATCCAACATCATCAACCAATGACTAAACAAACTGAAACATTATCCATTTGGGGTTATAATTCCTGCAAATACAAACTGCAACAAACCCTTTCAATGCTTTGGTACCCCAGAAAAAAAGACAAGAAAATGGATGTTTTGTTTGAAAAAAATGTGATTTTTTTGTTGTACACAGTAGCGAAGGCAGAAAACTTTTTTTTCGGAGCGAATTTTAATTTTAATTTTTACGATAGAAAAAATTACAATTTACCATTTGAATAGCCTGTATTTTTATAACTTTTAAAATATTAAATCAAAATTTTATTATTTTTAGGAGAGCAAAGTATAATTTTACCTTTACTAATTTAAAATTTTAAAAAATTTAAAGGCCCTAAATAGTAAATTTTCTATTTTAGGGGACGGAGTCCCTGCCTTGGCTACACCCTTGGTTATAAAATATCCTTGGCCACTTAACTTGTGTGTGATATGGTTATGACATGATATCTAGGAAACTTTATATCATGAAAATGGAAAGTGAGGATGTAGAGGCGAGCACTAGTAGCTACTATCTTCTCTTCATTTTTGTCCCCCAACCTGACACAAAAAATGTTAGGCCATCTTGTTCATCTTCGATACGTGGTGGGAGTCACATCCATCGTTTTCATCACTTTCTAACCTCTATCTTGGCATGCTTTTGAATTTAATCCGGTGGCAATGTCCACCATTGCTCCAGTACCACCTTTGTTACATCAAACCAACATGAGTGCCCTATATGACACAAATGTCAACAATGTTTCAGCTTATTTAGGGATAGATTGCACCTCCATAATATTAGCCTAATGTGGAAATCATTTGGCATTTAGTTTATGTTGTTTTATTTACATTTCTTTTCAACTTTTTTAGGATCTAATCAATTGTTTCTAGTAAAAATGCAATGAATTTCAGTCTTATCCCTTATCTCTTTTGATCAAATAGGGCATTATGTATTTTCTAATAGGGAAAGATATATAGTGATGCTAATACTTGATATTCATATCCATCTTGCTGATACTAGAAAATGCATAAAACAAAAGATAACCTTCCATGTTCGAACATCAAGTAGAAACAATAAGAAATGAACTCGAAATGAATGATGGAAAGATAGAATAAACCGAGTAAAATCATTAATGATAATTAGCAGTTTGTAGCTTTGCCTGACTCCACCAGTGACTAGTGTTAAAAACTAGCACATCTGCATTAACCCACTGCTGGAAAGTCCAGTCTTAGGGACAGAGTCATCCTAACACCTTTTCGGGCTCCTCGTGGAGCACTTCCCTGGGCCACTAGAAATGGAGCTCTGAAGCATTAAACCGTGCATTTATAATCCACAAACTTGAAAACCAAGGATCCTTTTATGCTTTGTCATTGAGCTTTCCGTTCACATTACATATTGAATCCTTACTGGCAATAGCAGAGCTAAGCAGGCAGTCTCCCATTTGGTTCCTTCCAATTAAGTCACCAATAAAAGTAATACGCCGGTTCCAATTAAATCACCTTGAAATTGAATGATTCGTTGAGTCTAATCTCTTTTTTGTTTTTAACATTAACGGACACAACTACTACCACTAGTCTAGAAGAATAATTGAGCAATGAGCAGAAAGACTTAACACTTGAAGAAATCATTTGGAGCTGTTTCAAGAAAATGACATGGGAAGCATGAAAACAAGGGTGAGGTGGGAGAAGAAAACTTTAGGTGACCTGAATTCCAGGACAAAACTTTCTGAATCTACCACTCTAAAATATTAGCCACCTATCACAATAATTTGATAGCATAAACTCCAACCCCATTCACTTTTGACTGACCAACTTCTGTTTGCATCATGTTCAAGATGCTGCGACTAAAATGGAAAACATCTCAAACAAGCATTAAAGCCCATAAGGAAAAGATAGGACCATTAAAGGCCTGTTTACAGTCGGGTGTGCTTATATATACATATACAAATTAGCTTTCCCACTTCAATCTGTGTGTTTTGAATGATGGATTGTATTTAAGAATTTTGAAAATTCACAAAGAATCTCAAAAGAAGTTTATAACAACTCAAATTCTTAATTTAAATTTATATTTCTCAAGATATTCTTTCTTTTAATTCACACAAACTCGTTATAAAACATTAAGTGCAAAATATCATTTTATTTAATTCTAATATATACCGTCCAAAAAAAAAACTCTAATTTTCTTTTGTTTTTTTATTTTATCAATAATATTTAAGTATTTTTATGAAACGAGAAGCAAAGATCAGTTCCATTTTAATGATACACATAGTATATTTTTATCCATTAATATATATTATAGTTTTTTTTCTATAATTGTCGAAACCCTTTTGGAAATTGACTTTTTAACAAAAATGGAGTCGCCACCAATCCTTTTTTATATAGGTGTGATTGAATCATCTCAAAACTCGGTCATTTTAATAAAACATTAGATTTACTAAAACGGTAATATTTAGTCTTACAAATCCGGAAAATAGGTTCGGGAGTCGGTTACGTATGAGGAAGGATTAGCACCCTCATAATGCCCAAAATTGGTACCAAATTGATTACTTAATGTCTTAGTGTCGAAAGTTAAAAATGCGAAGAGAAATTAAAACGCAGCCCCTCTTTGCATGATGTTCTTTTTAATTAAAATCACTTAACTAAATTAAAACTTATGTAAAAGGCCTTCTTATCTCGAGGTAACCAAAACAAAAATGTCATGTCTCATAAGTTAGAGCACGACATCTCGAATCCTCGAAAATAAGATTGCTCATTATTTAATTACTATTTAAATCTCATATGTTTTTAGTTTTTTAAAAAAGATTTTGGTTATTTAGGTTCAAAGAGAAAGTCGAACTCGTAAGTTAGGGCACAACTTCTCAAATCTCTAAATAAAGAACGTTGCCTTGGTTTTAAAATTTTCCTTTTTTGTGCATCTGGTAAAAAATAGATATGACGTTTAATGCAATATGCGATTGATATATTCAAGTGTTGGTACAAAAATAAACGAATATTTAAACATGTTGCATAATATGGAAATGAAAAAGATAGTATATAATAGCTTACGTGGTCACAAAATGATAACAAAATAATAACATATGGTAGTCGGAATAATTTTTAGCCTATTAATAATATTGATTAATAATGGTAACAATAGTAAAATAATAAGTGGAACATTAGTAATAACCAAAAAATGGTGAAATAATAATAATAATAAAGGTATGATAATGCTATGATCATGGCTGTGTAATATTAATGATGACAAAATAAAATATTAATTAGTAAAAATAATCATTTAATAATAACATCAACAAAAAAATAGCACAAAAAATGAACTAAAATGAGATGATTAAGAAACTTAAGGATAAAAATGCAAGTTATGTAAACTAAAGGATAAAATAGAAATAAGGAATTAAAAATGTTGAAAATTAAATAAAAAAGATTAAATCGAAACCATAATAAAAGTTTAGGGGATAAAATAATAAAAACAGTAAATAAAAAGGCAGAATTAAATAAATGAAGGACTAAATTGGAATTTAAACAGAACTTAAAGCATAAATTGCAAAATAAATACAAAAAAGTGAAATAAAGGACTAAATTTAAAATATAGCAAAATTTAGTGCCTAAATTACAAGGAAACATAATATAAAGGATTAAATTAAAATAAGATAGAAAACTTTAGGGGGTCAAATGGCAATTATCCCCATCATATTGACACGTGTCACTCCCCAAGGAGTTCATAGTGGGTCAAAGGACTAAATTGCACAGGAATTTAAATTTTGGGGTGAAAATTAAAATAAATAAAAATAAACATGACTAAATTAAAAAGATGAAAAAAAGCGAAAGGACCAAAGCTACAAATATCTCCTCTCTTAAAAAGCACGCTGATCCTAGGAGGAATCGGGTCGATTTTCGGGTTGAGTTCCAGAACTACATCGTTTTGGGGTTTCTGAAGCTAGGCCAAAACGACGTCGTTTTGATATGCCTATATAAGTAAAAAAAATCATTTCTATTCAGTTTTTTTTTAAAAAAAAAACTTAAACTTTCTCTCCTTTTTTTAGGGCATCTCTCCGACTGGCCATAGGGGACATCGCATGTCCGTTGCGGCCACCAGTCATCGGCGACGGTGGCCGCCTCCTCCGATGACCAAAAAACCAAAAAAAATTCCTTTTTGAACCCTTTTTTTAAAGGGTAAACTACCAAAATAGTCACTTTTGTTTGGCTCAGGTTACATTTTAGTCACTTATGTTTGAAATGTTACGTTTTAGTCACTTATGTTATCACGTTGTAACATTTTAGTCACTGAGCCGTTAGTTTCTGTTAACAGTGTAACAGTAAACTGATGTGGCACGTTAAATCATCATTTCAAACAAAAATTCTAGGTTAATTTATACAATCGGTCCCCATATTTTTTCATTTGGAGCAAATTAATTTTTTTCTTTTATGTTTTTTTAACTTTCTTTCTTTTCCATCTCTTATGCTTCTCCCTTTGCTTTCCTCCCTTCTCCATTTCTTTCAACGTAGTTTTTCTATGTTTTATTTTTTTGAAAAATTTAATTTTTTCGAGTGAGGCGAGCTTGTAGACTAGTTACAAATGGAAAGCATAGAAAAACTATGTTAAAAGAAATGAAGAAGGGAGGAAAATAGAGGGAGAAACATAAGAGAATGGGAAAAAAAGTTAGAAGAACATAAAAGAAAATTTTTTAAATTGTTAAAAATGAAAAATATAGGGACCAATTGTAGAATTTAACCTAAAATTTTTGTTTGAAATGATGATTTAACGTGCCATATCAACTAACCGTTACACCGTTGTTGACAATTAACGACTCAGTGACTAAAATGTTACAACACGATAACGTAAGTGACTAAAACGTAACATTTCAAACATAAGTGACTAAAATGTAACCTAAGGCAAACAAAAGTAACTATTTTAGTAGTTTACCCTTTTTTAAAAGAACACAATTGTGGGGTCAAGAGCAAAAAAAATTAAGATCCCACCAAAACCCCGAGAGACCTTTCAGTTTTTCCTCCTCTTTGACACGGCTTCAGGCAAATCCCTTGGGATTCGACAGCCTTCTAGGCTAGAGAAGACCACCGACTACGGCGGTGCAGGTAAAAATCCAACCTTTTGTATTTATTTACTTATTATATATATGCGATATTCAAAAATAAATAAATAAAAAGAAAATTACCTTTTTTTAACAAAAATTGTTGTAGTTTCTTTCTATAACTCTTGTGCGTGTGTAAAAAAAAATTACATGCCATTGTTATTGGCTTTTATAGCTGATTACATAATATAAAAAAAATTCTTTTTTTTCTTTTTTGATGTTTCTGTCTTCTTTTCTCTGTTCCTTTTTCTTCTTTGCAGGTATCCACGCCAAAGTCAACGATGATAGGGAGTCGCATCATTACCATTTCGGTGAAACGATGGCAGGGGGCAGTCTTTAGGTGACGTATCCACTAACATGGCCAGGAGCAGCGACACTTAGGGGATAGAGGTGACTAGGGTTTCTGAAAATTTTTTAAGATAGCGGGCTTTGGGTTTTAATTTTTTTATTTTAGGATTTTTTGTATTTGGGCCATTATTTTTTTGTAAATAAACTTTAATAATAGACTTTTATTTTTATTTTTATTTGTTTTTGTTGGGCCAGATAAAATTGGGCTATTACAATAATTACTTTAAATTTCAATAATCTAAATTTCCTATTAAAGAATCTTTCTTCTAACAAAATAATTAAAAATTATAAAGTTTTTACTGTTAGGATGAAAAATGAGATTTGTAAAAAATTATAAATATTTTTAACAATATAAAATTAAAAAAAAAAACCTAAAGGCATTCTCTTTTAGAAAATTGGAATGAGCCGCTCTTCGAGTAAAATTTAAAAAAATGAATTTTGGCTCTTTTATTTATTTGAAATTATTTTTATTAAAACAAATTTATTCGTCGCCTAAATAAAAATGAAAAATCTTGCCCGAAATGTCAATGGTCACACCTTTAAGATACAAGATATACTGATAATTCCTCCTTACCTACAGGCACGCTATTCAAAATTGTTTCCAGAAAAGGACACCATTTTCATTTCTCAATCACAAAAGCCAAAGTAGGAAACTCGGTTCTCCCTTTATCTAATAATCATAATAATGCAGAAACAGAAAAATAGCACCAATTAACTCTTCTCTCAACATTAATTCTTAGAGCTAACCTAGAAAAGCAGCAGCAAGAAATCTAAAATAAGATAACACCATAATTCCATTTATCATAAAAAGGAACCCTACTTTCATGATTACTTGGAATGGACCAAACACAAGAATCTCGTCCCTAACTTGCACCCGCTGTGTTCTTGGCGACGGCATCAGCGTAAGAGATAGGCTTCCGATCGGGAGAACCCTTGTTTCCCTCCACAACGTCCTTCGTTTTAACGTCGGAGTCGATGTCGTCGGGATCCCGATCAGGGTCGGAGTTGTCCATGGCGGAGCGAGCCTTGTCCAGTAAAGGTTTAAACGCCATCTCAATAGCCATCCACCCGAAAGCTAGCGCCCCCAAAACCACCGCCGCTTGTTTCACAGGAGTTGGTTTCCCCATTTTCTTTCCTTCCTCTTTCTTTTTCCTGATTCTCTGATTTTTATGTTCTTTTTTGGGGACTAATAATAATTTGGCTATTGTTATTGTTACCTATGTTTATATATAAACACTTCGCACAAAATGAACGGGACTGGGCTAAGCAACCTGTGGGTCCCACCAAACAATGATGTTTGTGATGAACGGTCATGATTCTAATTTAAAAGGATTGCCTAGAAAAAGAACCATTAAAATAACGAGGATGAAACAACTTCGAGAAACGGTAACAAAAAACAAAGTGCCGATTATGCATAGGTAAAAATTGAGGCAGATTTATTAGAAACCTCATTACGTGGTAAATATATTTCAATTATTAATTTAATTTCTTGTTATAATTAATCCAAACATTTAATTGTACAAAAAGAAGGGGAAAAAAAGAGTTCTGATCGAAGGCAATGAACATGATCAGAATGCCGCATTCCTTCATTTTACAGCATAATTGACAGAGGTATTAAAATATCTGCTAGTCGGGAATCTCAGGATCCATGATTAAGCCGTACAACCAAGGCTAATGATCATATAGAAAAGTAAAATATCAATACTATTCCTTTTAATATTCGTAACTTCACCCATAAATTCTCCCCACAACAAAGTTGTCTACACATCCAGCTGTTACCAAAATTTGGAGGCATGGCAGCATATTTAACGGCCTCGACCTCGCCCGCGTCCACGCCCACGACCCCGACCACGTCCCAATGGCTTCCCTGAATTTGGAAATGCATTAGGAAGATCAATACTAAGATAAGATAAAGTAGATACAGGTAGGATACTCTAAAGGGGGGGGGGGAATGAAATGGCGATACCAGCTGTTGGCTTCTTTGGTTTCACCCTCGGTGTCTCTTCAACCAGCAATGTCTCAAGATTTAAGCTGTCAGGCAGGATATAGTAGCGAATATTGTTACCCCTAACACTGAGGTGATCCATAGTCACTGGATTTTTTCCCTTCAATGTAAGTTTCACAGTTTTGAGATGGGTGTTCATACTGATATCCACACCTGAAACAAATGAGCAAAGCACTCAGAAAAGTAGCATACCGATATGCTGTTGTCTGTTTGCTCTGGAAATGACTAAAAGCCAATTTTGCCATAAAGAAATAGTGATGAGATAGACATACAGAATAACAAAGAATGAAAAGCACTCCAGCAAAGTAGCCAACTAAATGCATGACAGCCACTAGCGTCCAGAAAATGGGATCTTGAGTATACACAACTTTAAGCAAAAGAAGCAAAGATGTTTATGCTAGTGTATCCAAGTTCATGCTCTTGCAAATTATTGCTTCCACTTTGTGAGGTATTATCACTATCTATCCACCTACTTAAGCCATCATGAGCTAAAAGTGCCTTAAGTGATGATCAATACAGGCAAAGAAACTTCGCATATTTTCCAAAACAACAATGAGTTAAAAACTTCGCACATATATATGTAGTTCAAGTCCCCTTGTTAATGAAACCAGGAAACAAGTAAATCATTCAATGCAATCTGGTATTAATAAAAGGGTGTAGCTATCCAAGAAGAATTGGGTTTTGTACAACTTTTCCAATATTCAGAACACCAGGTTAGAAACAATAACAGTAAATAAAATAAATAACCATTTTCTTTTACACAAAGTCACCCTATAAAAAGGTGGAAGTAATTGGTTAACCACATAAAAGCGAGATTGGGAATGGCCTAATTTCATCTAGCAAGAGTTACCAAGGAAGAATAAAACATCGTATAGGCAAGTTAATTACTAATTAATTAACACTTAACAAAAAACAAACACTGGCATTACTAAGTTTAACTAGCAAATCGAACCATAATAATAAAAAAGATTGCCCCAATCGAACCATAATTCAGGTAAATAGCAAACTAAGTTCAGATTTCCGAATCCGAGTCCATTCTTACAAGTAACATTACTCATTATTCATGAAAACAATAAACCCTAATACGTATGTCAGTTTCTACAAACAATCTCAAGCTTTTACAACTTCGCTAAAACGAAGGGCTAGGGTTTATCAAAAACGCTAATGCTGGGGCAAAAAAAGATGAAAAGCGAAATAGAGGAACCTGTGATGGTGCCGTGAACAACGGTTCCATTCTTGAGCTCAATCGACACTGTTTCATTGTTCAACTTCATCAAAAACCTGCTCATAAATTTTCAAATCATAGCCAATATATTAAGAACCTAAAAATATCGTTTGCTCGTCACTTGGTTAAAAACAGAGAAACGAATGAAATAGATTTCAGTGACCTGACGAGCTTCATGTTGAGGAGAGGTAATGGTTGAAGCAAAAATGTGAGAGAAAGAGAGGCAGCAGTTGTTGAACTGTGAAAGGAAGCGGGAGAGAGATTGAGCTGTTTGCCCGTTTGTGACGTTGATTTTTTGCTGTCTGGTTTTACTCTGCGATGCGAGAGAGAGGATTTAGGGCTCAGGCTTTTGTCTACATTTGGGGAAAACCTTTATTAAGTATCGACCCAAAACTCTTCCGCCGACTGGTTTTAATTTTGTGACTTGTGGGTAAGTATATCGCAAAAAAATCACTTGCATTAGTGTAAAATTTAGTGTAAAGTTTAAATAGTTTTATGTCTTTTTGTAATTTTTATATAATTAATATTTTAATAATTTAACTGTTGAATTTATTAATATATTTGTATTCATTATGTATATAAATTTTTTAATTGATCTAAAATATTGTCTATATTATTTAACGATTGAAAGTCCCTTTTTACAATAAATGAATAGTTAAAAAAACTTTAAGCAATTTTAATACATGAATGGATCATGAAATATGGCAATTGAATTGTAAAATATTAATAGTATAAATATAAGGGTTATTATTTGAGAAAAAGATGGATAGGGGAGAGCATTAGATCGAATTGAATGAAAATATTCGAGTTTGCTGAGTTGACGAGTCCTATTTTATCATTCTAACTCGATTTAAAATTTTTTTCGAACCGAATTGAGTGAAATGAATTCAAGTTGAGTCAAATAAATTTGTTCGAGTTAAATTTAAAAACATTAAATTGAACTATTGTTAAGAATATGACTACATTCCTAGTTAAATAACATAAATGCCATGTATATATTTGAAAATTCTTTCAAAACAAAAGAAAAGAAAAAATTTAGATAATTAGTATGATAAACTTGATTTCATAATTTACTTATTTAAGGCCTCAAATTTATCATTTTAAATTTAAAAAAAATTATAACTTAGCCTTTTTTATATATTTTTTATTTTTTGAATATATGTTAATAAAATTTTGGAAAAAATTAATTCATAAATATTTTGATTTTTAGAATATTATTTTGAATTTTTTTTTAGAGTGACTAATTTGAACAATTTTAAAATTGTCAAAGACTCAAGGGGTATTTACATCAATTTGTTCTTCGAATTATTTGAATTGTAAAATTTAACTCGACTCAAACTCAAAAAACTAAATTACTTATTGAAGTTGATCCAAAAAACCAAATAACTTGATTCAATTAATTTGAAACTCGAAAAAAAGTATTTTTTTCAAATCAAGTCGAGTTTTGCTCACCCTAATGGTAGTTAAGTTTTTTTAACTCCGTAAACGCGGTTAAGAATTGTTATTTAGACTGTCAATTTTGATCCACATTTAAAACTCAATCCAATCAACTTAAACCCAAACTAGATCCAATCTTATTTAACCATGAAAAGTCAACAACCCAAACCTGTCCAACCTAAACTCAAAATACTACCAAAAACCTTGTCATTAAACATTCTTAAGACTTTAAATTACTCAAAAACATATTAATAAAATAATTTGATATAATTCAAATGTTTTTGAGTTAATCTAAAATGATTTCAAGATGTTTCAAGCATCTTTCATACATTTTTTAGGCATAGGATCGATCCCCTTTGGAAGGATTGACTCCATCAAGTCAGTAGCTACATGTTATTCTAGTGGATAAAGTATTGGTACATATTTTTGAGGTATTGATACCTAACCCAAAAAACATTGGTACTTGCCTTTATGATATTGATACTTCTTTATTATTGTCAAAAGTATTGATACATTCTTTTTAGGTATCAATTCCTCATGGTGTAGGGTTATAATTAAACACGATTTTCACCCTACGACAATTATATATTGTCTCGAACAACTAGAAACTTATTGATTGATATAAATACATCTTAAGAATACTCCAAGAAATAATATATCAATATTCAAGCATAAAATGAAGTAAAAATACAAGAGATATTCATTTTCATACATTCTTTCTCTTGTACATAAACTCAGAGTTCTTCGGTGCTATTTTTTTTATAGATCTTATTCATTCTTTGAGAAACCTTACATTTTGTAGACACCCATATTAGAGAAGTTTCTTTCTTTACACCAAAATACCTTTGTAAAAGGGGGTGCTTTCTACTTGTGACATAAATGTTAGAGTGGTTCTATCTCAGCGAGTGTAAAAGATTGAGGGAAAAGTTTCTATCTTAGATTTTGTATAAGATAAACAGTAGAAAATGTTATTAATAGTCCTTGAGAGATATCAATTCTAAAAGAGAGAAATGAGAAAAATCCTTAACAAAATGAGCTAAGTTAGTAGAGGTAGGAAATTGAGACTGAACCACTATAAATTATTGTGTCAATTTTTTCTATCATTCCTCATCTTTTAGAAAATGATTTTCCGTTACCAATTTACATTTTTTAGGTAAAATTCAATTCACCAAAGCCTTTTAGTATTCAAAGGTGCCCTTGCTTGATTAATATTCAACAAAATCTTAATCCAATCAATTGTTACTTAAAATCCTCAAAGTTATGAAAGATTAGGTCAAAGATTTTTTTGTCAAAAGAATGCCAATACATATGGCAAGTTGCATAATTTTCCAGTTGCAATTGGAGTTGCATCTAAGATGTGCAACTGGCTCTAACATGATAGAAATTAAGAGAATGTAAATATATATTAAATCTATACTACACTTAAAATTTTTGACTAAATTTGTATCATGAGTCAACCGGACACTAACTCAATTGAGAAGTTATCAAAAAGTAATTTTTTACAAAATAAATTATATTAGTATAAGAATGTTTTTATCTTATTATCTTTGTATATAAAACATTAAAAACTCACACATGGACCGACTTGAGCATAGAATATTGTGGCTTTTAAAATTTTAACCTTACCATTTTAATCAAGGGTGAATATTTGATGCACCACAGTGTTGGAAAAAATTCAATTTGAAAACAAATTTCTTGTATAGCAAAAAATTAAAATTTTGAAAGCTGAGTCGGTTTGTGATATTTATAGCAATAAACCCTTTACTGAAATCGCACGTGTTTTTTGCTAGATAGATCCTTTTTGTTCCTAGATTTCAACCAAACAACCTTCTCTGTTATTCTCATACCATGAACTACTTCGAGTATGGGTTCGAACAATTTCGAATCAAACATAGAACCAAAAATATTTCCTTTACTTTCAGTAGGAAAGCAAATTTCTCTTTTTAATAGAAACCGATAGAATTGTTATTCCACAAAATAGAATTTATACTTAGAAAATAAATTCTCACTATTTTCAAGTAAAATGGCAATATCTCAAAGTTGTGTAAAATTTATTGTGTGTTTAGCCTTACCGGTTCCATCTATTTATAAGGAGAAGAAGTGAAATCCTTGTTGAATTAGTAGAAATTTATTTCAATAGAAAAACAAAATCCTAGTTCAAATAGGAGAGAAAGGGGTGACAACCCTAGTTAAATATACTAGGGTTTGTCGTCCCATGTATTAACATGAGGGGCTTTTAGGCCTCTTCCGTATCAGGTTCAATTATAAGTGTTTTATAGACTTTTGACCCAATACTTTATAAATTTAATCCAATCTAATATATGTTTTTCTATTTTTTAAAATAAACATCATAAATTAATTTAAATAAATAAATTACCCAATTAAATAATTTTCTCAATTCAATTTTAATTTTGTTAAAATCATGACAACTTTACTGTAAAAGAATTTATGAAAAATATATTTAATATTTCTACAATCAACGAATTCATAATGACCAATTAATTTAATTTCATTTTTGAACTTCAATTATTTAATTAATTAAATAATAAGTCAAAAAATCATAAATTAATTTTCCATATCATTTCCATTTAATGAGAAAGCCATATTCATTTCCGGATGTTTCTCATTTCTCCAACTTTACCATTTCTATCCATTTTTGTTCATTTGATTCAACATGAAATTCATTTCCGATTTCAACGAGCTAGCGAAGGAACCGATTGAACATATATAATTAGGGCGCAAATGATTTATGATTAAGCTCCAGCTTTTCGCCTATTAATTATAAACTCATTTAGTCATAAAGTCATTCTACTATAGTATCGTGACTGAACTCTCCCTAATAACATACCATTAAGAAAACAAATCAACCAATACTCGTCTAATGACCTTGTCATAAGTGTGATATCCTTAATCTCTCTTTGGGATAAATTTGCTCTTCCAATATGATCTTATTTTGTCTCATGGTAACCGTTACATCTTTTTTCATGAAAAGTTAATTACTATAAAAATAGGGGTGAGTGCTCGATCGAATCAAATGAAAAAATTTCGAGTTAATCGAGTTGACGAATCCTATTTTATCATCCTAACTTGATTTGAAATTTTCTCAAATTGAGTCGAGTGAGATGGAATTCGAATCGAATATATTTGTTTGAGTTAAATTAAAAAAATACTTTTGAGTCCTTGTAATTATTGTCACCTAATGTAATCAAATTTGCCTACCTTAATCAAATTTATTATTAATTTTCATCCCCTCATAATTTATTTATTAATCTTTTATATACGGGTTAGCTTCGTTGCTTGCTTAGTTGTTTCAATTATTCTGATTCTACTATGTATTCTGAAATTAAAAAATATATTAAATGTAAAAAATGTGATTTTTTAATAAAATTTATCTTAAAGATAAAATGTGAAATTGATATAAACGTAAAATTTTAACACGAATATTTTATAGCATCATCAATAATTCAATTTTAACAAAAAATTATAAATATTTAATATGATTAAACAATTCAATAATATAAATAGTACAAAATGTGAAATTTAATTTAATAATATAAATAGTAGATATAAATAAAATTTTTATTTAGGTTTAGGGATTTTTTTTGATGATTTTAATTTTTGATTTGGGGTAAAAGGTGAGAAGTAAAAGTTTGGGGGAAAATAAAAAGTTTTGGGGGTTGAGGGAGTAAAATTTGGGGGGGGATATTAGAAAAAAATGGTGGGGGGATGGATTTGGGGTAGAAGGGGTGGGATGAGAGGGGATTAAAAGTTTTGGGGGAAAATAAAAAATTTTGGACGTTAAGGGAGTAAAATTTTGGAGAGAAAATAAATGGGAGAGTAAAATTTGGGGGGGGGATGAGTTTGTGGTAGAGGGGTGGGAGGGGAGGGGAATAAAAGTTTTGGGGGGAAGTGGGAGGGAGTAAAAGTTTTGGGGGAAAGTAAAGAGGTTTGAGAGTTTGGGGTAAAAATGTAAAATATTATAGTTTGATATTTGGTTTATTCGAATTATTCAAATTCGAAAACCAAACTCGATTCGAACTCAAACTTTGAACAAAATTGAGTTGACTCGAATAAATTGATTCGTTTAACTTGAAATTCGATTTTTTCTCGATTTTTTCAAGTCGAATCGAGTTTTGCTCACCCATACTATCAAATAGTAATTACGTCATTTATTACAAATATGAATGACCCGTAGCCACGTTTGCTTTTCATCTATCATGTAATGTCAATGAGAGGATATCATTTACTCGTGTATTGGGCTTTGAATTCCATTATTTTGAATGATGCTACATACTGCAGAAGTCGTATATCTAACGCACTAGCTTTCGATTCCTTATCTATTTGAACTCAGGCTTTTACTTACATCAAAGTATATGATCTGTCGTAATTTGATACGTCAAATTAGACTTTCTATTACACTTAAAGAGTTTATTCTCAAACAATTTAAGTGTCTTCTATATGTTTTTGTTGATTTTTAGTTTTGTTGTTAATAAATTGTAACACCCCTTACCCAAGACCGTTGTCGGAGTCGAGCACGAGGCGTTAACTGACTTAACTTACTAGATCGGAGCATAAGAATTTGCTTTTAAAAAAATTAATTCGCTCACATTCATTCAATCCATCCCTAAAAAGAACCCTCAAGACCCTAAAACATGCAATGGAAATGGCTCGGGTCCAAACCGGGAACATTAAAAATTTTCCGAATACTTAAACAAATCAAAATAATTTATTTTACTGTTCACAATAAAACTGTCCACTCGCATAACAGTCACTAATTTAATCATAACTTGAGTTAAGAAATTTGAAATTTAGATCCGTAAATTTTCTTTGAAACTATACTCATATATCTTCTTACCATAAAATTTTAAGAATTTTTGGTTTAGTTACTTAGTACAGTCTATTCGTTAAAGCCTCCCCTGTTTCACTGCTCAACATTTCTGACCCCTCTTCACTAAAAATCAATTACCTCATTTTAAAGAATTTGGATAATGTTCTAGTTTGTTTATTTTGAAAATAGACTAACTAAGAAATCTAGACATATAAATTATGACTCATAATTATTTCTGTACAATTTTTAATGATATTCTAAAGTCAGAACAGAGGACTTCAAAAACCATTCTAACCCTGTCTCACTAAAATTCAAATATCTCATAATATATAATTCATTTGCTTACACTGTTTCTTTCATGTGAAATTAGATTCGATAAGATTTAATTATATATCCCATTCACTCTCTAATTCCATTTCTACTATCCTTGGTGATTTTTCAAATTCACATCAATGCTGCTGTCCAAAAACTGTTCCATTGCAAATTTTTACTCTTTTATAATGTCTTTGTATTAACTATCATTTGGGCAAATATAACACCAAAACATGTTCTTAAATAGCCATTTTAATAGCTAATAATTATCAAGTATTTCCATGCTATTCATTATCCATATCATAAGGACACACACACAAAATGACTAAGTCCTTACATGCCATAACTTAAAACATTTTAAACCACAAAATACCGAGTTGATCTGTTGATAGTGTGAAACGATCTCTGACATCCTTACGATCCTTGAATTGGCTTGGCAATACTATAAAAAAAAAAGAAAACAAAGAGATTAAGCGTAAAACTTAGTAAGTTTACAAGCAAATAAATAACAACATTTATCATAAATAATTATACTCATAAATCATCAAGTATCATATCTTTGCTTTTTCTTTACTTACTCTCCTACTTGTTTACTTACTTGCTTACTTAAATAACTCATGATTATAACTTCTCCTCCCTTACTGAAATTTCTTTCTCAACTGATAACTAAAATATTCTTAACCTTTATAACTCACCTAAATCTATTTATTATGCTTTTACCTGAACTTTCATGTAACATAGTCTGTTTACTAGCCCGTTGAACCACTAGGAATACTAAGGATACTCGGGTCTCCTGTCTGAAAAAAACATGCCGAAGCCATGTCCTAGACATGGTCTTACATGGGATGTTTTCTTTACCGCCAATGCCATATCCCAGATATGGTCTTACATGGGGGTTCTCATATCGGTGCCCATGCCATGTCCCAGACATGGTCTTACGGGGAACCTCTCATCTCGGTGCCAACGTCATGTCCCAAACATGGTCTTACATGGAAACTCTCATAACCTCAATAATGCCAATGCCATGTCCCAGACATGATCTTACATGGGATCTCATTCCCTTAATTTCATGACATTTGTATCCGACACATTCCTAATGTTTCAACGGGACTTTTTAACACTGATTCTCTATCATCTCATACTTGAATCAACATTAAATAATTTCATGAAATAAATACATAATTGCTGGAAAATAACAACATTAATAATAATTATTGAAATATTACATTTATTACCATAAACTTACCTTGATACAAAATACGATCAAATCTATCAACTTAGTCCTCAACCTTTTTCTTTCCCAGTTCTAACTCCGAATTTCGTTCCTCTTGATCTATAATAGAAAATTTAGCTTATTTAATACTCACATTCATCAAAACAGTCCTTGACTCAAACTTTGGCAAAATTACAATTTTGCCCCTAAAATTGTGCATATTTCCACTTTTACCCCAAAGCTCAGAAATTAAACTTCATCCCTTATTCTTATGTTTTACAGCATACTGAACATTTTTCCCTTCTATGGCAACATCAAATTCCCACCCTAACATTTACTTATGAACATTAGGTATTTTTACCGATTATGTCGTTTTACTCGGTTTCACTTAAAATCGCCTAGAAAAAGCTATTTAACATAATCTCAAGCTTCAAATTCTACCATTAAACATCAAAATAAACACATTTCACCTATGGGTATTTTTCCAAATATGAACCCTAACATGAATTAATGGTAGAATAAGCTAAATCGAGCTACGATGACTCTAAAAATGTAAAAAAAATTAAAAACGGGGCTTGGATGTACTTACAATCAAGCTTGAAAGTGGCCAAAACCCTAGATATGGAGAAATTGTAAGTTTTGGCTATGGTGGAAGAAATATGAGCACATTTTGGCTTTATTTTCCTTTTTAATTCATTTAATTACCAAATGACTAAAATGCCCCTAACTTAAAAATATCCTATTTCACTTATCTCATGTTCATTTTTGTCCATGAAAATCTAATGGTCTAATTACCATTTAAGGACCTCTACTTCAATGATGCACTTTAATTAAATCCTTTATCATCTAAAACTCATATTTACCCACTTTTGCAATTAAACCCTAATATGTAATTCAGACATGGAATCGCTGAAATTTCTTATCGGTATTCTAACACATCCATCCAATCAATTGGTAAATCATAAAAATTAATCACAATAAACTTTTCTATCTCAGATTCGTGGTTTCGCAATCACTGTTCCGTTTAGGCCCTATTTTGGGGTGTTGCATAAATTATTTTTATTAGTTTTAAATCATTTTTAGACCCAAATTGGCCAATCGTGTCATGGGGAACCTAACAAGTTGATTGAGTGTTGTAGGGAGTCGATGGTGGCCCGAATGTGAAGAAAACATCACCTAGAAGAGGAGTATCGCAATATCAAAGCATGAAAGTCGTGATACTCCTAACAATGCTGAAATAAGGATAATAGAGGCCATCTGTAGTGGTATCACGATATCAGACCATGTGTCTTGCGATTCCGAGACCCCCAAGACTCCCAATCTCAAGATTATTGTGGGTATCACGATGCCTAAGCTTGACAAGTAAAAAAACTGCAAGGCAATTTTGTGTCCAAGCTAGCTTATGTCTTCTTTTTACTGAAGAGCAAAATGATCAATGTTAGGTTAAATGTTAGTAGGCTATAATTACAACTTTATAAGCTTTTCATTTAATATTTTTGGTGGCTTTTCTTTAGGGTTTATAGTTTCTAGGTTAGATTTTCTTTCTCTTTTTTCTTTTCATTTTTAATTTAGGTTTTCTCTTTTCTTTTTAGAGTATACTTTATTCTTATAGTTTGATTTTTTCTTTCTTGTAAAAGACTTTGTAAATGAAGATAGATAAAACTTTTGGATGCCATTGGTTCCACATCTAAATGAGCATTTCTTATCCTTATCTCTTTATTGTGCTTATTAACTATTCGATGAAATGTCTGTTTAGATGTTAAGCTTTATTATGTGCTAAATTGTTGGATGGTTGGTTGATTGGTTGTTTGCTAGCTTAAGCTAATGTCTATTCTTGATTGATTGGTTGTAAGATTATATCAAAATACTTAATACGTTAGAATTGGCACCTCTAGTGGAAACTTAGATAAATGAGACCAAAAGGAGTGTTTATCCTCAGATAGTTCGATATAATCGTGTCGAATAGTGAGAATGAAAGGTAATCTATATGCCTAGGTGAGACTGAAAGGTAATCTTAGGTGATATCGTTTAGACTAGGATGAGACTGAGAGGAGATTCCTAACTAAGAGTGGCAACCAATATAATCGGTGTAGGTTCATTAGTTTAATTAGACTCAACTAATCAATTGACCATCGTTTAATCATTTACATTATCTAAAACATTAGAAGCAATGTTTAGTTTAGTTAGTTAAATTAATAGTTTAATTTTAGTTTATAAACAATTTTATTTGGACTTGCACTAATAACTTTCAACTCGATTAGATTAGTAATTGCTTAACTTGTAATTTACTTGATAAACATATTTACCCACTTGGCAATTCTTGAGGTTCGACCCATTGGAATACTTTGTGTTCCATTAGAACTATAAATATTACAATTGACACTGTCTGCTTGCAGTTAAAACTGCATTTTTAAATTGCTTTATAAAATTGTTTGTTTTTCTACACACAAGCGTGTTTGGGTTAGTATACAAGTCACACATACATAGTCCATCATCCACTCAAGATTAAGGTATAACACACTTTGAAAGTCACAAGTGAATAAATTCATAAACAGATTCAGGATCTATTCTTCTTGAGTCCAATCCAATGTACTGTCAACCCAGCCAGTCACATTTATATTTCTATCTTTCGGGAGTCATCTTCCCAATTAGACTTGATAGACGGTTTATTAGTCTTTCAATTGGTTTGCTCATTTTTTATTAGACTAATGACATGTTTAGGTTCGTATACTAATATAAGTTGTCTTTTTGTATTATGATTTGACCACGTAATACCGCTTAGTATTAGTTAAACATTAGACAAACCGTGAACCAATATTTGCTTATATTTTTCTTTACATGTAAAAACCATGTGAGGACAATCAATAAAGGGTATTAATGTAATTCATGAATGATTTTATTAATCAATCTGTTTGAAAAAATTACAAATGTATATAGACAAAAATACTATACTTGGGGCATCAGATCCAACACATAGTGCATGAGTCTCATACATTATCGGTTAACAACAATACGACACTTCATCATTGGTGAAACAAAAAATATTAAATGACTTATAATTAAATGCTAATTAATTTATTTAAATATAAACTCGAAACTCAAAAGTTAATATAAACATTAAAGCCTAAATCCTAAACTCAAACTCAAACTTTAAATCTTAAACCCCATATAAGCTGTAAACAATCGGTAATGATATATATAAAGAGCTAAAATATGGAGGAAATTTTTTTATAATTTTTAGCCTTTAGTTTAACATTTGTTATATCCTGATCATGATAAATTAAATATATTCATAAATAATTGTTTACATGGGAAAAGGGTTTTTCCCCCATATTTGTGCATGCACATATATTGGCAAAACTCTTTCTCAAATTTTTTAGCTTATTTATTATATCTCAATCATGCTAAAATAAATATACTCGTAGTTATAAATTAAAGAAGATAGAAAATTTTCAACTATATATATTGTTAGAATTGAGTAACCAGAATCCTTATTAAAATAAAATACAGTGGTAAAATAAAATAAAAGTAAAATCCATATAGAACTACACTTCTTTTATTTTATTTTTGAATAAGGTTTTTCAACCTTATTACACATCATCTATTTGATATTAATTAGAATAAGATGCTTCAAACTTACTACACTCCTTCTATTAGAATATAGTTTTACAAGCCTATAAATAGATATAGTCTACTCCTCTTGTAATAATTCGAATTCGACATAATGAATTATCTTCTCCTCTACCCGTGGTTTTTTCCCTGAAAGGGTTTCTATGTAAAATCTGTGTGTTCTTTATTTTTTTCTCTTTTCTTTGTGATACATTATCATTATCGACATTCTTTTTTTTCACAAATTGGAATAAGAGCTTCTGGGTTGTTCATCTCAATCACGGTAATGGAGTCTTTGAAGTATAAAATTTCGTTGTTAGATCGCAACACCATATTCGTGTTGTGGCAGATAAAGATACAAACAGTTCTTGCGTAGATGGACTTAAAGGATGCCCTGCTAGGGATAGATAATATGCCTTCAACATTGACGAAGGAAGAGAAAAGGCATAAAGATTGAAAGGCATTAACACAATTACATTTGCATTTTTCCAATGAAATTTTGCAGGATGTGATGAAGGAGAAGACCGCCGCTGCATTATGGAAAAGGATGGAACAAATATTTATGTAGAAAACTCTAACCAGCGAGCTACATATGAAGCAGCGTCTTTATGCTCATCGTTTAGAGGAAGGTACGTATGTGCACAAACACTTAAAAGTGTTCAAAAAAATCCTTTCAAACTTGGAGGTCATAGAGGTTCAATATGATAAGGATGATCTAGGGTTGATTCTATTTTTTTGTTGCCCCCGTCTTATTCAACCTTTAGAGACACGATTTTATATAGCTGCGAGTCTCTCACAATTGATAAGGTTTATGATTCTTTTACCTCATATGATAAGATGAAGTATCTTGTGGTTAAACCCAGCTCTTAGAGAGAGGGTCTCATTGTTCGTGGGAGACAAGATCAGAATGCTGATGATGATTGTGGAAAGACATAGGAACGAAGTCGTTGCGGTAAATCTAAGGGTAGATCGAAGTCTTCAAACAGAGGTAAAACTTGTAACTTCTACAAGAAGAAAGCGTACATTAAATCTGAGTGCTATAAGCTACAGAACAAGATCAAAAGAAAGGTTGTGAATCAAATGGGAAAACAACCAAAAAAATTTGATGAAGCTGATGTTGTAGAAGACTATAGTAATGGGGAACTCTTAGTCGCTTCTGTCAACAATTTTAAAGTGAGCGAGAAATGGATCCTTGATTCGGATTGTACCTTCCATATAAGTCCCAATCAGGATTGGTTTACAACTTACGAAACAATGTCTAAAAGTGTTATTTTGATGGGAAATAATACTTCGTGTAAAATCGCAGGTGTTGGAACGATTAAAGTTAAGATGTTTGACGGAGTTGTCAGAACATTTAGTGACGTGCGACATGTTCTAGAATTGAAGAGAAATTTGATTTCGTTGAGTACTCTTGATTCAAAAGGGTACAAATACATAGCTGAAAGTAGGGTTTTGAGATTTTCAAAGGTTCCATCCTTGTGATGAAAGGGCAGAGAAAGACTACCAAGTTATATGTTTTGCAGGGTTCTATTGTTACTAGTGATGCATCTATCGCGTAACACTCCCTAACCATAAACTGTTGCTGGAACAGGGTTACGAAGCATTACTGGACATATCGGATAACTTATAACTAATTCACAAGTAAATAACATACATAGCGTACTTTAATCAATACATCACCTAGATACATGCCACATTATCAAAAGAAAGGTACATCACTGAAATTTCTCTGAGGTCGGGATTGCTCTGGATGCTAGACCGGTCACTGACTTTCTACTAACTTGCGCACGGAAACAACCGTACGCTGAGTATGGGTATACTCAGTGGTATTGCCATAATTCAAATTTATAACATTAATCGATAAATTATATACATTTAATTTATGTCTATAATTTTTCATTAATTATATCATACTTTAAATCAACTTGATAATTAATAACAATAAGCAATATTTCAAATCTTGTATTTAATCGTATTCATACCATATTTCACTATCTCAATTTCATTGGATTTTTCACATCTCATTCCAATAGTTCATTTCATTTCAATTCATATACAATTCATTCAATTTATCACTATATTCAATATCAATTCTATTGCAATTTGTACTCACTAATATCATATAACAAAAATTTACTCTTAATCACATCATGAACTTTGGGTTCATATCTTCAAATCTCATATCTCGATTTTCAATTCACATATCAATTCACAATTTCACTTTCTCATTTCTTTCCATAGCTCAATCAATTACATTTATTCAAATTTTCTCATTTCAACTATTTACCCCTATTAACAAGACTCGGACTTCGACAGATACGTGGATTCCACCCAAACACACCAAAATATCCAACCTAACACACCCGGAATAATATAAATCCTCCTTAACACACCAGTATATCATATCCTCCCAAACATACTAATAAGGCATTAGATGCCTCTTCGGATAAACCAAAGCATATAATAACAGAATCATCTTTTCGGCCGAACTACAAATCTCCTCATCACATCACAAATCCTATGGCATGCCATTTGTATCCAATCTAGCCCGATAAGTTAATAGGGTACATTACTTTTCCAATTTCGAATTCATTTCCACAACAATTTCAAATATTCAATCAATTCAAAACATCTATTATTTCAATTCACAAACAATTCAATATCATTTAATTCAACATCGATATTTACCTTATTTTTATTTATTAAACATATTACCCAAAATTCAAAAATTACTATTAATAAATTCAATACTAATGCATATTTTTTTTCATTCAATTCAATCATAATACTTACCTCAATTTGCTTATCATATATATTAATTTAAAATTTTAACAATTAATAATTAAATTTGAATTATGGTAATACTAACCGAAATTTTCTCGAATCACTCCTTGTCCACCTTCTCCTTTCCTTTCTTGGACAATGACTCTTGCACAACATTAGTTATATAATTAAACAATTAAAAATCATTAATACACAATTTCATCAAAATATTTCCATTTATACCTAAACTTTACCTAAATTCTAATTTAATCCCTTATCAATACTAATTTTATTTTCCCAATCTAACTCCTTATTCTCTTTTGATTCTTACTATAAACTCATTTTAACTCTTCATTTTCACCATAAATCCCTAATTTCAAAATTCTCTCAATTTAATTCCTATTAATTCAAAACTTATGTTTTATTTTACAAATTAACCTTTTACTAACTTCTAACTTGAAATTCAATCAATTTAATCCCTAATTCTTCAATTTATTCAACATAAGCAACATCTAAAAATTTACTAACTTTCAAAATTTCAACTTCAATCAAGTAGTATTTTGTTCTAGGATTCCAAAGATATCAAAATTACAAGAAAAAGGTGCTAAATTGACTTACCAATTGAGCTTGGAACTTCAAAACCCCAATTCTCTTTTTTTTTTCTTTTCTTTCTCCTTTCTCCTTCTCTGTTTTGTTTTTCAATTCTGTTTCTTTCTCTTTTATTTCTTATTTTATTATTATAATAATATAATATTATAATAATATACTATAACAATATACTTATTATTTAAGTAAACATAATATATAATATATATTTTAAATTAAAAATATCTTAGATATTTCTTTTCTTATGCAGCCTCAATTTAGGTTGATGGCATAATTGCCTATTTGGTCCTTTTAGCTTTCTTTAATCTATAATTAAATTTTTATCCCTACTTCAATTTAGTCCGTTTTCACAATAACTCCTAATTTAGACAAATTCACTTAATTAAAACCTAACTAACTACATAGCTAACTTCGTAATATTTATAATAAATATTTACGAGTCTGATTTATCGGAACGAAGTCCCGAGAATATATATTTTTTCAATTCGATCCTTTTTAATCAATTAACCATCAGAACATTAAAATTTCTTAACGAAACTTTAATACTACCTTAATGACACTCCGTAAATATTTATAAAAATATTTATGACTCAGTTTATAATATCATGGTCTCGATACCTCGTTTTTTACCCAATTTACCTCATAATTTCTTTTAAATCACAAAATTCTCTAATTTTAGAAATATTTCTAAAATCACGCTTAACTTATAATTATTAATTAATAAATTTTCTAAATTTTTCATTGGATTTAGTGATCTCAAATCACTGTCCTGACGCTACTGAAAATTGGGCTGTTACATATCGCTTCCTCTTTCTTATCTGATAATGATGTTACTAGACTTAGGCATATGCGTCTAGGGCATATGAGTGAGAATGACATGGTAGAATTGAACAAAAGAGGACTTCTTGATGGGTAAAGAATTTGCAAACTGAAGTTTTGTGAGCATTGCCTTTTTGGGAAGCAAAAGAGTGTTCGATTCACTAGAGGAATCCATAACATGAAAGAAATGTTGGAGTATACTCATTCTGATCTATGAGGGCCATCTAGAGTGCCTTCGAGAGGTGGAGCTAATTATATGCTGACACTTATTGATAAATTTTTCAGAAAAGTTTGGGCGTTTTTCCTAAAGTAGAAAAGCAATGTGTTTTCTGCATTTAAGTCTTAAAAAACTATGATTGAAAAACATATGGGAAAACAAATAAAATACCTCCACACAGACAATGACTTAGAGTTTTGTTCTGATGAATTTAATAAACTATGCAAGTCAAAAGGGATAGTGAGACACTTGACAATTCATCATACTCCATAGAAAAACGGTGTTACAGTACGAATGAATAAAACGATCATGGAGAAGGTTTAATGTATGTTGTCGAATGCTAACTTACTGAAGTCGTTTTGGGCCGAAGCAGCCTCTATTGCATGTTTTTTATCAACCGATCTCTATCAATTGCCATTGAGAAAAAGACTCCACAAGAGGTATGGTTTGGTAATCCTGCTGATTATTTTGATTTAAAAATCTTTAGGTGTCCTACGTATGCTCATGTTGATAATGAAAAATTGGAACCGATATCTATTAAATGTGTTTTTCTTGGTTATAAAGCTGGTGTAAAAGGATATAAGTTATGGTGTCCTAAAAATAGAAAAGTTGTGATTAGCAGAGATGTTGTTTTTGATAAAACTGCTATACTACCTATCTCTTAAAGACTCTTCCAATAAAGAACATCAAAAGTATGTGAAACATTAGATTAATCTACAATCTACAACAGAGTCGACTCCTCAAGCTAGTACAGAAATTCAGAATAGAGTTACTTCTTCACCACAATACTCTATCGCCAAAAATAGAACTAGAAGAGAGATTAAACCTCTAAAGAAGTATGTCGAAGCTGATCTAGTTGCTTATGCTTTAAATGTGGCTGAAGATATAGATACAAACCAAGAGCCATCTAATTATTCTAAGGCAATTAGTTGTGAAGACTTAGAAAAGTAGATATTTGCTATGCAAGAGGAGATGGAATCACTCCACAAAAATCGAACATGGGATCTCTATCGCCAAAAACAAAACTAGAAGAGAGATTAAACCTCCAAAGAAGTATGTCAAAGCTGATCTAGTTGCTTATGCTTTAAATGTGGCTAAAGATATAGATGCAAACCAAGAGCCATCTAATTATTCTAAGGAGATTAGTTGTGGAGACTCAGAAAAGTGGATATTTGCTATGCAATAGGAGATGGAATCATTCCACAAAAACAGAACATGGGATCTTGTGAAACTTCTTAAAGGCAAAAAGGTTGTTCGTTGTAAATGGGTGTTTAAAAAGAAAGAAAGGACTCTAGGAGTTGAAGAACCCAGATATAAAGCAATGCTTGTTGCAAAGGGTTACGGTCAAATTCCAGGAGTGGACTTCATAAATGTGTTCTCCTCAATTGTGAAGCATAGTTCAATTCGAGCTTTGCTTGGTATTGTGGCCATGTATGATTTGAAACTTGAGCAGTTAGATTTGAAAACTACATTTTTGTATGGAGAACTTGAGGAGGATATTTACATACAACAACTAGAGGGTTTTACTGTATAAAAAAAGAGGGCTATGTTTTCTTGCTGAAAAAGTCCCTTTACGGTTTGGAACAGTCACTGAGACAGTGGTACAAGAGGTTTGATTCCTTTATAACTTCTCATAATTTTAAAAGAAGTAGCTTTAACAATTGTGTTTACTTTAAGAAAAACAGTGATGATTCTTTTATGTATCTACTCCTTTATGTTGATGACATGTTGACATCAGCGGAAAATAAATGAGAGATAAGAAAGGTCAAAGCCTAACTAAGTGAAGAATTTGAGATGGAATATTTGGGACCAGCAAATAAGATACTTGGTATGGAGATTCTCAAAGATAGAAAAGCAAGTAAATTGCACCTAAATCAAAAGGGGTACATTGAGAAAGTTCTTTGCAGGTTCAATATGTAGAGTGCTAAACCTGTTAGTACTCCTTTAGCAACCCATTTCAGACTTTCATTGGTTTTGTCTCTACAATTAGATGATGAGATTGAGTACATGTCACATGCTCCATATTCTAGTGCAGTGGGATCTCTCATGTATGCTATGGTTTGTTCACATCCAGATTTATCATATGCAGTTAGTGCAGGTAGCAAATACATGGTGAATCTTAGTAAAGAACACTAGAAAATAGTTCAGTGGATTTTAAGATATTTACTAGGTACTACTGATGTTTGCTTACAGTTTGGAAGAACTAGAGATGGAGTCATTGGGTATGTTGATGCTGATTTTGCTGGAGGAGACCTTGATAGAAAAAGATCTCTCACAGGTTATGTCTTTACAATCGAAGTGATAAGCTATAAAAGTAACATATTTTAATCTCATTCTTAATGAAATTTTGGATGATTAATTATGAAAATTAGTGAATTTGATACTCCTAATCCTTTAAATTAATGTTTCTATACTTAGGAGAGCATTTGGGAGCGAAAGGAGCGAAAAACGAGCCAAAATTGGACAAAGAGCTATTTTTAAGAGCCGCACGGCCTGGGCATTTCCACACGGGCTGGACACATGCCCGTGTCGATTTTGCACCTTGCTTCCCAAACGCACGAAAAAACGTAATTTTTAGGCTTTTTTAGCATTCTAAAGTCTATAAAATACCAAATAGAAGAAGAGATAGGGGGCCATTAGAGAAGATCGAAGATCTTCTTTTAATTTCTTTGGAAGTTTTTATGAGTTTCTTTATATCTTGTTGTTATTCTAACTTTGAGATGTTTCTATTTACGATTATGAACTAATTCCCTAGATACCTAAGGAGGATGAAACTTATGATAAATTCTATTATTCAATATCTGTTTTACATGATAAATACTTGATTTTTGTTCTCAATTATGTGTGCCTATTTCTTGTTTTAATATTTCTGGGATATTAATTCATGTTTAATGTGTTTAATTCAATGGAGCAAAAGTCCCTGTTTAAGAGTAGATCTAGCATAATTGAGTGGAGTTGCATGCAATCCTAGAAATAGGATGACATAAATCTACCGGATTAGAGTAAAATCTAATAGGGGAATCCATATATTAAGCTAATGCGACGATAGGTGTCTTAATTAGAAAGAGATTTCAATTAATCAACCTAGAGTCAGTTGTTCTTACTATTGAAAGAGATATTAACATAATTTAGGGATTTCTACGGATTAAGACACCAAGTGAATGAATCGTTTAAAACAGATTAATTATAATAGAAGGAGTCTAGGTGGATTCTTTCCTGGGTATTGTCTCTCTTATTGGTTATCTTTCGATTATTTTCCTAATTCGTTATCTATTGTGTTCTTAGTTAAATTAGTTTAGTATTTTTAGATTAAAACTCATCACTCCAAATTGTCGGCTAAATAATAAGAAAACAGTTTTAGTCCTCGTGGATACGATATCTCTACTCACCGTAGCTATACTATTGTTCGGTAGGTGTACTTGCATTGGTCGTATTTATAGTTAGTTTTGTGACTATCACGGAGGTTGTGCAATCAGTTGGAAAGCCACTTTGCAAACTACAGTCGCTTTGTCTACCACTAAAGCTGAGTACGTGGAGATTATTGAGGCTTGTAAAGAAGCCATTTAATTGAAGGGACTTTTTAGTGAACTCAATGAAGACCTTCAAATCAGTACAGTATTTTGTGACAGTCAAAGTGCCATCTTCCTTACAAAAGATCAAATATTTCATGAGAGGACAAAACACATTGATGTTCAGTGTCATTTTGTTCATGATATTATTGCTCGTGGTGATATTGTTGTGAGAAAAATTAGTACTAATGAAAATCTTGCAGATATAATGACTAAGTCACTTCCCATAACCAAGTTTGAGCATTGCTTAGACTTGGTTGGTGTTTATTGTTGAAGTTAAACCCTTAAGAGGTTTTATGGAAGAGGTGGAGAACTTGTTTGTTGAGAGTTCGCGATAAAGAACTTGTTCATTGAGAATTCGTGTCAAGGTGGAGATTGTTAGAATTGAGTGACCCGAATCCTTATTAAAATAAAATACAATGGTAAAATAAAATAAAAGTAAAATCCATATAGAACTACAGTTCTTTTATTTTATTTTAGAATAAAGTTTTTCAACCTTATTACACTTCATCTATTTGATATTGATTGGAATAAGGTGTTTCAACCTTACTACACTCCTTCTATTAGAATATGGTTTTACAAGCCTATAAATAAACATAGTCTACTCTTCTTGTAATCATTCGAATTCGACATAGTGAATTATTTTCTCCTCTGCCCATAATTTTTTTCCCGAAAGAGTTTTCACGTAAAACTTATGTGTTCTTTATTTTTCTTTCTCTTTTCTTTGCAATACATTATCATTATTATCGACGTTCTATTTTTTCACATATATGTTAAATGTTTTTTTCACCATATTTCACAAGATATATATCATCACCTATTGTTTTATATGCAAATATTGAAGCCATATTCTTCCATGTAGTTATATATTTATTTTTCTTAATAATTATAATTTTTTAGTTTTACATCTGTCCAAAAATCTGGACAAATGAGTCTCCAAATTCATATAAACGTGGACGTTTATATGTCTAAATTCATTAGGATTTTTTTAAATTAATATTTTAAAAATTTTATTTTTAATTTTTTTATTGGTATGGCATACCATGTTAGCATATTTATTCATGTGGAATATCATATGTTAGTTTTTCATGACTTCCATTTACACAATGATCGTTAACGGTCAAATCGATCAATGATAATTTCTGCTAATGGAATGAGACGATTGATTTATTTTGACTGAAGGAACAATTGAGTTCACATTTTTCATAAAGATTTAATTAATTTTCTGATTTTTTGTTAAGTTGATCTTTGAACCCAAATAACTATAGTTACCCACTATGAAAATAATTAAAATTAAAGTTTCATATGTATAATTAAATAAAAATAAAATTTTATATTCATAATTGTACCAAATCAAAATTTAAATATTAGATTGCAAATTAAATCAACATGAACCCTATTTTGACATAATAAAAAATTAATATTCGCCTACCCAACACTCGTAGATTTCAAAAACTCAAAATATAATGAATGCCTCATTTCTGAATTTATCTCCACATGTTCTAAATAACAAGGAAAATATAGTAACCTTTCAGAAAACAGTGCAGTTTATGGATGAATAAGCCATGCGAAGCTTCATTATGTGGCTGTAACCAGTGCTAAAAACTTTCGATGGAAGGGCTATGGCATCTTTTGGAGGCGGTGATATATTAACTTCGGTAAATTACAGCACTAATTATGATAATTTGTACCACGGATATTGCATTGTTCGTACATAAAAAGACATAACCATATGCTGATTACCATAAAAGGAACTATAATTATTTAGGATTTGATCTGGTCTCACTCAAGCCATCTACATGACATTTAGACGATTCTGAAATTAGCAATTTCTCATGGTTGAAGACCTCGGCTCAAACACTGTCACCTCTCTTTGTTTACTCTCTGGCTAAAACAACCACCGGTCCTTCCACCTGTTAGTCATTTGCATCATTATAGCTTTAGGTTGAACTATGTAAACAGGGTATTTAAAGCAAGTCAAATGCCAAGTTCTTTTATTTTCTTAACCTTGAATGTTGCACCCCAAATCTCTTCATCTGGTGCAGGAATGGCAATGATCTTGTTCTTGGGATTTTCATAGCTTCGTATCTCGCCTAGTGTGGTTGAAAAGAAGCACCCTGTAAACCGTTGGAAACAATTTAAATAAAAAAACTCTAATCTCTTCCAATGTTAATAAGTAAATCAAAATTAGTGGCAAAATTAAAGATGAAGATACCCTGAGGGAAAGAAGCAATTGATTTGCCACATGCACTTTTAAGCATCTCTGCATCATCTGAAAATGCCACAAATCCATCTGCTGTAATCCCCCAGTAAAGAGGAACTCTGCCTGACTGATCCTGGTTTTTGTATTAACCACGTTAAAACAGAGAGATTGTGAGTCAGTAAATGCAAGCAACAGCGCTAGCTGTTTCACCAGGCAACCAAAATTAACTTACAGAAGCCACGAACAATGTGGATGTGGACTTATCGAATACTAGAAACGCGAAATTGCCAGCGAGATGACCGACAACATGGCTGGGAGGGTAAGGAGCTCGGTCACGCAACGCTTTGTATGCTTCAATCACCAGCATCACCTCATCCGCACACTTGGCTAGACCATATTGTTGCCTGAGGCTACCTAAGTTATCGAGCATGCCTTCAAACAAGCAGAATATATCATCTTTGACACCAAATGATCTGCACCCATCATCCATTTCCAGGTAAAAAAAATGAAACCAAAGGAAAAACACAAAGGTATCGATATAAACAAGCAGGAGCCAACTGCCAAAACTTTTGAGTCCTGATCATTTTGACACGAGGCAGACATGCAAATATAATCAGACGTTGATTATTTCATGCTCTCACAGACAGTGGACCGGCCTGGTCCCAAAATGAAAGACCTGCTCTACGATGAAATCCGAGAATTTTATGCAATAATCACATTAGATACAGATTAAATCCGGAGCCAGGACCTCTAATAATGAGGGAGATCAATATTCATGTTTCATAGAAATAGTATGTGGGTGTTGATGTCGTATCTTACCTGGGTTGAAGAAGAGACTCATTGTGGCGAGAATAAGCCAAGTGAACTTGATCACCAATTTGTATAGAAACCGAAGATGGGTTAGAGTTGATGTAACGTTTCATCAAAGCCAAGGCAGTGGTCCTCGGGGACGGACTCCGGTCTCCGGCAGCCACCAGCTCCTCCGGTGGCGTTACAATTTCAGTGCTAAAAACACCTAGCATGGTCTCTTGTGTGTCTCTTGAGTTTAACTAATGAAAATTGCTATGAATGTGGATGTATGTATAAAGCAAGTGGGCTTTCTCAATGCGACTCATACCAACATTTTTATAAGAAAAAAAGACAAGGTTAAAACTGTCCTTTCAAGATATTGTCGTTTCAAGCTAGTCGATGCCTCCCAGGAGTGTGTATTCGGCAGGAAAAGCAAGGCATTAATTGGCCAGTCGTGAAGCCAGACTTATAGCATCGTTGGAAAGCTATGATCCAATTTACAAGTCGCTTTCTTTGGGTTCTTTTTCTCGGCTGAGTACTTGCGAGTTCGTTTTATAGGGAAACTATTGTATTAGGAGTAAGTTAATTTTTGTGTGTTAGATTAAAAAGTAAATTGATTGTTTTATTAAAAATTTCATTCATTTTTAGTAGACTAGTCAATTTACTCTTTGATCCACTACACCTTTTTTTTATAATTCTTTTACCGCGGATAATTTCGACTTTCCTCCCCTTAATTTTCTTTTTGAAAAAGATTTCAATCCCATTCATTGTTTTTGTTGGGGGAATAGCGGTGATTAATTCCTATAATTAAAAGGAAATTCTTTTTCGTTTTCTAATGGTGAATTGGTCAGTCCATTTCAAGCCAATGTCTTAATTCTGGGGTTCATTATCATTACGTAGAATGGAAAGACACGTATAAATAAAGAAATGGAAAGAAAGTGTAAACAATTGGGAATCTTATCAAGAATATACCAAATCTAACTAAACCAAAATTGAATCTATTTCGAAAGGGAAATGGAAGAGATGGCGACATCAATTAGAATTATATATCAGCCGGCTCAGGCATGCAGCTTTTTTATTGGATAAAGGTAGGATTCAGAAATCAAATAAGAAAAAAATATATTAACCAAAGGCTTAATACATTTTTATCGGATCAAGTATATAGATTTTAATATTGATATATATTAATCCTTTTATCTAATGCAATGCCGAATTGATTTTATGTTTATAAATTGCGAATAACTTACATTAGGATTATTCAAAAAACTAAAGTTTTTAGGCATCAACAAAATTTTGCCGCATCATCAAAATTTAAAGGCATGAAATTATTATTATACACTCATCGGTAGAGAAATTATTTTATGAATCATTCCCATCACATTATTCACGGTCCCTTTTCAATTATTTAATGACATTTCAATAATTTCTTTCTATGTCATTGACACATAATTTTGGTAATTTTTTTACCTTAAGCCCGAACCGTACATCTAGGATCTCAAACTATGAGCCTAAAACCTAGAACCCCAGACCCTAAATTTAGAATCCCAAACCCTAAATCCAATAGTTAGAGCCCCAAACCACAAATTCGAACCCATAACTCATAACCCTAAACCCAAATCATAAGCCTCAAACTCATAACCCATAACCTCAAGCCTTGAGCTCCAAACTCGTAATCCCAAACCCTTTAATTTTAAATCTAAACCCTAAACCCTTGATGTGTCATGAAACTAACTAAAACTTTGACTAAGACAAGTGAATCTATCAATTAATAATATAGCTACGGTGGGCAAACATATCATTCCCACTAAGACTAAAAGTACTAGTAATTATTGTCTTTTTATTATTTAATCAACTAATCCAAATGATTGATTAAAAACTAAAATTAACTAAATTAATTAGCTAATGAACACACTAAAAAACAAATCACGAAAATAATTGAATAACAACTAAGAAACGAAACAATATCTAAGAAAGAATCTGCCTAAATTTCATCTATCACTATCAATCTAATTTATGCAATTTCTTTACGTAGCACCTTGATCCATAGAAATCCCTAAATTATGCTAATATCTCTTTTGAGCACAAAAGCAACTGACTCTAGGTTGATTAATTGAAATTTCTTTCTAATTAAAACCTTTATTATCGCATTAACTCGTGCTATGGATTCCTCTATTAGATTTGACTCTAATCCGGTAGATTTATGTCATCCTATTTTTAGAATTGCATTCAATTCCACTCAATTACGCAAGATCTACTCTTAAACAGGGTTTATTCAACCTCTGATTTAAACACATCAAACACGAATTAATAATCTAGAAATATTAAACTAAGTATTTATTGCGTAAAATAAAAATCAAATGATAGAATCCATCATAGGGTTCATCTCCTCTAGGTATTTAGAAATTTAGTTCATGCTTGAAAATAAAGACATCCAAGAGACAATATTAAACCAAGAATTAAGCACACATGATTAAAAACAATAAACTAAGTATTTATTGCATAAAATAAAAATCAAATGATAGAATCCATCATAGGGTTCATCTCCTCTAGGTATTTAGAAAATTAGTTCATGCTTGAAAATAAAGACATCCAAGAGACAATATAACCGAATGAAATAAAGAAACTCATGATAAATTCTTAAGAAATCAATTGGGAATCTTCAATCTTGATGAAAATCTTCTTAAGAAATCAATTGGGAATCTTCAATCTTGATGAAAATCTGCTTCAAATTGGCTTCAATGGTGTTTTTCGAGTAGTTTTCTTAAGTATTCTATGGTAGCTCACTCCCATCTTCTTATTTTTGCCATATATACACCTTAGAATGCCCGAAAAACCTAAAAATTGTGATTTTCCGTTGCTTGGTCTGCAATCTCAAGAATCAACACGGCCTACCACGCACCCGTGTGGGTCATACAATCGTGTGGAATGGTTCAGCTCGTGTGGCTCTTGTAGATTGCTCCAACGATCAAGTTTTCACTTGTTTTTCGCTCATTTTACTCCCAAGTACTCTACTAACCATTAAAACATGAATTTAAAGAATTAGGAATAGAAAATTCACAATTAACATCGAATAATCACCCAAAAATACGTTAAGAATGTGGTTAAAACATTTTACTTTTAGCACTTATCAACCCTGAACTCCGAACCCGTAACCTCGAACTCTTAAACCCCGAAGACAAAACCCAAACTCAAACCCTGAAACTTAATTCCCAAACCTAAACCCTAAACCTCAGAGTTCAAGATTTAAGGTTCATGGTTCAATTTTAAGGTTCGGGGTTCTGAGTAAAATAATTACTAAAATTATATGTCAATGGCATGAAAAAATTACACAAAAAATACTATTTTTTAAAAAGATTCACTTCACAAAAATAAAAAATATTAACTTGTGGAAAAAATGATTAAAATTTGTAAAAGAAGAAAATATATTTGTTTATAATTTAAAAATTAATTATTTTAAGTAATTTAATTAAAGTTGACTTAAGTTGGAGAAGATATTAGATATAGATGGCTGTATAATAATACTTTGCTATCTTTAAAATTTAATGACGTGACACTATTTTATTGGTGCCTAAAAAATATGTTTTTTAGGATGATCCTAATACAATTTATTTCCTTATAAATTAAAATATATTTAATAATTTTAAATTTTTAAATGAATAAAAAATCCTAAAAAATTTCAAATTTTTAATTGAATGAAGTTTTAAATGATTTTTTATTTAATTAAAGTACAATAAAAATATATTTAATTTGTATACATGTTTAATTAACAAATCATAACGTGTTTGACCATATTTTACCTATTTTTAAATATTTATGTAAACTTTTATAGAAATTGAAAACTTATCAATTTATTTTAAAATATGCATGTTAAACCGTTTTAAAATTTTTAATTTTTTTAAAAACAATTATGTAATTTCATAAAAGCATGGTATTAGAAATTAAAAATGGACTGCTACGGTGGTGGTACCCTGGATTCGACCAAAAAATGTGGAATTTACTTGTTTAAAGTTGTTTATTATTGAAAACTTTATTATTATCATTATTAATGACAAAAAAATTCATATTTAAAACTTAATTTTAAAATGAAACTCATTTTAAATATAATTTAAAAAGGAAGTATTTTAAAAGTCAAAGTTTCCATTTTTGCTTACGTTCCGTTCCTTCTTTTATAATATATGTATGACTATATTTTTTTGAAAAAAAAATCTTGTAATTATATTTAATTCACAAATTAAGAATTATAAAATTAGTAATAATTAATCGATAATGATATATTGTATAAGTTGCAATTTTGAGATCGTGATTAGGGGTGTGCAAATTTCGGGTAAAATTGAATTAATTCGGTTAACCGACCGAATTCGGTTAACCAAATCAATTTGGTCAGGGGTTAGTTAATAATTTTTTGGAAGTTCGGTTAACGGTTAATTTGGTTCGAAATTGGTCAGTTAACCGAATTAACCAAATTTAATAAATAATATTATAATGTATAAGTATTCGGTTAGTTCGATTAATTTTTTTGGAAATATAAATTAATCGGTCGGTTAAGTCGGTTAATTTTTTTATATGTTTTATACTTGTCTTAACCAAAAATAAGAAAAAAAACATATAAATTTTGGTTAATTCGGTTAACTGATAGAATTAACTGAAAAAGTTTGGTTCGGTTAATTTTTTTTGAAAAAATTTTGGTTCGGTTAACGGTTAAGGGTTTAAAAGGGTTGGTTAATTAAGTTAATGGTAGTTTGAGTCGGTTAACCGATTGAACACCCCTAATCGTGATACATCGTGATTATCATATGATCTTTAACACTAGTGATGAACCCTCAAGCAACCAACAATTTCCAGTCATATTTTCAGTTATGTATGTAAAATTATATTTGATTGATAGGTTAAGAAATATAAAATTGGTAATAACTAATCGATAATGATATATTGTATTAGTTGCAATTTTGAGCCATTTATACATCGTGATTATCATATGGTGTTTAATAGCTATATTAATTAATGAGAACATTTAAAAATAAGTAATTATAATGTTAATATACAATTTCATATATTATCAATAAAGCAAATGTAATTATCATTATCAATTGATGTGTCGTTTGATGTGTTAATACATTATCAATAAAGCAAATATAATTATAGGTTTAAAATTGATATATTTGAATGTCTCATTAATGTAATTATACATCATCATTAAAAATTGTAAATAAATTCTAATTAAAAATGGTAAGAAAATCATATTTAAAACTTAATTATAAAAACGAGACCCACTTTAAATATAACTAAAAAAGGAAACATTTTGGAAAAGAACTAACCCAGAAATCAACGTCTTCATATATGCTCTCGTACTTTCTTTTATATTATATATATGATATGGGGAAGATCCACTTACACGGTGTAAAATTACTTTAGTTTTACATCCTTTCATATATTTTTATATAATTAATATTTTAATGATTCAATCATATTTCATATTCCATTCATATAAATCATGCATATCCAATTTGGCAAAAATTTAAAATTTCTAACTCTTTATTTTTTGTAAAAAAATTCGAACCATTTAATAAATATTAATATATGTATAATATTTTATATCAATATGATAGAGATATCGGATCAGTTAAAAAATTTACATGTAAGATAAGTACGGTTATATCGATAAATTTATCGATTGCATCATTAAAATATTAATTATAAAAAATATATAAAAGAATATAAAACTACTTTAATTTTACACTGATATAAATAGATGTCTATATTAAATTTCAAGATTTTTGTAGTTTTAAATTTCAATGACAATAATTGGTAGAAAATAAAATATAAGAGGAAAGTCCAATATCATAGAAATGGAAGGGTGGATTACTAAGTCATACGTTTTGAAGACATGTACTAATTTTCAATTGACCCATGAAAGCTAAGGTTTATGGATTTTGGCATAGGATCCACGTAGATATTACTATTCAAAACATTTATATTTGTTTTTCTTCTCTACTTATCTTTTATCATGACGTAACAAAAACAATGCATGGTTAGGTATACCAACATAAATTTTTTATGTTACATGTACATTAGACCGTCCATGGGTCGGGCGGCCCGGCCCGGCCCGACGGCCCGTCCGAAATATGGGAGGGTTTGGGTAAAAATATAGGCCTGAAATATGGGCTTGGGTAAAAATTTAGGCCCGTTTAAAAAATGGGCCGGGCTCGGGCAAGATTTTTTGGCCCGGGCCCGGGCTCGGCCTGGCCCGAAAAATATTAAATATATATTTTTTATTTTTAAAATATAATAGTTTTTTATTTTAAGTTTATTTACTTTCATTTCCTTGACTAGTGTTACTAATCAAATGTTAGATTTTGTTACAACAATTAATACAATTAATACAATTAATAATTTGATAAATTTACTAATCAAATGTTAAATTTTATTACAACAATTAATACAATTAATACAATTAATAATTTGATAAATTTACTGATCAAATGTTAGATTTTATTACAACAATTAATACAATTAACAATTAATAATTTAATAATTTTACTAACAATTAATTTTAATAACAATTAGTTTTAATTTTATTAAAAAAATAATTTTAATTTTAATTAAAAATAGGCCGGGCCGGGCTGGGCTCGGGCCCCATATTTTTTCTCTGGGCCGGGCCTGGGCAAAATCTTAGGCCCATATTTTGGCCTGGGAACGGGCTGAAATTTTTTGTGGGCCCGACCCGGGCCATGGACAGGTCTAATGTACATTTTAGAGGTTTGTTATTGGTCTATTTAATAATTTTATTTTTTTAATGTGTAATATGACTTATAATTATATCCAAAATTTATTGGTAAGTATATAAACACAATATTGCATACATTAGTAAAGTGAAATGTAATAACTGACATTCAAATTCCTTTTAGACAAGAATTAAATTATAAATTTTTTAATGGATTAAAATATAGTTTTATTATTATATTCATTTCAATTTTTATAATTATAATTTTTTTTAAAATATTAAAATTAAATTATAAAATTTTGAATGTTAAAGCATAAATTTATCATTATGTTCACTTAAAATTTTCATTTTTAAAGAGATTTTTTTTTTCATTTATGGAGTCCAATGCCCTACCTCTCTCTTAAGGTGCGCTTGGTTAGGTGAAAAAGATGATAGATAGAAAGAGGGAGTGAAAAAGTAAAAAGAAAATAAATTTGGAGTGTGCTTGGTGGGAGAGAAAAGTGAGGAAAAAAAAATAGGAAGGGTGATTATTTTCCTTTCAAATGTATAAAAAACAATCTTTCCAAATTGGGATAATGGGAGGAGAGAAAATTGGAAACAATTGTATATTAGTTCAAATTATGGATTTTTCAAATGTTCTATTTTTTTCCTTTCAATTTTCAATTCTACCAAGTGATAAGTGATAAAAGTAACATATTCTAATCCCGTTCTAAATGCGTTTTTGGATGATTAATTATGCAAATTGGTGGATTTTATGCTCCTAATCCTTTCAATTCATGTTTCTATACTTAGAAGAGCATTTGGGAGCAAAAAGAGCGAAAAACGGACAAAAAGAGTAGATTTTAGGAGCCGCACGAGTTGGACCTTCTCACATGGGCTAAACACATGGTCGTGTGTCAGACCGTGTCGATTTCGCAACTCGCTTCTCAAACACATAGAAAAATACAATTTTTAGGCTTTCTGGGCATTCTAAAGTCTATAAATACCAAATAGAAGAAGATAAAAAGAGAGCATCAGAGAATATTGAAGAAAACGACTCAAAGAACACCATTGGAGCCAACTTTGAAGCAGAATTCCATCAAGACCGAAGACCTTCTTTTAATTTCTTTTGAATTTTTTATGAGTTTCTTTATTTCTTATGGTTACTCTGACTTTGAGATGCTTCTTTTCGAACTAATTCCCTAGATAACTAGGGAAGATGAAACATATGATGAATTCTATTATTTGATTTCTATTTTACGCGATAAATACTATATTCTTGTTCTCAATTATGTGTGTTTATCTCTTATTTTAATATTTCCGGCATATTAATTCATGTTTAATGTGCTTAAACTAGAGGAGGAAAAGTCCATATTTAAGAGTAGATCTAGCATAATTGAGTGGAGTTGCATGCAATCCTAGAAATAGGACAACATAAATCTACCGGATTAGAGTCAAATCTAATAGGGGAATCCATAAATCGAGTTAATGCGATAATAGGGGTTTTAATTAGAAAGAAATTTCAAATAATCAACCTAGAGTCAGTTGCTCTTACCCTTGAAAGAGATATTAGTATAATTTAAGGATTTCTATGGATCAAGATACCCAGTGAATAAATCGTTTAATTCAGATTCATAATAATAGATGAAGTCTAGATGGATTCTTTCCTGGGTATTGTCTCTCTCATTGGTTATCTTTCGGTTATTTTCGTGATTTTTTTTCTGTTGAGTTCTTAGTTAAATTAATTTAGTAAATCTTAGTTTAAAACAATCATTTCAATTTATCGACTAAATAATAAGAAAGCGGTAATTACTAGTACTTTTAGTCCTCGTGGATACGATATCTCTACTCACCATAACTATACTACTTATCGATAGGTGCACTTGCCTTTGTCATATTTTTAGTTAGTTTTGTGACACATTGCCAAGCATAATGATGGCAATACATATTGCAGGTTCGATTATTCGCAGATATTCAACTTGATGAATTTTACAAATTCGGATAATATTCGGATTCAGATGTTAAAATTACTATCTGCTATGGATGAGCGGATGTGATAGACCCCCTCAAATATCCATTATCTGAATCAACATTACAACAATTCTTCCTCTCATAAACACGTTTCATGTTGAGGGAAGTTATTCTTTTGATCAAACCATGGTTACCAAGCTCTAGGTTTGAATCAAAGAAAAACTAACCAAAACACTTGCAGCCTTCATGAACATTCTTCAAATCATAAAGCGAAGCAATTGAACCAAAGGATTGGAGTTGATGTTGTTAAGCACAGGTTCTGATGCCATGTTTGAGTGTTGATCAAGCACCATAAAGCTTCATAATAATGTCTAAGAAGACAACAATAAACCTAAGAAAAGAAACACCTCATGAATGGCCTTCAAGAGGTAGAAAAATAACTGAGGAAAATGGAGAAAAATAGGCTACTTGTTTTCTTGATTTTAGCTATAATATCTCAAATCAGACCAACTCATATTCATACAAAGAGACTGGTAGAATCGATTAGAGATAGTTAGCACCAACAGAACCTAGCTAATTCTTTACTGCACAATGCAGTTTTCAATACCTAATTAACAGAATCTAACTTGTAACTACTTCTAAACTACATGTGTTTCATATGTGTACAAAAAAACTTATTTATACATTTAAATGACATATTGAATATCATGAAAATCATATGTTAAAAAAAAAAGGTTAATAATGGGTTTGGACTTTTAAACTAGTTATCGTTTAAACCTTTTTAAAAGTCTAATTACTCTTGTTGAAACTTAAAATTTTAGGGGTTCTGAATAAAAATATTAAGCCTAAATGATGGGCTTGAACAAAAATCTAATTTCGTTTAAAAAATAGGTTAAATTTGAATTTTAACATTCAAGATTTAAATCCAGTCCAGTCCAGTCCAATCTAATTTTATTTTATTTTTATATATTATAGAACTTGTATCACATAAAATTTAAATCTATAATAGTATATAAATTTATAATGTAAATATTAATAGTATATTAAGTTATTTATATTTAAAATTTAATAAAAATAATTAAAAATAATATAAATGTTTGTAAAAGAAAAATAAACTTAAAACGAGCTTGATTAATCATGTAGAAATATCTACGTACTTTAGTATCAATGAAAGCTTATATTTAGGGCGAAAGCATAATCTTATCTAAGTGTATATTATTTTTATTAATCGCTTCAACTAATTATTTGGTGCAAAGTGCAAACTGACAATAGCAGAAATTTTAGACTTCTGATAAAATACATAAACAAGATATTCCTTCCGTATAGATTACCATGGGCTCTACTACATCCCACCGGATATGTTTGTGGATAGGTTTAATATATGATGAGATATATATATAATTTATATTTACTTAATATTTAATATTTTTATTTAATTGATACCTAAATTTGAAAACAATAAGTTAATTTGAGTACTTTTTTGAGTTACTTGACTAATATTGTTAAAATATGTTGACGGGCACTATCGAGCAAAATCATGATGATATGCTTTAACATATTATTAGTCAAAATGTCACATCATATTTTAACAATATTAATCAAGAAAATATTAAATTAACTTATGATTTTTAAGTTTAGATATCAAATAAGCATAAATATATCCGGTTGGTATATTAAATTTGGTGCTTGTATAAAAAAAATTGAGTCATTTTCGTCAGTACTCATAAACGAAAACATCTAAACATATTAAATATAAAAATCATTCAAAAAAATTGTAAGCTATAAACTTCATCTTTTGTTTGGAATTTGAATAGAAACTAAATAGAGGTAGGATGCAGATTATTATCTCTTATGGCCATTAATTGCTCACAACATTATAATTTGTAAAATTTATTTCTACCGTATGCCATCTAAGCATTAGATGTGAAGTTGAAATTGGCGCAAGTAGTTTGCCTACCCAAAAGGGTAGAGCTGAACCCCAGCCTTGAAGTTGCCAAATCAAACTGAAGAAGAGTGTCCTCCAATTGGTACCCTCCAATAACAATGGAAGTCATTGGGTTCGAGCCACCATTCACGAACCCAAGACACGACACTTCCCTGCTAACCTCGACCATCGAGTTTGCCCCAAAAATCCTCCAAAAAGTATTCTCGTTCTGCAACACGAGGTCTATTGATGGCACCGCTGCTCCTAAACGTGTTCCTACAATGTTTCTTGAGCTGAAACATACCTCAAATGGGGCCACACCAGCCACCCTGGTGATGTTCCTAGCAGCAGCTTCATTAATGAAGGCCTCAGTAACAGCTTTGAAGATGGAAGCCTCTAGGGCAGTGTAGGGATTCACGGTGCTAATCTTTGTGCCCCCAACACCTTCGCTGTTAATGGACAGTAACGTTGTATTCAGTGAGACGGGTTTTTCGTTCACTTTGATGGACTTAACGCCGATGAAATACTCGGCGGAAGGTTCACCGAGAGGGAAAGAAGGGGCTGTGCTGATAGGGTTAATGAAGAGCGGTGTGAAAGTAAGCGATTCTGATGCATCAACTCCAGGGAGGAACACATAGGGACCATCACCGAAGAAAATAACACCATTGGCAGACGAGAGACAAATGGCGAATTTCCTTCGGAAACTGAAAGCAGCAGAGAATTGCGAAGGAAGCCCAATTCTATACCTACCGAAACCAGCCATTCCCACAACACCGTTAGCAAGGCCTTGAAGCAGGGAAGTTGGTGCACAAGCGAAAAGGAATCTAGGCACGGTTACCACTCTGCCAGGATTCCTCCCATCAGTTGATTGCAGAGAGACAACATCTTGTGCAACCTCACCAGGACCGGCGGTGTTAGTGACGGTGTTGCCGGGTCCGACAGCACATGTATTGTTGTTGCACCCTGGCCTTGGTCCATCGAAACAATCTCCGCACCCATTGGCTCCAGCCAGCGAGCATTGGGCTGAACCGCACCTGGCAGGACGGTAAGTCGATGAAACATAATCCCGTTCACAATCAACCCACAAGTATCGGCCACCGAGATCAACCACAACGCGTATAGGAACAAAGGGTGTCCTTTGGTTAATAGTGGTGAGGTATTGAAGTGTGGAGGCGTCTTTAGAGACTGGAACGACCAGGGCCTTGGGGCGGAACGACTGTTGGGCTAAACCAGGAGCAACAAAGAAAACTAAGAATGAAATGAAGAGAAGATACTGAAGAGAAGCCATGATTGAAAGATGAAAGGGGAAATAGGTAGTGAGAGGCAAAGGCAGAAGTGAAAGCTGTATTTATACTCGCGTTGATCAACGCTTGCGACAAGCCGCCGACGCGAGGGGCCGAGAGCATGCGCTAAAGGTCAAAACAGGCTGCTAGAAGCAAAGGCAGCTAGGCAGCCAGCTGCTCTGGACGTGTTTGCATGGAAGAGGACTTTTGACTTTGACCACATTATCCTAATCCATTATCTCTAATCAAATCTATACATTAATGTGAGGATGAGAGTTGGTATTTGATATACGGAAATTATAACATTTTCACTTGTCTATTAATAAACATTTTTTATTATATTTGAATTACAGAAATTATAACATTTTCACTTGTCTATTAATAAACATTTGACATGTTTTATTTATTAGGTAATTATTCACTCGTACTTGAATCTTTTAATTTCGAAATTTTAGTATGTGTGTTGTATTTAAAAAATAAAAAAAAGATAAAATATATAATAAAATATAATCTTATTTATGGATTAAATTTTTTCGTTTATATACCAAATAATTATCCTTTTTTATTAAATATTAAAAGAAGTATACATCACTTTTTTTGAATAATTAAGGCATCGTTAATGCTTATTTTACGGTTCGTAAAGATTAATTCTTTCAAGGTTTGTGGTTACATCTCCGAACAATGTTTTCTCTAATGTTTGACCTCGAGCCCTCTCATTGGGTGTAGGGGCGAATTCCAAAATTCTTTTAAGCTTTGTGTGGTTGGTTGAAAGAAAATTCGAAAAATGAAAAATTGAAGGATAGAAAACTAGAAGGATTGAAAATATGTATTTCCTTTTCATAGATGTGTTTGGTAGGAGAGATAGAAAAATGAAATGAAAATTTTCTGTGGAAGGAAAGAAAATAAAACATTTGAAAAATGCATAGTTTTAACTAATATATACATCTCTCTTATTTTTTTCAATTTGAAAAGATTGATTTTTATGCATTAAGATGAAAAATGATTATCATTCTATTTTCTTTTCTCTCACTTTTCTTCCTAACCAAGCACACTCAAAATTTATTTTCTTTCTACTTTTTCACTCCCTCCTCCCATCCCTTCATTTTTCCACTCAACCAATCACACCATTAAAGTTAAGAGATTAAAATTGAATTATAAAATTTTTGAAAAATCAAAATATAATTTATTTCGTGGAAGGAACAATCTCTACTTTTGTTTTTCAAACTTAGATTCCTTTTTAAAAATAAATTATTATTTTTCTCATATTCATTTGTAATGTAACGACACGTATGATGATGCAATAGCGATGGAAATCTGTTGCCTTTAGTGGGGAATTGTCTCGAATTTGTGACGGAATATATTTCTAACTTGAAAACGGCATTATTTATTATGCTGGATATGTAATAATTGATTAAGATAATGACAAAGAGACTTAATATTTTTTGGAAAAAGATTTCCGTAATTTCAAAAGGAATACAAATAATGTTTCACTTTTGATTTATCATCTAAATCAAGTCCATATTTTTTGTGTTTTTCTTTTTCTATTATCTAATAAAATACAATAACAATTAATCCATAATTTTGTTTCAATATATTTCAATTTTGAATATATATAGGATTATTATTTCATACACTATTATTAGAATTTTTTAGACTCTACAAATAAATTAAATATATGATAAATGTGATATTTATTTATACAATTAAATTTTTTATTTTTTAATATGCTCTAATAAAATAATTTTTTATTTTTTTAACATGACAAAGCTCGGATGCCACATGTTAGAATTGTAAAATAAATCTAAAATTAAACTTAATAAATCAGGATCTATTATGTCAAATCATCAAGAATAAAACTAGATGCAGAAGTGTACCTGAATCCATGAATTCCTTAAAATTTTTTCGGATCTTGGCGATTTGATCTTCCAAATTAGCACAAAAAGAAATTCAGAGAATATTTTCCCTTTACTAAGGATGGGATATTAGAAAAGATATATTGTGTGTAATTTGGGGACCATAATCCTAATATATATAACTTTGGCATATTAGCCCTAATTCCTAATTAGCCCATCATTAATTAAAAATTAATTAGAACTCAATTACTAGAGTATCTACACATATTTGATCCATACTTTATTTAATAATTAAAGCCCAATAAACCTTAACTAAATTAGATCACTTTTAATTTGGGCTAACCTATCATGATAGTAAATAATAACATGTAATTATCCTTCTTATATATGTGGTGTCCATAATGTCCAACAATCTCTCACTTGGACCACATATATGTACTAATAACTTTATAATTATATGTCATTATATAATCTTATGAGCTCAAAATTTTACTATCATATCCAAAAGGTATTCCGAACAATCTCATCCATTAATTATGTTAACATAGAACCAAGGCAACTTTCGTTACATATATCTTAACTAAATCCATCCTTGATCACATATATTAACACAACCAAATGACATAGATCAAGTATGGATGTGTAGCATGGAAATTACATGCAATATGATCTAAACATGTCTATTTCCAACTGGTCCTCCTTAACCCTTAGTGAGATCAAATCTTACCAAAACCAAAGTGTGAATAAACCAAAAAATTTCTGCAGAAAATAAACTTAATATCTGTAAACTGAAATAACTGAAAATGTGTCTATAACATAAAAGCATTTAAAAGTACAAACTTTCACTAAAACAAAATATCCTTAAATGATATTACACCCATATGAGCAATGTGCTCGTGAAAAACCTTGGGTGTAGTCCTTTAGTAAGCGAATCCGCAATCATGGAGTTTTTCCTAATATGCTTTATAGACACCTAACAACTCTGAACTTTTACTTTAACAACTAGGAACTTAAAGTCTATGTGTTTTGATTTTGATATGCTCCTGTTGCTATTGGAATAAAAGACTACAATTTGTTTTCACAATTTGCACCTTAGTGACAAAATCTTGTATCCATATTCCATCAAAATCGGAGTCTGTATACCTGATGATCTTTAACTAATTAGACCTCTAATATGTGAGCATATAATCTTTTGTTCTTTGAAAATACCTTATAACCCTCTTGGATGCTATCCAATGGTCCAAACTAGGGTTGCTTAAAATATCTGTCTAACATCCCAATAGTGTACACAATATTCCAATTTATACAAACCTGAACGTACATTAGACTTTCCACTACTATAATGTAAAAAATCGTATGCATTTTTGTAATCTCAAAATCATTCTTAGGGCATTGATTGAGGCTATACTTATTATTGACAAACAGAATGTCATTAACATATAAAACCAAATATAGAACCTTACTCCCACTAAACTTATGGTATATACGATTATCAACAAAACTCATCTCTAAACTGAATGAAATAATCATTTGGTAAAATTTGTAATATTATTGACGAGATGTCTACTTAAGCCCATAGATGAAGTTCTTTAATTTGTAAATCATTACCTTTGCATCATTAGACACAAAGTTTTCTAATTGCACCATATAAATGTATGATTAATGTTACCATTGAGAAACCATTAACTTAATATTCATCTGATGTAACTTAAGGTCAAAATATTCCATTAAAGCCATTATAACCCTTTCTCTAGTGGAATTTTTTAATGGCATTCATTCTTGAGGTTGTTGTAACAGCACGTTTTTGGTAAAACCAGAACAATGGTTTCAGGACCACAAATTCGATTCTGGAAGGGAGATTTATTTTAATATTATTTTATGATCTACAGTACAATAATAATGTCGTATGAAAATTTCGTAAAGAAATTTTACCGATTGCATGTTTAACTTGATAAAGGATCAAATTGCACAAAGTGCAAAAGTTGAGTTCTAATAGCTAAAGGAATTAAATAACTATGGAATTTAAAATTTGAGGTCCTTATATGGCAAATAAACCATTAAAAATGATTAGTGGTTAAGGATGATGATTCATCCATGGAAAATTAATTAAAGAAAAGGATAAAATTGGAAAGTAAAATTTTAAAAGATGATAAATCATAAAAAAATGAAAATATCATCATTTTATCATCATCTTTCCCAAATAAAACATGGAAACCCTAGCTAAGAGAAAGTGAGCTCAAGCAAGCTATTTTGGCTTAATTGGGTAAGCATTCAAGTCTTGTTTTTAGTAATTTTCATGTTTCCGAGATCGTAATAGCTTAGTATAGTTATATCGGGGACTAATTTGTAAAGTTATCAAAATACTAGGGTTTTTCCATGGAGGAGTATGCATGAATTATGAAATTTTATGGTAGAAAATGAAATGTTGTTGATAGACAAACAACTTTTGTAAAGGGAAATTTGATGAAAAATTGATTTAGGGACTAAGTTGAAAAGATGTAAAAATTCATAGAAAAATTCTGAATTTTATGAAATATATTGGCTGTAATTTTTACATGTAAAAATCAGCTAGGCTTGGAATAAGAATTAAATTGCATGAATTTCATTTTTTGAGCTTAGGGATGAAATTGACATTAATTAAAAGTTTAGGGGTGAAATGGTAATTTTGCCTAAGATGTGAATTGAATTGAAATGAACATGAATTGATGTTAAATTCATTCATATAGATTCGGATAGACCAAATTCGGAGTTAGAACGAGGAAAAGAAAAAGTGTTGGATTAATAGATTTTACATACACAAACATTTGTTGAGGTAAGTTCGTGTAAGTAAATTATGTATATTTATATGCTTGAATTGAATGTTGTGTATGTGAATTGTATAAATGTCATATACATGAAATTGATTACATATCCGACAAATCCCGATAAATGTTAAATCCCGTTTGAATAATGAAATTCGGTGGATACAGGATTTTCTGAATTGGTTGTAGTCCTGCATAATAGTTCTTACTAGTATCCCATTATAAGCCCTCTCGAGCTTCCTGTTATATGGTTCCTGCGAGCATCCCGATTGGTAATGATCCTGCATGTGTTGCAGACATACCGCAGCTCTTTGTGAGTGCCCTGTTATATGATCAGTATTAATCCTGCATGTGTTGCAGACATACCGCAGTTCTTTATGAGTGTCCTGTAATATGACTCTCCAGAGCTTCTTGATATGGCTCGCTTGAACTTCCCGACATATGGCTATCCGGAGCTCCTAATTAAAGGCTCTTCGTGAGCTTCCTATTTAAAGGCTCTTCGTGAGCTTCCTAATTAAAAGTTCTTTGTGAACTTCCTGATTATGGCTCTTATGAGCTTCCCGTTATATAGCCCGGATAAGTTTCATGATTAATGGCTCTTTGTGAGCTTCCTATTATATGGCTCAAGAGAGGATTTCCCGATCATGTACTTTAATGAGCACCTTCGAATATGAATTGACGGATTTCTGATTTGTACACTTCGAGTGTACTACTTGTGTATCCATCGATGTTTTCAATGATTCAACGGGTAAAATCCTGACATGAGAAAATATGAATACGAAATAAATTGTTGCACGTATCCACCTGAAATACATGAAAATGATGATACATGATATATGGAAATATGAGATGATGATATATGAACATGGAATTTGTTTGATGAATATGTTCATCCATGATTATAGAATTGTACACCTCAAGTGAACTACCCGTGTAACATTGATATTTCAAATGATTTAATGGGCAAAATATTGACATGAAATAATCTGAACTCGAGATGAATTATTATGAAAATGTACTTGAAATACAGGGATATGATTTGTATATATTATATGAATACATGATGTGGAAAGTATATGTACATGGAAATCTAATTATTGTTGAGCCCATACATATTTCTTGATATTTATATGAAATATATGACTAATAAGGGTGATGAGGATATGTGTTAGGGCTCATGATCCAATTGATTGAATGTGCATTGTAGATTTATCTGGAATTTAAATGAGTGGTAAGTTAATTGCTATGTTATACGAACTTACTAAGCATTTCATGCTTACTCTATTTTATTTTTCCCTGTTCTATAGTAATTCGGAAGCTCATTGGATTGGAAGCTTGGCGGAGATCACTCACACTATCTATCGACCCATTTCGGTACATATGGTAAATCAATTATAGTTATAATGGCATGTATAGGTTAATTGACTAATATTGATATGTAAATGTTTTGAATGAAACTAGCCATTAGAATGGCTTGTGTTTGACATATTTTGATATATTTATAAGTGGATCTATCATGTTTGAAGAATAAATGTGGTCATACATATATGCATTTGGTAAATAGGTAAGTATGAATGATAGATTAACATGATAATAAATTGTCATCTGAGGTACCTAAGGGTATATTGGCTATATGTGATATAATGTCATGTTTAAGACATAATTTAGACTTGTTTTAAATACTTTGATATGGTTTGTGAATGTATTTAAGTGTTGGTTTAGGTGGAAAACAAGTTTGGTGAGAAATGTGGCTTGGAAAATAGCTTGTTTTCGTTCACACGGGCAAAGACACGGGTGTGTGTCTTATCCGTGTGCGATACATGGCCTAGCACATGGGCCCTGTGTCCCCTGCATCTTTAAAATTTCAAAACAGATTGCCCAGGTATTTTCACATGGCTTAACACACGGAGGTGTGATTTGGCCGTGTGACCCCTACACCTTCACATGGCCTAGCACACGGGCATGTGATCAAAGTCAGAGAGTTACACAGCTTGAGACACGGGCGTGTCCATGTTCACACGGCTTGACCACACGGGCGTGTGACCCCCGTACCTTGGAAAAAATTTTGAGATTTCACGAAAAATTCTCTAAGTACCCAGTTTAGTCCAAACTCATTTCAAATGCATGTTTTGGACCTCGAGGGTTCACATAAGAGACTTTATGATTGATTTCTGATATGGATAATGTATGATGTAGAATATTTGTTATTTGATCTGTAAATTTTGGTAATGCTCTATAACCCTATTCTGGCGACGGATTCGGGTTAGGGGTGTTACAGTTGTTGAGTTTGTTCTTCCGGAACAATTACCTAATCTTGAATAAGGAGTTATTCAACATTGTCTTATTGAGGTTCTGGATTCACTTCTTAATCAATGATAGGTATGGGAACCTAAACATCACCAAAAGTGATAGTAGAAACTGAGTTAGAATTCAATTCCTCCTTAAAAGCAATGTTTCTAACCTTATTTCTTCCTCCAAACTCAACATCCTAAAAGAATGTTGCAATTCTCATCTCAAAAATATTCCTAATTGTGGGATCATAAAATTCATAGCCTTTAAATCGTTCATAATTTCCTTGACCCTTATACTTTATAGACATCAAAGAAGTCAAAAGTGATGTCATTTCAACCTTATCATTTTTAGCAAAGCATTTCTCAGTTTTGTCAAGGAAACCTTGGCCTGAGTAATCTTTTCAGATTTTGTGCCCCTAAAGACTTCTAAAATGTTGTGCTTCATGATCATTAGACTCATGCAATTTGAATGATCCCACCTTTCAAAATCTCTTTTAACATAAGGGGTGTTTTCTGTAGTGAGAGGTACAAGTTTTTCTTCCCTTAGTACAAGGTCTAAGTTCATACAACCAAGCACTATAAGTAAGTGCCTTTTCCGTTCACTGAAATTAGTCCCATTAAGCATGGGTATAGAATTTATATTAGCAGATATTGTGGCTGTAAAAGATGAATTAGCTGAATATAAAACAAAAAATAAATAAAAATAAGCCCACATCAATATTCATAAGTAAACAATAAATTCAGGATAATGACTAATCCCATATCAAGATACCAAACACAACATTAATATCAAGTTTTTGGATAGTAATATTAACAGTAAGCGGTACTCTTGTTATAGCAATCAAACATTGACAATAAATTATGTCAAACAATGTATTAATCTTTGGACTAACATATTGCTCAAATAAAGTACCTTATAATTGTCACACATTTATCACCATAAATGCTGTTGAAATTCTGCCAAATATTAATTTACCTTTGGGTCAATTAATAAACACATGAATCACAAAAACATATAATCATCTTGATATTTTAAATAAACTAATCTACGCAAAAGAGGTCACTTTGGTGGCATTTTGTTTCAACTAATCTATTTAAAATATTAGACACCCTTAATTAAAATCCAAAGCCAAAATTTGAATTTATTTGTTTCAAAATATTTCTTTTAATTTCATCCAATCAAATTAAAAGATAATAGTATATATATGTATATATATTTATCCCAAAACAACATACAATGATGTTGGCAAATATAATAATAGTTGAATAAATAATAAACCATAAACAACCTCATATAAGACTTCAAATTTAAACCAAAATAATTTGAATAAAGGTAAACCTCATCTTAAGATATCAGACACTCCTTTAATATTTCATCTTTGGAGAAAATATTAACTTGTAAGTGATATCTTGGTGTAGTAATCAAACATTGACAATAAGAACATGTCGAACAATAAATCTTCTTTTGGGCCGATTTATTACTTATATGTAAAACCGAATAATCATCACATGTTTATAACCATAGTTGCACATTTAATATTATTAACCTTCATTTGGGCCAATCAATATCAACATAACTTAAGTTACATGCACACAAACTTTTATATTTTAAAACAAAATAATTTATACAAAAAAAATTACTTTGGTGACTTATTGCTTCAATTAAGTTATTTTAAAAAATATATAAACATACCAATATTCAAAAATTTAAAATTTACCCAATAGTCAAATATCAAAACTATTTTTTTGCTTTATAGACTTCGAAATAACCCAAAATAAGGCTATCTTAATAATGCAATAAAAAACCGAAAACCTTACTTTTTGACTATTTCTTTTTTATTTCAAAACCATATATATCAAAACCAAACAGAAATAATGTAATATATTTAGATGATTAATGTAATATTTTTAAAAAATATTACAAAATTTAAAAGTTTGAACATATAAAAGTAAGAGTTATTTCCATTAGAGGTCCCAAAACGGTACAAATTCTATAAATTAGTTAAAAAAATTTAATTGTGTATTTAAAATATCTATACTTGTTGATTGAGTTAGTGTCGAGTTGACTTGGGATAACAATTTAGTTATGAAAGGGTAATTAATATTATTCTAAGGATATTTTCATCTTGCCATATTTTTATATAATCTTCAAATAAAACAACTAAAAATCATTATTTGTGAATTCAACATAAGACTAATAAATTCATATCCCCTTGTTACTCCATTAATAATCGTTTGTTGATATATTTTTATAATATAAAATATTTTCGTTCACCCACATAGTGAGTGTGATAAAATCTAGTTATCATTATATCAATTAGATCTTTTCGTTAGTTTAATTGTCGAGTTGCATTGAATGTTAGCTCAGATTTGACATAAAATGTGCTTCAAACATGTAGATTAAACTTTAAATACCTTTGTATCTTTTCCACATATAGCTTGAATTTTATAAATTTAAAAAAAGATATAACCTTGTTAAATTTTAGTGGCATGATTTTTCTTTAACATATTAGATTCAAACTATTCATATAGTAAGTATATATGCATGTAACACCCCAAAAAATTTAAAGTTAGACTTTTGGAATTTTTCATAATTAAATTTCTATATCTGTGGTTCTGTGCTCTACTTATGTGTTTGAGGTCAAGACTTTGAGTCGCGTCTTAGAAGTTTTGCTATTTTATTTTAAGATAACCTTTATCCTTGAATTACATATTTAAGTCTAATTCTGTGTAAACCTGTGTTAAGAATGAGCCTGCTGGTTTGATGGTTAAGCTTCTATATCTTATCTGGTCCTGTGTTTAAGTCTAGATACATGCGTTAAGAAATATTTTTGCTAATTTTTGAATTTCTGACTGGTGGTTTAAGCATTTAATTTAACGTCTTCTTCTTTTTTTTATTTCTTTCCTTTTCTCTTTTCTTTTATTTTTCTTCGTTTTTTTGTTTACTAGTTGTTCCTTTTGTTTTCTTTTATCATTTGCTTAGATTCGTGCTCTTTGTCTGTTACTGTTGTCGGGTAAGTTCATTTCTGTTAACTTCGTGAGTTTGACTGTTCAATTTCTAAAATCGTTGGTTGTTGATATTTTTATCAAGAAATTAGTTTTTGCTTAAATTATTGAATTTTTTGTTTATGTGTTCGATTAATGTCTTTAGGAGGAGGTCTCGAGGACAACGGTCCTTCTAATGTTCTAGATTTGTGAAATTCGGTTTGGTGTGGAGGTAATTGTTATGTTGAGTTGGGGTTTCATGTCGAAACGTTTCAACAATCGTGTTGCACGTTAATTTTGGTAATTGTTATGATCTGTCACTTAATTGGCTATTGATTGTCCATTCTAGGTCTCTGAAATCCTCTACGTTGTTCCTACTTCAAAATCACTTCAGGTGCATATCAGAAACTCAAGTTTTTGTGAATTTCAGACGCCAAAAAACATGGTTGTCGACGTCATATGGCTGTGTGCTAGGCCATGTGGTAGGTCGTGTGACAGGTCGTGTGTTAGGCCGTGTAACACACTATCTACCAAATACGAGCCACACGGGCAAGGGACACGGACGTGTGTCCAGGCCGTATGTGGTTAGGATAGTGCAGGGTTCACACTGGCCAAGGACACGGATATTTGTCTAGGCTATGTAACTCACTGAGTACAAGATAAGGATGACACAAGTTAGGGACACTGGCGTGTGTCCAGGCCGTGTGACTCACTGTTGTTTTTAGATACCATATGAGCTAGAGACACAGGCGTGTGTCCAGGTTGTGCTACTCACTGTTTGCGATTTAGGACCACATGGGCGGACGTCACGGGCGTGTGTCAGGCCGTGTAAGACATACGAGTGGGCACATAGGCGTGCATCAAGCCGTGTGGAACCACATGAGAGTGTGGGCAAGGTCTGTAATTTCTCTCCAAGGTTGTAAGCGTCGTCTAACGTGAACGTAGGCCTTCCGTTGTGTACTTATGACTTGAATTAGACTGTGTGAGTACTATCTGATGCTTTTAGATTGGGGTACTGATTGTATAAATGTATACTGATTAGATAATTGTCGATGATATTGATCCGTATTATCTTACTATGAATTGAATCTAAATTACTGTGTATATATTCTTGATATCTGTAATCTATATTTACATTGGATGAGAATTATGTAAAAAAGGAAGTAATCTATTCTGATTCAGTGGCTAAGCCACGATTTATATGAGGATCTTGCGTTAATTGCAATTTGATCTGGCAGTTAGTCTGCATCTCATTAAACGTGTCGGATTGACACTATATGGTGTGTAGGGATGGATGAGTATTAAATGCCCTTAACGGTGTGTTGGGTGGTCAAAAATGGTGTGTACCAAATGGGAGTAGAAATAACTACATATGTTTCTGATCTATTCTGTATCTGAATTGGAATTGTTCTGCCTTATAACTACATATGGTGTGTAACAATTGTGCTTTTAATTGAATCTATGTTGGTTATACACTGAGTTCTCTACTCACTGTGTTGTTGATTGAATTTCAGGTAACTCACAAGCTTGATCAAGTCGGCGTAGTGGGAGCTCGATCAATCTGCTTTCTATATTATCATGTAGTTACAATATTTCTTAGTACTATGATTTTTCTAAGATTGTTGAACTATCAGTTGGATTCTATGGTTGTTATGTTTCGTCAAATGTTTTTAACTGTGCTTACAAAAGTTGGGTTTTCTTTATAATGTTAATGTGACTCTTCAGACTTGGTCTAGACGCCTAGGCTGGGTTTCAGGTGTTACAATACACATAACCATGAGGTGTAGTGTGGTGATTACTCACCTCATTCCCTAATCATGAAGTCAGGAGTTCGATCTCCACCCATGAGAATTGAACACATTTCATGGCCAACAATTTATCTCTTTAAAGAAAACTTCGGTGATAAGAGAATAAAAGTGAAGGAAGAAGAATTTATTATTAAAAAGACGGGGGTTGGGGGATCAACTTTCAAAGTTTCCCTAATGAACTAAGAGAATTTCAAAATTTTAAGATAAGTTGGTGCATAGTTGGATTAAAACTAAATTAATAGATCAGTTTGAATTGGATTATAATTCGGTCTAGAATCAATTAAGCATATTTTTAAATGTTAATTATCAATTAATTCAATTAAAATAATTAATTAACCAAATTAATTGAATAACTAAAAATAATAATATATAATGAAATATATAATATTTATAAGCCCAATATAATGGACAAAAGAAACAAATTTATGTGGTATACGACAATAGGTTGTAGGTTAAGGCAAAAAAAATTAAAAATTAAAAATTTTGTTATTATGTTTTTTTTAAGTAAAGAAGAGAACAACTATTCTAGGTAAGGATGTTTAAACTTCGAATAAAATCGAATTAATCGATTGAAACAATCTAATTCGATTAATCGATCGATGACTATACTTAGTTCAGTCGAATGTCAGTTAATAGTTTTTTTAGAATTTCAATTATCGATTAATTTGGTTTGAAATCGAATAATTAATTGAATTAACTGAACTTAATAATTATGTAGTTTTTCAAGACTTAAAATTCCAGTTAATTCGGTTAACTTTTAAGACAAATGAACATTATCAAAGTATTTCTTTTATATGTTTCATACTTGTTTTAACCAAAAGACAAAAACATATAAATTTTGGTTAATTCGTTAATCGAAGTAACTGAAATATTTCGGTTCAATTAATCTCTTTTAAAAAAAATTAATTCAATTAACGGTTAAAGGATTACACAGTTCAGTTAATTTAATTATCGCTAATTCGATTCGGTTATTAATCGAACTGACTATTTGAACACCCCTAATTCTAGGAACACCCAATTGAACGACATCCTCATACAAGGTTCGCAACATTACCATTGGAGGAGAATGAAAAAATTGAAGCTCTATTTCCTCTCTGTATATGTGTTGAATGAACACATCCCATGTAACGATCTGAAAGTCAATGGTGTTGGAAAATGTGGTTTTAGAACCTCGTTTTGTAAATCAGATCTGTAAATATTTTTATTAAATGTTTATGGAGTTATATTAGAAGTGGATTAAATTTTGATTAAGTAATTTTATCGAATTAGGCATTAATTCAAATAAAGGGGACAAATCGCATAAGTGATAAAAGTGTAATTTGCTTATGATCTATAAATAGAAATCATGACAGGGATTTAAATACTAATTATACCTTTAGATTTCATTTAGTGGTCGGTTGGGGGAATTAAAATATGTATGTTTGATGTTATAAAACATTAACTAAAATGCTAATAAAAATAAAAAGAAAATACAATAGAAATTAACATAGTGGGAGAAGAAAAACATTTTATCCATCTTCATGCAAGAATACCGAATGCGAAGAAAGAAACTCTCCACGCCATTAATGAAGGGTTCAAAGCTTTTAAACAAAAATTGGTTAGTCAATTTAGTCCACTTTCTTGTAATTTTTATATTTTCAGAATCCTGGTAGCTCAAGCTAGTTGACCCATGTCGTATTTTTTGATATTATTAATGTAACACCCCAAACTCGGCCTATACGTTATGGCTGAATTGGCGATGTCACATGGAAAGAGTATGAAGACAAGATTGTCGAGTTTAAAAACTGTTACAGTAAGTTAGCTTTTATTTAATTCGAAAAAAAACTAGTTCATTTGCTTTAAAACTTGTCTTTTAACGAAAGCTTTTGTAACCAATTAATTTAAGGAAATCGTTTCTATTTACGAAAACCTTAGTTTATAAAAAAATTGCATTTTGTTGAGTTGCAGTTACATAGTCCAAAAGTTACATAAAAACCCCAAAATAAGTAATAAATTCTAGACATTAACGAAAAATAGTCTAAAATTCACGTGTGGCCACCGTCGAGTCCTCTGCTGCACCGACCCGTCAAGTCTGGGGATTACCTGTACAAATTAAACAGAGAAAGGGTGAGTTTTTGCAAACTTAGTGTGTAATTCCTACAGAAAAATGTATATAGATAATCAACCAAAATTTGTTAGATACAGTCTGGGGCCTGTGCCCATCACAGAATCAGTTTGGGCCTTAGCCTATTCAGATACAGTCTAAGAAATACATTAGGGACTTGGCCCATATCAGATACAAAATGCAGATACAACAAATCAGAATCCTACCCACCAGTCTCTGCACACCATCTCTGTCTAACCCTACACACTATGTGGGGATTAAATCAACCCACCCATCCCTACACACCATGTTGTATCGAAATGCGGCACATAATCAGAAGGTTGCAGCTGAGCTGCCAGATAACAGGCTTAATAGCCTTTCAGACACTTCCTCTAAATATCATCAACCCACCCCGATACAATGCAACATACAAAATATGTGATGCCATTGCGCAATTAATAGTACATACATTCAAATATCATAAGTCATGCTTGGTATAGAAATCAGACAGACAGATCACACATATAGGGGTCTAAGTAAAGCTTAATGATCCTACAATAGGTCCATAGTCGACTTGGGTGACCCGTGCAACCTTATAGAACTTTTCAGAAAAATGGGCTCACACGCCCATATGGCCCTCTCGGCCCAAATTGGCCTTGGCCACGTGATCCATTTTTAATGAAACCCTTGCTACTTAATTATTCATATATATTTTCACTATTTACTTATATGTTCCTTCAAAGCTGTCTACTTGAGTCACTATTCCTAAATTATTTATATCTTGAGCTACAGAATTTCGAATTAAGACCCACTTGATGTATTTGAAACTAGACTCAAATAAATTTCTACCATAAAATTTTCAGAATTTTTGGTTTAGCCAATAAGTACAGTAAAATCTTCAAACTTACCCCTGTTTTGCTGTCTGACAGCTTCGTCCCTTCTTTGCTAAAAATTTATTATCTCTTAGTACAAAATTTGGATGATATTTCCATTTGTTTCTATTGAAAATAAACTTATTAATAATTTAAAAATGTAAATTTTAACCCCTAATTATTTGTCTCCAATTTTTGATGATTTTCCAAAGTCAAAATAGGGGAACCCAAATTAATTCTGACCTTGTCTCACAAAGTTTATTATATCTCACGATTTACTATTCCATTACTTACACAAATTCTTCTATTAGAAACTAGAATCAATAGGCTTTAATTCCATATTTTATTCATCCTCTAATTCAATTTTCACAATTTATGGTGATTTTTCGAATTTAGCCTACTACTGCTGTCCAAACAACAAGCAATTTCGGCTTTTCGCCGAATCTTTTTTTTTTGCGTTTCGGGTACAGATCAGGTTTTGTTTGATGCTAAAATAGTCCCCGAGCACTCCAAAGGCTATAATCAAGATACTCAACATCAATTTAATGGATTTACAAGTGAATTGATAACCAAGAACGAACAGAAACCCAACTTACCATCAATGATAACCCTCCGTTTAACTATTGTTAAGACGAGAACACCGAATTCACCAGTCCGAGCCTCCCCCTATGCCCAAATCGCAGAGAAAAAAATTACGATTTCAGTCGCTAAGAGATTCATGATAGAAACAAAGAGAAACACTTACTGAAACTGAGTGAGCACTAACTGCGTGCGAAAACGAAGGAAAGTAAATGGATTAGGGAAAATCAAGAAAAAGAAAAAGAAGAGAAAGATGGAAAAACTCAGAGAATTTCGGCAAGAGGAGAGGGAGAAGAATAGATGGTAGAATTTTTTTGAAAAAGAGAGTAAAAATTCGGTTATGAGAAAAAAATAAAATAAAATCCTGAGAACCCCCCAAATCCCTTAATCTTCTCCCCTAATTCCCACTACACATCCACTACTCAAAATCCCCCTATTACACAACTCTATCCCAAAATCTGAAAAAAAAATAATACCCTTGCCTGTATAAGGATTCGAACACAAGACCTAAACCATAATAACACACTATATAACCACCAGACCAGTAGGCCCATTCTGATGTAATTTACGCAACAATCAAATAAAAGCCTACTGAACAAGAGTAAGGCCTAATTCATTCAAAATACCAAAATTTTCCAATCGAAGGCTTGAATTTGGGACCTCCCAAACACTCCCTGAACTTATAACCACTAAAGCTGATAGATATTTGTGTCATATTTTCACAATAACGAAATTAGAAATTTTGGGGAGTTACAACTTTACCCCCTAAA